>NC_041730.1:72961132-73276676 GCF_004115215.2 Ornithorhynchus anatinus
GGGAGTGCGACCGTCTGTTTACCCAGAGAGATGTTTACATATCCCACATGAGAAAGGAGCATGGAAAGGTGAGTAATCTCATGCGACTTGACTCATCTCTGAAGGAGAAAAATCTGTCATCCCACTATCCTCATGTATACAGATGAGGAACCTGAGACAAAGGGACATTAATGCTTTTACCTGGAGTCATCAGTGAGGACCACAGGTCTTTTGCCTTGAGTTTTTGACTAGTTTTGGCCTCTGGGACATTTGGTTTCTTCCTCTTGGATGCTCAGTTGATGCTTCTTCCTATAGAGATAGTACAATTCATGGCACATTTTTACTTAAATGCTCAATTATAATAATAATAATAATTGTGGTATTTAAGTGCTTACTATGTGTCAGGCACTGTACTAAGCACTGGGGTAGATGCAATATATATATATATATTTAATGATACTTGTTAAGCACTTACAATGTGCCAAGCACTGTTCTATGTGCTGGAGTAGATACAAGTTAATCAGGTTGGACACAGTCCCTGTCCCACATGGGGCGCAATCTCTTATCCCCATTTTACAGATGAGGAAACTGGGCCACAGAGAAGTTAAATGACTTGCCCAATATCCCACAGCAGACATGTGGCAGTGCCAGGTTTAGAACCCAGGTCCTCCTGACTGCCAGACCCTGCTCTATCCATTAGGCTATGCTGAACTTTCTTCTTGCCTATTTTCATCTGAGGCTATTTCACTAGCATTTTTGCACTTTGCAGCAATGCCTGCTACTGATGACAGATGGCTGCAGAATCTAGTTTGGAATCATGAATTGAATACCTTTTAGTTTGGAATAATGAGCATCTATAAGCCACAACACCATTTTAAAAAAAAAAAAATCCTACTTTGAGTTGCGTGATAATTATTTAGGCAGGATGAGACCCCATGATAAAAGTAACATTAGATGTCTTCAAATGAAGAAAATATATTTTAAAAGGTATTTTATAATCCCATATTACTGGCATTATATCTATAAATACACTTTGGCATATGATGGCTTGAAAATTGTGACTGTGCCTGCATATATAAAATTATTCATAAACTGCCCTCTTCTTAACCTGTTAGCCCCAAGTCTAGGATCTCCTGTTAACCAGTGAAGTTCATAAACCTTTTGAAAGGAGTCCAGTAATCCTACAAAACTAATTTGACCCATCATCCTAATGATGAATTAGAAAACTTACTTAAAAAATCGTTCTGGAATAGACCTTAATCATTTTCCTTAATCTAAATGTCATTTAAGATGTGGAAACGATGAGTGAGAGAGAGAGAGAGAGAGAATGTGTGTGTGTGGCATAACAAAAAATCTTTCGCTGTTCATTACTTTTCCAGGGACAGGGAGGAAAAATATATTTTGTATGTTCTTAGTACCCTAAAGTAACTGTAAAAACAATATTTTTTATCACCTCAAAGATGCTAAAATTGTTTTTGCTTTGGGGAAAGAGCGAGTAGAGACTGTTGTCAGAGCAACTGAAAACCTCAGCATTTGTAAAATGTAGGATTAATCTTCAAATGCTACTGATACAAGAAGGAAATAGGAGGATGCCTTTTGCAATAGTAATGTACATTTCTGCCCAGATGATCAGTTCATGAATTTAATTAAAACTGCATTCTCTCTCCTACTGGAGGGAAAGAAAAAATGGCCTGCATTTTGTGTCTCACCAATTAGTGTATAATCTGTCATTTAGGCACTTAGAAGACACATTAATTTTTGCATCAAGAAAAGTGTTTCTTGTAGCACAGAAATCCTTGTAATTGCGAAGTTTCTTGGAAAAATCTGGTTGACTGGCTCCTTCAGTGAAACAGTATAGCTATATTAGAACAAATATGTAAATGATTCAAACCAATGTACCACAGAGGTGTAAATGGCTTCAGTAATATGTTTTGGTTTTTTTCATATAATGATGTAGCGTAGGTTGGAGAATAATTTAGGCAACCATATTGCAACAGAGATTGCTTTATTGTTGTTGCTACTAGTGCTGCTGTTATTACTTCGATGGGACCTTGAGAAAGGCTTTTGATTTATAACGTCTTTTATATTCTGCAGAGGTATGAACTAAAGTTTATGTCTGGGTAATTTTTTTCTTTCCCACCCACTCCTTTTAGGTGATTCATAGATTACAATAGTTGTCATTTACCCACATTTTAAACAGAGCATGACAGCGCTGTCTCAAATTCAAAATAAAATCCGTACTAGAAAAATTACTAACTCACTTGAACAATCACTATTAATTATATGTATTATGTCTAGGGAATGTTCTCCAAATTCAGTGTTGTGGTAGCTAGGCCCCATCTATTTTACTATACGTAAAGGGTATTATGAAATCAGGATGGGTGTGCATAAGGTAATCCTAAAATTATTATTCCCCACATCTCCCAAAGCCAAAATTAGGGGGAATCCACATATGAAAACGTAGATATTCCAGAAGTAGTTACCATGTAATAATAGTTGTGATATTCGTTAGGTGCCTACTATGTGCTAATCACTGTGTTAAGCGCTGAAGATACTCAGGTCAGACGCAGTACCCGCACAGCCTGAGCAGGGGCAGAACAGATATTTCATCTCATTTTATAGATGAGAAAACGAGGTACAGAGAAGTTACGTGGCTTGCCCACAGTTACCCAGCAGGCAAGTGGCAGAGCTGGGATTAGAACCTTGAGTCCAAAACCCGTGCTTTTTCCACTAGGCTACACAGCTTCCTGAATATGGTGGGATCACCTGTGATTCTCTCTAGTTCCTTCGTGCAAAGGATCCGGCCCCAGATCTCTTATCCATCCTGAAGACAAATTCTACAGGGGTATTGGCAGCGTTACCCCTCTCTCTCTTCCCTGACTTGAGAAAAATAGGGGGGACCCAAGTATGCTCCCAGGGACATTTTGTAATTGCCCTTCATGTTGAGAACTGAGTAAGGTAGCTATCAGGTGGGGTGCATCAGGTAAGCCGGAACTACTTAAAGCACCCAGAATGCTTTAAATTAGGAAGAAAAATGCTTCTGGGTACTCAGTAAGCATTTATTGGTTGTCACCAGGATGCATATCACTGAAATGGCATTCAATCAGTCAATGGTATTTATTGAGCGCTTACCATGCGCAGATCACTGTACTAAGCACTGGGGAGAGTACAGTATAACAATAAACAGATACATGCCCTGCCCAAAATGAGTATTTAGTGGTTACAAAATTACTCTGTGGGAGAGGAGCTCCTGGAGATTAAGAACTGTACAGAGATGATGGCAGGGGAAGTTGTAGTGGAAGTCATTAGGGAAAAATAGATGCAGCTTCAATGGGCCTGTCACAGTGGTCCTACCAGCAGGGTAGATAACAAGGAGGGCACTTATTATACTATCACTTCAAGCATCCTTTTGGCACCACTGCTGGAGTGAACCTGTACTGTGGGGGGACAGTTGATCTGAATTGGACCCAGTATGATGTTGCTTATTTCATATTATTATTGTGTTACTGAGTGCTTGTGGGCACAGGTATAGCGACAGTGCCATCAACTTCATTGTTGGGTGAGGATAGAGGAGGAGCAAGGGAGGGATAATGAGAAAACTCTTGAGAAAAGTCTCATTATCCATTCCCCTCAAAGATAGTAAGTTCAGATGCCCAGAAGTCATTCTTTGCATTTAGTGGTCCTTTGCAGGTCCTGTGTACTTGTGGTGTCTCTGTCGGTTGTTGGGACCGGTTCTGTAATAATAATAATAATAATGATGATGGTATTTAAGTGCTTACTATGTGCCAAGCATTGTTCTAAGCACTGGGGGGGGGGTTACAAGGTAATCAGGTTGCCCCACATGGGGCTAACAGTCTTAACCCCCATTTTACAGATGAGGTAACTGAGGCACAGAGAAGTTAAGTGATTTGCCCAAAGTCACACAGCTGACAAGTGATGGAGCCAGAATTAGAACCCCTGACCTATCACCCCCAAGCCCTTGCTCTTTCCATTGAGCCACGCTGCTTCTGTGCCAAGTGTAGGAAAGAGAAGTGAGGAGGAGAAAGGAATACAGCCACTTGCTGAGTTAATAGTTCTGCTCTTTAAATTGTCCCCGCTCCTGGGATGAGAGTTCATGCCAGGCTATTTTTCCTCAACAGGAAGCTCCTTAAAATTGGTGACCCTGAGTGATCACTAAGGATTTCTCTTCTACAATGCTCCAAAATTGTCTTTGTGGCCGTCCAAAAATGCCAATTTATTAATCGATCATATTTATTGTTCTAAGCTTTTGTGAAAGTACAGTGTTAAAGGGCTGGTAGGCATGTTCTCTGCCCACCAGGAGCTTACAGTCTAGAGGAAATGGTCTCCTTTTACTTTGAATATGTTGTAATGGGATTACAAAACCTCACAGTTTATCTAGCTCATCTGTTAACATGGGGATTGCTTTCTTACAGAACCCTGCCTTAAGGAAAACTCACACTGAAGCACTCAACATGTCTGATGCTGTGTCCATATGCACATCCATTTGTTCCAACAACAGGTTGCGCTCTATCTAGACAGGCTCATGTTGTCAAGAAGAATGTTCTCTGATTCTACCACCATGTCCTAGCCCAAACATTCTGTATTATCTTTCTTAGAACCCTATGAAAGTCATTCCAAGCTAAAGGTTTGGTAGTGGGTGGGAAAATATTAATTCTCCCTTTGTTTCTGTGTCACCATATTCCTACCCTGTGCCACAAATAGAGAACACTGATTGCTATTTAAGGGCATTTCTGTACTGTTCAAACTTAGTTTTTACTTTTTTCCATTTTATACCGGTTTTGAAACCTATGCAACATTGACTGCTTCTGCTCACCCATGGCAAAAATAGGGCATGAATGTTGCTTATGGGGCCTTTTCAAACATCATGGTCACTTCCATGTTTTTCCATTTTCATGGTGTAAGGACTCTCTCTGTTTTGTCCTCTTGCTACTTGTCTCATGTCACAAATTGACTGAAAGCACTATATTGCATCTTTCTGTAAATATTTAAACCTGTATTCTTATCAAAATGAACTTTAACCAGTACCTTTTGAGTTCACTAAGTGTCATTACAAGTCACTTTCTATTAAAATCATTTTTCTTTGACAACATAAAAAATTAATTATGTTGTCTGTTTTGTGTAATTTTGGCAATCATTTATAGCTGCTAGTATTACTTATTAGAAATGAGTTTAAAATCAGTTGCACTTTTACCCTTCCACTGTTGTTAAAACAGGATGATTATGTCACTTCATTCATGGCTAGAGTCAAATCCAGGTCCAAGGGGTAAAAGACGCATATATTCAGGTTAGTAAATTTGTGTTTTGTGCCACAGATATACACAGATGCAGATTTTGCCCACAAGATTATTTTAAAATATATTTTTGTTGTTCTTGACATCATCTTGTCCCCTTATCCATATTTAGTAATCTTATCCAAGAATTCTGTCCAATAATAGATAATTCAAAAGATGTAATTATTCAAAAATGGAAGCATTTCTCAGAAGTTAGAATTCACAAATGTTGATGGTTATTTCAGAGGACTAGCTTTAATTTCTAGAGTGGTCTCTGGTTTACTTTGGTATAAGCAAATTGTGGGATTATGTGGGAGATCATTAATATTGATTGTATGCAAAATTGAGGCTTAAAATGAATGAGCATTTACCCCTACACACACACACACACACACACACACACACACAATATACATACTTTGCAAGTGAATCTGTCATGTCTGCATGCACTAGTGCCAAGTGTCTGCTATCAATTTTTATAATTCCACATTTAAATGAGCTTCCAGTATACCAACCATTCTTCTTCCTAAGTAAATATAGAAATACTTTGTGGAAATATTTTTTCCTGTCATAGATCCTCAGGAAACGAGGAAGCAAAAAAGCACTACCCTGCTACTACTGGGTTTAGTTTCTTTGGTTTGATTGTCTTGCCTTCATCTTGAAAATTAACTTATCCATGTTTTCTTTCAATCTGATAAAAATAAAGAAAAATAAAGAGAAAGATGATGGCAAGATTAGTTAAGAAAGCAAGCCTTTGAAATCTTTCAGAGATAGCGTAACTTTAATACTTACCCGTTAAACAAAAAACTTGTTTTCTAAAGGTAGCAGATAAGAGCGGATTAGACAATCAGTCAATCAGTGGTATTTATTGAGCACTTACTGTGTGCAGAGTACTGAACTAAGTGCTTGGGGAAGTAGGAAAACAGCAGAGTTGGTAGACGTTCCCTGCCCACAAGGAGCTTGCAGTCTAGACAGAAGAATGACAAATGATAATGCCAGATTTGGTCCATAACAGAAGAGTGCCTCCTGATCAGTAGAAGAAATCTTTTTTTGTGAATCTGAAATCAATTCTTGAATCAGATCTGTTACCTTTTATAGCCACTTCCAGTGAAACGTTTCTCTTTCAACTCTGGAATTTAACCATGAATGCTGTGACGCCCAGTAATCAGAGTTGAAGGCACATTTATATAGGCTGCTGCCTGTGTTGCTGACCAAGCATGAGACTCTTGGGAGAAGTTGTCCTTACTAACCTTTTGCCTTGGTGGGTATTAATAGTTTCAAAACAATTCGCATGCATGCAAGTTCATTGGCATCCATTTGCATTTCAGATTCAGAACTTCCTAATTCCAGAAAATGGAAAGTAAAATTATTAGTGCTGCCTATGCCAGGATGTCTGCTTTGGAATCCAGTAGTGTTGCGAAAAAACTGATAAAAATGCATGATTTTTCTGTCCATCTTTCCCAGCAGTATTTACTGGGATATTAGCTAGAGGTCCCAAATAAAACTATTGTTTGTGACGAGGTGCATCTTCTCAGATGCTCAGAGAGAGCAGCACCTTTATGTTGACTTTACTGTCTTTCTCCTATCATTCATTCAGTCTTTTTTATTGAGTGCTACTGTGTGCAAAGCACTGTATTGAGCACTTGGGAGAGTACAATACAACAATTAACAGACACATTCCCTGCCCAAAACAAGCTCACGGTATAGAGGGGGAGACAGATATTAATATAAATAAATAAATTACAGATATGCATATAAGTCCCACTATCCCTATTTTTCTTCAGAAAGTTTTCCTGATTGCAACTTAATTTGTAACCTTGACCTTAGAAACTTTTAAAAAATGGATGTCCACTAAGCAGATGCAGAGAAAGACAGCTGATTATACTCATCTGAAGTCTTCATTGTTTTAAATGTAGCAACATCCTTTCAATTCATCACTATCCCTGCCCCCCCGCCCCCCGGGAGAAAGAGTAAAAAGATGATTAGAATTCTTAGACTGTTAATCTCTTTGCCATTTCAAGGTTGGTTTTCACCTGTATTGTACCTTTATCAAGGTGAGGAATGAAAGCACAGGACTGTAAATAAGGTTTTGTGCCTTATTTATGTAGTGACAGAAGTAATGTTAGAGTACTTGATGCTTGTTTTTCTTGTTTGCTTTCTTAACTGCTGCTGTGTGCTAGAGATCCTGTCTTCATTTGAACTGTCCTGAAGTAACATTTTTAAAGTGCTCGGAAGTCCTCAGATGAGAGGTGCTATGGAAAGTAGGTCTGTGTTTTATAATTTATTTAACTTGGGATTTTCCAAGGGAAGAAAATATCCCACAAATTTTGGAATCGCTAAATACATAAGACAGCCATGGGTTGATTTTTGTGCCTAATGGTAACGATGTTGAAATTCCTACGATTCTTACAAACTTTTCTCTTAGACCACCCATTTCATTATTTGTTAGTGTTGATACAGGCAACTTTCAGTTAACCCTATCAATGAGGACATGGATAAGTTAAGTACAAATATGTAGTTATCCAAAAACTTCAATTTTGTTCCCCCCTTCAAACCTTTCCAAGTGCTATTAATAATTTCTTTGCCTGTGAGTTCTTTTTCCATATCTGCTCTTTGTCAGAGGTACTAAAAAGTTGTGAGATAGCCAAAAGAAGGGTGTTTGGAGGGAAAAGAAAGAGAAGCAAGAGGTCCGATAGTTGGTTATTTAAATCAGCATCAACCATAATCAGTCAGTGGTATATATCGAGCACTTACTATGTGTAGAGGACTGTACTAAACCCCTGGGAGAATACAGTACTACAGAATTAGCCCATAACGAGCATTCATAAGATACCTTGTTGTTTCTTTTTGTGGCACTGTTGGGATTACCAAAGTGTTTCAAATTTATGCTACTTTTTTTTTTGGTGCCTGTTAAGTGCTTACTATGTGTCAAGCAGTGTTTTAAGCGCTGGGGTAAATGCAGGTTAATTGAGTTGGACGTAGTCCCTGTCCCACCTGGGGCTCACACTCTAAGTAGGGAGAGAGAACAAGGTTTGAATCCCCATTTTACAGTTAGGGAAACTGAAGCACAGAGAAGTGAAGTGACGTGCCCAAGGTCACACAGCAAGCAAGTGGCAGAGTCAGGATTAGCACTCAGGTCCTCTGATTTCCAAGCCCATGCTTTCTCCAAAAGCCATACTGCTTCACATAAGCCACCTCTTCTTCCACTCTCCAAATGGGGCTGGTGTTCTAATAAGAATTTTTATACTTTTATCTTGACCTTGCACACAGTACCTTGAGCAGAAGGAATGTAGACTGTCAGCTCAGTGTTTATGTGAATGTATCTCCCCCTCTAGATTTTAAGTTCCTTGTGGGCAGGAGCTGTTATATTGTACTCTCCCAAGCATGTAGCACAGTGTTCAATAAGTAGATTCATTGATTGTGGACAGGAATAGCATCTTCCAACTTTGTTGCATTGAACTTTCCCAAGAACTTAGTACAGTATTCTGCACTCAGGTGCTTAATAATACCACTGATTGAAAAAGATTGCCCCTCAAGGATATCAATTGCATGTAGTTTGTGAAGCAGTGTGGTCTAGCTTGGGTCTCGGAGTCAGAGTACCCGAGTTCTAATCCTGGCTTTGCCACTTGTTTGCTGTGTGACCTGGGCAAGTTGCTTCACTTCTCTCTGTGCCTCAGTTTCTTCATCTGCCAAATGGGGATTCAATTCCACTTCTCCCTCCTACTTTGACTGTGAGTCCCATTGTGGTACCTGATTATCTTGTATCTACCCTAATGCTTAGTACAGTGCTTGGCACATGCTTAACAAAAATTACATTATTATTTTTATTATTATAGTTTATATCTCTAGGTACAAATCATGAGACAGCCGTTTTTTTTGGAAGGAACAACGGAAGGTATGCATTCAGTAACAGTGATGCAGACATGCAACGTGGTCCATGTCACATTCCACATAGAAATACATTAAACCAAAATTATCCTTTAGTGAAAACTAAAAACTCTTCTGGGCTAAATATGATCCTTTCAAATATTTCCACTGAGTAACCCACTTGGGTTGCTCATATTTGGGGAGCAGTTGAAAGAGTTGCTGGGATTTCTCCTCAGATTTTCTTTTTATTTCTTTTCTGGGCATTGAGGAGCATCTTAGACTATAAATTGGTTCATGTGTATTTCTTGGATTTCACTAAAGGGAGAACCCCCTAAGGCAGATACAGAAATGAGTGGAATACCTGAAGTCTTAGTCTGAAATGAGTTTTGTAATCCGCTGTGCTACCACTGCAGAATACAGAGCTACAAATCTCAACACAAGTATGAAAAACATAACATGTACCCTCCCCAACTGGGGGCTTACTGAGCTGTATATCAGTCAATCAGTGGTATTTACTGAGTGCTCACTGTGTGTACTGTTCTAAGCACTTGGGGGATTACAATATTGTTTCATCATTCATGATGTATCTGTCTCCAGTCCCTTCTACCCACTTAAACCTTTAGATTGTGAGCTATGAGGAACAGGGACCATGTCTAGTTCCCTCCTGTGTATTTTCTCCTGGCACTTAGTACAGTGCTCTGCCCACAGTAAGCACTTAATAAGTACTATTACTACTACTGTACAATAGAGTTGGTACATTAGATCCCTGCCCACAAGGAACTTACAGTCTACAAGGGATGATAGACTTTAAAACAATTGGTTAGAGAAATAAAAGTGAAGTACAAGGATATGGATGTAGGTGCTGTGGGATTGGTGTTAGTATCAAAGTACTTAAGGTAAGCAGCATAGTTTAGTGAAAGGAGCACGGGCTTGGTGGGAGTCAGAGGACATGGGTTCTAATTCCACCTCCGCCACTTGTCTGCTGTGTGACCTTGAGCAAGTCACTTAACTTCTCTGGGCTTCAGTTACTTCATCTGTAAAATGGGGATTAAGACTGTGAGCCCCATGTGGGACAGCCTGATGACCTTATATCTACCCCAGTGCTTAGAACAGTGCTTGGCACGGAGTAAGCGCTTAATAAATGCCATCATTATTACTACTGTTATTTTTAAGGGATATACAGGCAAGTAGAGAAGCAGAATGACTCAGTGGAAAGAGCCCAGGCTTGAGAGTCAGAGGTCGTGGGTTCGAATCCTGGCTCTGCCACTTGTCAGCTTGACTGTGGGCAAGTCACTTAACTTGTCTGTGCCTCAGTTACCTCATCTGTAAAATGGGGATTAACTGTGAGCCTCACGTGGAACAACCTGATTACCCTGTATCTACCCCAGTGCTTAGAACAGTGCTCTGCACCTAATAAGCGCTTAACAAATACCAACATTATTATTATTATTATTAAGTGCATAATCGATGGTGAGTGGAAGGTGGTTAGGGGAAATGAGCTCAGTCAGGGAAAGCTTCTTGGAGGATTTTGATGGTGGGGAGAGTGGTGAACTGTTTGATATGAAGCGGGAGGGAGACCCAGGCCAAGTGAGGAAGTAAGCAAGGGGTCAGTGGAGGGATAGACAAGATCGAGGCGTTAGAGGAGCCAAGAGTGTAGACTGGGTTGTAGTAGGAAATCAGTGAGGTAAAGTAGGAGATGGGAAAGTTGATTGAGTACTTTAAAGCCGGTGATAAGGAGCTTCTTTTTGGTGTGGATGTGGATGGGCAACCACAGAGGGTTTTTGAGGAGTTAGGGAGGCCTGGACTGAATTTTTTTTTTCTAACAGAAGTGATCCAGGCAGCAGAGTGAATTAAGGACTGGATTGGAGAGAGGCAGAAGGCTCAAAGCTATATTTGGTTCCAAGAAGAGGCAAATGTAGCTTGTGAGCCATAGTTTGCCGATTCTTGGTCTAGAAAGATTTGGGATTCTAAGAATCACGCTGCTTCTACCAGACCACTGTACCTCTATCTCCTTTATCTCACCACCAACCCTTTGTCCATATCCTCCCTCTGGCCTGTAACTCCCTCTCCCTCCATATATTATGGGTCACCACTCTCCACACCTTTAAAGTCTTACTAAGATCACATCTCCCCCGAAAGATCTTCCCCAACTAAGTCCTCCTTTCCCCGATTCCCTCTCCCTTTTACACTGTCTGTGCACTTGGATCTGTATGTTAAAGTCCGTTTAAGGCTTGATATTCACCCCACCCTCACCCCCAAAGGTCTCATGTACATATCTATGATTTATTCATTTTTTAAATGCCTGTATTCCCCTCTAGACTCTAAGCTCCTTGTGGGCACTGAACATGTCTGTCAACTGTTGTACTGTCTTCTCCTAAGGACTTAGTACAGTGCCATTCACACAGTAAGCTCTCAATAAATACCATTGATTGATTGATCCCATGTAACTTACCTGACTTGATTAACCTTGAGCGCCAGTCTCCCACAGCATACCGTTTTCAACTATAAGGGACCACACATCAGCTTCTCCACTCCTTGAGGGTTTAGTTCCTCAGGATGAGTGATGGCAATTAGTTGGACAGTACAATTGGAAGACTTGGCTGGCGGTAGCTGGAAGCATGCTGTACCTTACCCTCTCGGCAGTTCTGCTGGGAATTTTGTACCCATCATTTTGTTCCCTGTTTGGGGACCCCTCATGTACTTGTCAGTGATGAGTTTGGAAGGAACATTGCTGGTGTCAATGGACATTACAAATGCCCAGGGAAATTCTTCAGTAGAAGCAGCATGACCTAGTGGAAAGAGCACAGTCCTGAGAGGGAGAGGCACTGGGTTCTAATCCCAGAACCTCCAACTGCCTGCTGGGTGATGTTAGGGCAAGTCACTCAACTTTTTTGTGCCCTCAGGGTCCTCAACTGTAAAATGGAGCTTCAGTACCTGTTCTCCCTCCTACTTAGACTGTTAGCCCCACATAGGATAGGGACCGTGTCCTGTAGGACAGTAATTTATGTCTACTCCAGCACTTAAAACAGTGCTTGATACATAGTAAGCGGTTAAGAAATACCATAAAAGGAGCGGAGTTTGCTCCAGAGGACATTCAGGCAAAAAACTACACCCCTGATAAACAGGTTAAGAGGTTTTTGCAGTTCAGTATTCTCTTTTTTGCGTAATCCTTGATATAAAACACTCAATTTCCTTCAGTTCCATGTGGGTTGCTGAACACCTCTGTAATGCAATGCATGGGGAAAAAAGCATCTCATAAGCACTGTTAACTCGAAGTTTTTTTCAATGGAGATACCCAGCCCTTAGTTATCAATTGATCAGTCAATCAGTGGTATTTATTGAGTGCTTACTATGTGCAGAGCACTGTGCTAAGCTCTTGGGAAAGTATAATACAGTAGAGTTGGTAGATGTGATTCTTGCCGACAAGTCTACAGGGGAAGGCAGACATTAAAATAAGTAATAGGGGAAGTAGTAGAGTATAAGGAAATGCACATAAGTGTTGTACAACTGGGGTGAGTTTGAAATGCTTAAGGAGTACACAGCTAAGCTTGTAGTTGACACTCAGGCCCAGAGGACAAATGATCAGAGAAGCTAGTGTGGCTCAGTGGAAAGAGCAGGGGCTTGGAAGTCAGTGGTCAAGGATTCTAATCCCGGCTCGCCACTTATCAGCTATGTGACTTTGGGCAAGTCACTTAATTTCTCTGTGCCTCAGTTATATCATCTGTCAAATGGGGATTAAGTTTGTGAGCACCACGTGGGACAATCTAATTACCTTGTGTCTCACTTAGTGCTTAGAACAGTGCTTAGCACATAGTAAGTGCTCAACAAATACCATCATTATTATTTAAATGAGGGCTTAGGGTTATCAGGTTTGGGGGAGAAAAACTACCAGACAGATGAAAATAATGTGGCTTCTGTTCCCAGTACATTCCTCTTTGTTGGGCACCAGTGTTGTTTTGTCAGTAGTGCTCACATTTCTTCCATTTTTTCCTTGGCCAGCATATACATAGCATGCCAGCAACATCTGCTCTAAAAGACTTGTTGGGCCAGCTAGTAAATACTCATAAAGTTACACAAGCAATAGGAGTGTCTTTCTCACATTTTATTTTTGTCTTTTTTCCATGGTAGTTTGTTCCCAGGTAAGTTAAATCACTTGGAGGAACTGATTAACTCCCTTTCTCCTTAGGTTTTCAGAAAAAGGCAGTTTTTGAAATTTGTTTTACAATGTCAAAACATTATGATTTTTAATATCAGATGTCAGTGATACTACCCCAGAATAGTATTATTATTTTTTTGGTTTTTGTTAACTAGGCAGGTCCCTTTATTTGGAGTTGTTGACAATTATTCCAAGAAAAAAAGAAATTGTTCTCCATTTCCACAACCTCCCCCCGACAGCCCTTCCTTACTAAGTGTGGTCATGGTCTCTTTAAAAAGAAAAACCAAACCCAACCACTTAAAAATCTGCAAATGAATAGCATTATGCATCTTTTTTTTAATTAAGTGCTTACTATGTGCCTGGCACTGTTGTAAGCACTGGGGTAGATACAAGGTAATCAGGTTGGATATATTCCATGTTCCACAAGGGGCTCACAGTTGTAATCCCCATTTTACAGATGAGGAAACTTAAGATAACTGAGGTACAGAGAAGTTAAGTGACTTCCCCAAAGTCACACAGCAAACAAGTGGAAGAGCCGGGATCAGAACCCAGGTCCTTCGTCCTGCTTCGAGTGTTTTTCCCATTTTCCCAGGAAAGCAAATACTGATTTATTAAGTCCATGACTTTCTTAGAGCAGAAATCTGGCCTTTGCAATCTGCAAGCAACCACTTAGGAACTACAGTGATTTTAGAGATCAAAGAACAAAACTCTAAAGAAAAGAACTAGAAATTAGAAGAAAGATACAAAACCTCAACAACCTCAGTGGCAGCTTTTTTTTTTTCCAAATGAACAGTTTTGGCACAATATGGTTCAGGTCAGAAGGGGCCTGGCAATGAATTCATTTGTGTCCTTAGATTGGGATGGGCAAGAAGTTCTGGAATCAGAGTAGCTGTCTCTAGTTTTCTTACTGGCTGGATTTCTTGCAGCCTAACTGGGGATAACTAGTAGCTTCAGCTGAATAAATTTGAGGTCTGATTTATTTTCAGGGATGCAGTCAATTTAAAACTAGACAGTTACAGGAACTAAAATAAGGTTGTGGTCTCTGCAGTCCTCAGTGGGATCCTGGTACTTAACGCAGACCTCTGAGTTCACCTCCCCTTTTAGGAACTGCTTAGGAGGCATGAGACAGAGTAGAAACTGTTATGCTTGAAAAAATGAAGCTCGCTGGGTCTGCAGATTTTGGGTACCAGAAAGACAGCCGTGAATTGGAAGGCTCCTGTTCGACCTAAATCACTCAGTAGAGATGGAAACAGGAGGATTAGGTAGAGGTAGCTGGGGTAGGAGGTAGATTTCATCCCTTTAGGCACTAATTGAATTGAGTTTACAAATTGATGCAATTTTTTGTTGTTTGTATTAACTGTGGGCAGTTCTGATAGCAAGTTGATAAGGGGAGAAGAGGTGGTCCTACACCATATATTTTTGACTTAAAGTTTCTCTTCTTAGCACAGTTTTAAAGAGGTTTCAACTACATTTTGAGGAATCTCTATGGGAATATTATTTTTTAGTAATGATTAAATTTCTTACTTGAAAATATGTATTCCACAGTCAATTTATTTTGCCTGCTTGTGACCTTGAGTGAGTCACTTAACTCCTCTGTGCCTCAGCTAACTTATCTGTTAAAATACTTCCCATGTAGACTATGAGCCTCATCAATCACAGTCATGTTTTTGAGCACCTACTATGTGCAGAACACTGTTCTAAGTGCTGAGAGAGTACAGTTTGAGATGGTTGAGATGAGTTTGACATGTTCCCTGCCCACAACGAGCTTACAGTCTACTAGGGAAGACAGGCATTAGGACCTGGATTTTAATCTCTGCCACTTGTCTTATTTACCAAAAAACAATCATACCATATAGATTGCTCAAAATTTAGTTGAAATCTCTTTAAATTCTGGGTTTTTAAGGAAATTTATCTGAAGAGCAAGTAAAATAACCAAGCCTGGACTACTGCTTCTCTCCAAGCTACTCGTTGTTTAAATAAGGTCATCAATAGTTGTGTAAATAAGATCTTCTAAATTCAGGTATTAAGTGGCTCTTGTGCATATTTAGATACAGTGGCAGATAAACCTCAAGTGTGAAGAAAGGGAAGTAAACACTGATGTATAAAACTGTGGCATACTGGGTATTTATGTATTAACATTTTTTTAAGTTCCTTACACCTTTTATCATGGAACATATTTTTTAGTTTCACAAGTGCCGGTCACCCTGGAGCATTTTGCAGTTTTTCTCTTTTGTAGTTAGTTACCTGTAGCTCCAAAATGTGGGCTGTAATGTGAGCTTGACATTTGTTAGATGGAAAGACACAATTTGAAGCTTGTGACATGGTTGATTTCTAACTTTCAATGTCTAGTTGGACAGAATCAGCACTCCCAGATGATACCTGATGTGTTTCCATACACTGTCTTCTCTAGTGCCCAAACCAAATATGCCTAAATTGTCATTTTTATTGCATCGATTTGGGAGTTTAGTCATTTCTGCTATCTCATGTTTTCATTACATGCATTAGATTTAACAGGTTAGAAGTATCGGGGAACATTTTTCTCCCAGTATGGTTCAGCTCAGTTATGGGTATAACATGATCTATGAGTTGGCACAAGTAGATTAATGTAGGAAGGAATGGTTGTGTGCACATGGGTGGCTTCAATCAAAGTGCAATATCACTTCACTTTGCTGACTCTTTTTTAGTCTTACCGTGCAGTATAGTAAAATAGTTTGTATTTCTGCATCTTTATAGAATTTATTTCATTACAATAATAATCAGTGGAAAGGGTGCAAAGGCTTTTTGCTGGAGGTGAGCATTAAGATAATAGTCGTCCACTTTCTAGTGCTCCTCTTAAAAGCACACTATTGAATGTTAATGCCCAGACTTGCACAGTATAACTTAGCTTCCTCTCCACCCCAGTCTTTGAAGTATTTTGAGTAAATTAATGTGGTATTAGTTAATAGCAGATTTATTTCTCATAGATAATGACATATCTAGTGCATTAAAAAAAAGTGTCTCTTTGCAGAATTATCATCATCAGTGGTATTCATTTGAGCACTTATTATTTGCAGAGCACTATCCTAAAACAGAGTACGTGCAACAGACTTGATACCCTAGAGATGCAGAGTGGCTCAGTGGCAAGAGCACGGGCTTGGGAGACAGAGGTCATGAGTTCTAATCCCAGCTCTGCCACTTTTCCACTCTGTGATTTGGGACAAGTCACTTCGCTTCTCTGTGCCTCAGTTACATCATCTGTAAAACTGGGATTTAGACTGTGAGCCCCACATGAACCTGATAACCTTGTATATAACCCAGTGCTTAGTGCTTGGCACATAGTAAGCACTTAACAAATATCATCCTCATTATTATTATTATTATTGTTAGCCCCATTGAGCTTACAGTTTAGAGGGGGAGGCAGATATTAATATAAATGAATGATCTATAATATATAATTTATAGATATAAGTGCTGTGGGGTTGAAGATGGGGGTGAATGTCAAATGCCCAAAGGTCACAGATCAAGTGCATTGACAACAGAGAAGGGAGAGGGAGTCAGGGAAAAGAGGGCTTAATTGGGGAAGGCTTCTTGGAGGACATTTGACTTCAATGTGATGTAAAAGATGAACCTTTGAATAAGTATTTTTGTAGGTGCCCATTAGTACAGTATCATTTGTGCACACTTACATTGCTCTTCAATTGTGGAATGCATTTATTATTTTATCTCTATTATAGAAATCATCTTTCTATAATTTGGGCTACTATTTTGGATCTTGGGAATGCATTCATGCACTTCACATAATTTCATATAGGAAACTGCACTCAGTTTGGCTATAATATGAGCTTCCACTAAATGTTTTAGTCAGAACTATGTTGAGGAGTTAGGGAATATTTGTCTGATAATGTGAGATTGAATATTAAGTGTGCTGCAACTATAACATTAGTTTAGTTTACCGTGGGGTTTTCCAAGAACATGACCCTCTTGCTGTAGCAGTAATGGATATTCTTTGTTAGAAGTCTATTTTAATCTAATCAAAAGCAGTAATTTGAGTAGAGCCATATAGAGATTTATACAGAAGGAAAGGTCAATCACGGTATCTTTGAATCATCCAACCCCTAATCCGTTAATTCCCAGTCAATCAGTGGTATTTATTGAGTGCTTTTCATTCATTCTTTCATTCATATTTACTGAGTGCTTATTGTGTGCAGAACAGGCAGAACACTCTACCCCTTGGGGAAGTACAGTACAACAATAAACAGACACATTCCCAGCCCACCAGGAGCTTACAGTCTAGAGAGTGGGAGACAGACATTAGTATTAATAAATTACAGATATGTATATGAGTGCTGTGGGGCTGGGATGGGGGGAGAACAAAGGAAGCAAGTCAGGCCAACTCAAAAGGGAATGGGAGAAGAGGAAATGGGAGGTTTAGACAGGGAAGGCCTCCTGGAGGAGTTGAGCTTTCCATAAGGCTTTGGAGAGGGAAATAATAATTGTCTGTTGGATTTGAGGAGGGAGGGCGTTCCAGGCCAGAGGCAGGATGTGGGTGAGGGGTCTGAGATGAGATAGGTGAGATCAAGGCGCAGTGAGAAGGTTAGCATTAGAGGAGTGAAGGGTGTGGGCTAGTTTGTAGTAGGAGAGTAGCTAGATGAGGTAGGAAGAGGCAAGGTGATTGAGTGCTTTAAAGCCAATGATGAGGAATTTTTGTTTGATGCAGAGGTGAATGGGGAACCACTGAAGGTTTTTGAGGAGTGGAGTGACAGGTCTTGAATGTTTTTGTAGAAAAATGATCCAGGCTGCAGAGTGCTGTGTGCTGTGTTCAGACTGTACTAAGCACTTGGGAGAGTACAATACAACATGTTCTCTGCTCACACAGAGCTTCTGGTCTATTGGAGGGGGCATACATTAACATAAATAGATAAATCATAGATATGTAAATAAGTTCTGAGGTGCTGAGTGTGGGGTGAATGTCAAATGCTTAAAGAGTATAGATTATGAGAAGCAGCATGGCTCAGTGGAAAGAGCAGGGGCTTGGGAGTCAGAAGTCATGGGTTTTAATCCTGGCTCTGCCACTTGTCAGCTGTGGGACTTTGGGCAAGTCATGTAACTTCTCTCTGCCTCAGTTACCTCATCTGTAAAATGGGGATTAAGACTGTGAGCCCCACGTGGGACAACCTGATCACCTTGTATCCCCCCCAGCACTTAGAACAGTGCATTGCACATAGTAAGCACTTAACAAAAACCATCATTATTATAATTATTATCTAAGTGCATAGGCAATGTAGAAGGGAGAGGGAGGAGGGCAGAAGAAAGCTTAGGGAAGGCCTCTTAGCAGAAACAAGCCTTCAGAAAGCTTTGAAGGTGGAAAGAGTGGTGGTCTGGCATGTATGGAGAGGGAAGGAGTTGCAGGCCAAGGGGTGGATGTGGGCAAGGGATCGACAGCGAGATAGACATGGTTGAGTTGTAGTGAATAAGTTGGTGTAAAGTGTTCAGCTGAGTTGTAGTAAGAAATCGGCAAGCTAAGGAGGGGACAAGATGATTGAGTTCTTTAAAACTGATCGTAAAGAGTTTCTGTTTGATGCAGAGGTGGATGAACAATCCCTGGAGCTTCTTGAGGCATAGCAAGACGTGGACTGAACATTTTTTAGAAAAATGATCCAGGCAGACGAATGTAGAGTAGACTGGAATGGAAAGAGACAGGAGGAAGGGATGTCAACAAGGAGACGGATGCGGTAGTCAAGGCTGGCTATAAGTGCTACTTGGATCAGCAGTAGCAGTTTAGCTAGAGAGGAAAGGGTGGATTTTAGTGCTGTGAAGGTAGAAGATGAGGATTTGGTGACTTGGAATATGTGGGTTGAATGAGAGATGAGTTGAGGATAATGCTGGGTTTATGAGCTAGGAAGGATAGCAGTGGTGCATATAATGATAGGAAAGTGAGAGATAGGACAGGGTTTGGGTGGGAAGATGAGAAGTTCTGTTTTGGACAAGTTTAGTTTGAGGTGTTGGCAAGAAATCCAGATATAGATGTTTTGAAGGCCAGAAAATGCAAGACTGCAGAGAAGGAGAAAGGACAGGACTGGAGAGCTAAAGTTGGGAATCATCCATGAGGAATTGAATTGAGAATGATTTACCCTGTAGCCCAAGGAATATAACTACATAGTAATAGCAGAAATGACTACCTGCTCTCAAAGAGGAAAAAGGATGCTTTTTGGGGATAATCTCCTATACCGAGGTTTCATTGTAAATTAATAATTATGAAAGGTATAAACTCCTTTTGTTATATAATAATGTCAAACCAGCTGTTTGTATAGGGAAATAATTTTGCTTAAAATAGCTTTGTCATTTGGCATGACTATAAATATCTCCACATAATATAGCCAGTTCTCTTGTACTATGGGGGCTATATGTTAAGGAAAATTTGCTTGCTTTCTAGTGTGCACAGCCTGTTGAATACCACACAAATGCACAACCATTTCTTCCAATATTACCATCAAGACTTTGTTGGTTTTTAAAAATATTATGTGGTAAGCACTTACTATGTGTCAAGCACTGTTCTAAGCACTGGAGTAGACGATAGCTAATCAGGTTGGGCACAGTCCATATCCCACATGAGGCTCACAGTCAATCCCCATTTTAGAGATGAAGTATCCGAGGCACGGAGAAGTTAAGTGACTTGCCGAAGGAGTTCTATCCAGATAGACATGTGCTGTTGGAATAAAGTTCCCTAATTCCCTTACAGTGTTGTATCCAAAACTCAGAGTAAAAACATACTTGGTGGAAGAACTGTAGAGCAATATTGATCTGGTTTTTTACTGTTTAAGCCTTTTGATAACTGTTGAAGTGGTTCTTATCAGTGTTTTAAGGCAGTCTCAGACAACTGTTAGAGGAACAATAAAAATTCACACTGGCTTATTTTGACAGTGAGAACCTTGAGAGTTCTCATGTAATGTTACCTGTTTGCTTTAAAGTGTTTGAACACATTTTTTTGTTCAGTGTTTAATATTTGTAGAGAACTTCTGCATTCTAAACTGTGAGCTTCATGAGTGGCAAGGCTTGTGTCTGGCCTGACTATCTTGTATCTACCCCAGTACTTAGTTCAGTGCTTGGCACATTCATTCAATAGTATTTATTGAGTGCTTACTATGTGCAGAGCACTGTAATAATGTTGGTATTTCTTAAGCACTTACTATGTGCAGAGCACTGTTCTAAGCACTGGGGTAAACACAGGGGAATCAGGTTGTCCCACGTGGGGCTCACAGTCTTAATCCCCATTTTACAGATGAGGGAACTGAGGCACAGAGAAGTTAAGTGACTTGCCCACAGTCACACAGCTGACAAGTGGCAGAGCTGGGATTCGAACTCATGAGCCCCGACTCCAAAGCCCGTGCTCTTTCCACTGCGCCACGCTGCTTCTCCATAAAATGTTGGTATTTGTTAAGCGCTTACTATGTGCCGAGCACTGTTCTAAGCGCTGGGGTAGACACAGGGGAATCAAGTTGTCCCACGTGGGGCTCACAGTCTTAATCCCCATTTTACAGATGAGGTTATTGAGGCACCGAGAAGTTAAGTGACTTGCCCAAAGTCACACAGCTGACAAGTGGTAGAGCCGGGGTTCGAACCCATGACCTCTGACTCCAAAGCCCGTGCTCTTTCCAGTGAGCCACGCTGCTTCCCTGCTGTTCTAAGCGCTTGGAATGTACAAATCGGTAGCAATAGGTAATCGGTAACAAATTGGTAGCATTGTAAGCACCTAACAAATACTATTAAGAAAAAGAAAAAAATTAGTTTAATTAGTTATCTCCTCTAACAATCTTTTGACCAAAGTACGATTTCTTCTTCTTAACAGTAAAAATATTGGTTGTTTACTAAGCCAGAGGCTTGGGGAAATGCAAGATAATCCAATCTGACACAGTCCCTATCCTAATTTAAACAGGGCTTACAGCCTAAGAGGGCAGAGAATCAATATTTAATCCCCATTTACAAGTTAGGAAATTGAGGCACAGAGAAGTCAATTGAGTTGCCCAAGTTCCCACAGAAGGCAAGTATTGGAGTCAGGATTAGAACCCAGATCTGTCTCCTAGCCCTAGGCTCTTTCCACGGTGCCACACTGGAATACTTGTAGATTTGGTAGTGCCCCAAATCATACACTATAGTGTAGCGGAGTGAAGTAGAAATCTTAGCTATGAAGTTTTTAAACTGTTCTGATTTTCTCTTTCTGCACAATTTCACCCCTTTCTTCTTTTTTGACCTGACAGGAACACTGGAGGCAAAATATATGGGTTCTGAAAGCAGCTTTGAAGCCCACTTAGCCATTGCTTAGAAGTCCTTAGGTTATTTTGTCAGTGTGATCTCTCTGTGTGGGAAATGTTGGAACAAATTATTAATACACAGTTTTCAACAAATTGTAAATTCTTAGAATTTATATGAGAACTAAGGAAATGTTTCTCAACTTTTCCCTTTAAGTGGAATATAAAAAAGAAAATCTATTATTATCCAAAGTTTTTTCATGAATTTATCAAGCAACTCTAGATTGTATCTTTCAAAAAATTCCCCTATTCACTATTATTGCTTCTTCTTTAGCCTCCCATTGATCATTCCCTTGACATTTATTTTTCCACATCAATTAATTTGTTTTGCAAAGCTCCCCTAGGAATTCCATGCTTGCCACCCAGTGTTTATTTGATTTATATCTGAATTCCAAATAGGATCGCCTAATGTAATTTTTTAAAATATGAAGAAACATTTAAAGCAAAAAAGTTAATACAATGATTTAAATCATTAAAAGTTTTAAACTATTTTGAAATTCTAAAACTCAGGAATAATTTTGATAGTATTTTGCAAAGGGGCATCGTTCAATTCACGGGGCATCGTTCAATTCACCATTTTTCTGCCTCTCTGGCATTTTAACTCTGGACCCTTTCCATCCTTTTTCAATCTCTGTGTACACACAAGAGCAGTTTTGCCCAACCTTTTGCTGAGATATAAGGTGGCAGGACATTTAGCTTTGTCGCTTCAACATTCATCCTTTGAGAATGATCTTTTGAAGATTTTCCCTCTTCTACTGTCAGAGGGACCAATCACCTGTTTTGGATGAGCAACCTTTTTTTTTTTTGTGGTGTTTGTTAAGGACTTGCTTTGTGCCAGACACTATACTAAGCACTGGGGTAGGTAGAAGCTAATTAGGTTGGACACAGTCCACATCCCACATGGGGCTCATAGCCTTAATTCCCATTTTTCAGTTGAGGTAACTGAGGCACAGAGAAGTTGTGACTTGCCCAAGATCACACAGCAGACAAATGGCAGAGTCAGGATTAGAACCCAGATCCTCCTAATTCCCAGTCCTGTGCTCTGTCTACTAAGTGCACTCCTTTAAGTACAGTCTTTTAAGTGCACTCCTTTAAGTGCACTCCTTGTGCAAAATGAGTAATTTTCACTTAAAAGTGTGATTCTTATAGGGAATTTTTGCATCTATGCTTTATATTCAGAGCTTACGATCAAATGGCACAGAACTGAAGCGGAGAATATCATACCTTCACTTCAGTGTTTGTTTGTACTTACATAATTCCAAACATTTTACAGAAACATTTTAGAATGAGAAATATTACTCTGTGCATCATAAAAGTATGCTGGGTACTAATTTAATCATTTCTGAAGTAGTGACCATTGCTTACTTTGGTTGCATGTCTCTCATTTTTATGAAAGTATTCTTTTTTTATGGTATTCGTTAAATGCTTACTATGTCGAGCAGTCTTCTAAGTGCCAGGATAAATACAAATTAATCAGGTTGGACACAGTCTGTGCCCCACATGCGGCGCACAGTCTAAGTAGGGGAAAGAACCGGTTTTGAATCCCCATTTTATAGTTGAGGAAACTGAGTTACAGAGATGTTAAGTGACTTCCCAAAACCCCACAGCAGGCAACTGGCAGGGCCAGGACTGGAACCCAGGTTCTCTGACTCCCAAGCCCATGCTGTTTTCACTAAGTCACGCTGCTTCATTCAGAAAGATCACGTGGGAGAATGTCTTAGACAATGGGTAGTGAAAAACAGTGAATGAATTCCCATCACTGCTTGCGTCGTTTACATCAGTTTCCCCTCCTCCCTCCCTTACATTTACAGTGCATTGAAAAGGCACATAGCTTTGAATTTTCTGATACCTTTCTCAAACTTGAAGATATACTTAGAATGTTTGACAGAATGTCAAAGAATGTAAGTTCTTTGTGGGCAGGGAATTTCACTGATTTATGTTTTACTTCAAAACACCTTAATAGAGTACATTGCACCCAATGGACACTCAATAAATGCTATCACTGTTACTTGAAAAAGTTTAGCAATTTTATTTCATTTTCTCCTTTAAGGGTTGACTTATGACACCTATTGTTTTTTCCCCCAGCACTAAGATGGTTTTTCACTTATATCTAGTAATAAACTAGTCTCTTTGGTAATTACTGAGTAATTTCAATTCATTTCCTCAGGATTCCTGCTCTCAGGTGAGACCTGGGGAAGAGATGAAAAATGGTGGAGTGGAAGGTTGGGATGGGAGCTTGTTGTGGGCAGGGAATGTGTCTGTGTATTGTTGCACTGAACTCTCCCAAACACTTAGTACAGTGCTTTGCACATAGTAAGTGCTCAGTGACTATAACTTGGAGAAGCAGCGTGGCTCAGTGGAAAGAGCACGGGCTTTGGAGTCAGGGCTCATGAGTTCGAATCCCAGCTCTGCCACTTGTCGGCTGTGTGACTGTGGGCAAGTCACTTAACTTCTCCGTGCCTCAGTTCCCTCATCTGTAAAATGGGGATTAAGACTGTGAGCCCCATGTGGGACAACCTGATTCCCCTATGTCTATCCCAGCGCTTAGAACAGTGCTCGGCACATAGTAAGCGCTTAACAAATACCAACATTATTATAACTGAACAAATGGAAACTATCTTTTATGCCCCAAGCAGTAGTGCTGTAGTAATGATAGTATTTATTAAGCACTTACTGTGTGTAGAACATTATACTAAACACTTTCTGTGTGTAGAACATTATACTAAGCCCTGGGAGACAATACTCAGGTGGGAATCAGACATGGTCCCTGTCCCTCGGAGACAATCTAATTGTCGAAGTGGAGAGTGAATACTGAGTGCCCTCAGGGAGCGTTCTAGTTTCTCCCAATACTTGTAGTTGGTGAATTTTTCTACTGGAAGCCAGGCTGCATTCCAGGGATTACATGGCATTCTTGGAGAGGAGGAACTGATGATGGCAGAGATATGGGTACCGCAGAAGGGAGAAAGAGTTTGGGTATTAATCATCTCCTCTTTGAGTTTCTCTACAGCAGCATGACTCCTGGCTCCTGAACACTGGTTCCCCCGGGAAGTTTTCCTTGCAACTTGGGTGTGGTGGAAGGGTTTGTGTTAGGTGTTGAGGGCAGTTTGGTTTGTGGGGGGAAGGGTCCTTTAAACAACAAAGCCTCCGTTCTTAAAATCTCCAGCTCTCCCACCACTGAGCCAGCATCATGCCCATCCTCTTCCTGCACCTTCAAAAGCTTTAGAATCAGCATGCCCACTTGTTCCTTCTTCCCTTCCCTTCTGGGGGCAGGTCCCAAAAGCTGTAGAGCCCTCCCTTCAGGTACAGGGCTAAGAATGTTGAAACGCCATCACAAGGGGCAGAGAGGCAGTAGTGGGATGTTGATGCAGAAGGGAGAGTGTTTAAAAGCGGTTGTTCCAATCTTAAGTCTCACCCCATGCACACACACCCCTCCTCCCCAACACAGTCTCATACGATCCTAGCACCTTCCCCGCCCCACTCCACGGGGTCCCTCCAGCCCTGAACTTTGAACACCAGTTCATCAGCAAGCAAGACCTCACAAAGCTGATACTGCATGGGGCGGCAGGGGAGGCGAAAGGACAGGGACGTGGTGACAAGCATTAAGTGCCACCTCCTCTTCCCCCACAGTACCTTGCAGTGACAGTAGACATGCAGAGCCCTAGCGAACATGACCCAAGACAATTGCCCTAATAGATCATTCACCTACACCCGTTGACTTACGTTTGTGGAAATTCTGATAATTATTAGGTCAATTAAATCAGCTCTCCTAATGCTGATTCCTGTCACCCGAGAGTTTGTTTTTGTTTCTACAGTATTCGTTAAGTGCTTACTTTGTGCCAGGCACTGTACTATGTTCTGGGGTAGATACAAGCTATTCAAGTTGGACATGGTCCATACCCCACATGGGGCTCACAGTCTTAAACCCCATTTTGCAGATGAGGAAGCTAAGGCATAAAGAAGTTAAATGGCGTGCCCAAGGTCACACAGCAGCCAAATAGTGGAGGCAGGATTAGAGCCCAGGTCCTTCTGATTCTCAGGCCTGGGTTCTTTCCACTTGGCCACGCTGAGAGTTGATTCTCTAAATCCTTATGCCACTGAAAGAAAGTCCTAGATTTGAGATCTCCTGAGACCCCGTACTCTATGAGATCTTGTCTTTGCATATGCTATACTATTTATGCATTGTCTCTTACCATAATAAATTGTTTTATGAAATATAATACAGCTTCTTATCAGATGAATGTGGAGAGTCCAGTTAAATTGGCACTTGGGAAATGCTTTGTGAATGAAACAGAATTGATTTTACTCTACAGTATTTAAAGTCGTGGTGCTAGTTTTATTTTGAGTTCCAATTTTTAGTGAATATAATTATAACATGAATCTTTTGGAGTGGAAAATAACAGCATCTTTATCATTCTGTTTTTTAAAAAGTCTTAGTTTTTTTGATATTATGCGAGTGGGGGTTTGTTTTCTAATTGAGTTTTCAGTCTCTCTGGGGATGTTTCCGAACTTTTTTGTTTCCTAACCATGTAGATTTTAAGAACTAAGTGTTCTGGCTGACTCTTTTGCTTTATATAATGTGAAGTTATCACTGCTCCATTTAAAAAAAAGGGAGTTTTGATTATGTTTAAAATTATCTAGATAGATTTATTCCGTAAAGAATTCAATTTAAAATGGCACACAGTATGGGACAGCGGAGTGTATGTGAAAGCATTGAATTAAACCATAACTGTATTTGTCATTTATTTGTGGAACTATTTTATGCTGTGTCTCCCAAGAAAAAACAAAAACATATTTCCCTCATTATCGCAAGTAAGGGAGCTTTTATAGAAAGCTTATTATAAAGGGGAAGCGTTGATTAAAAGCTACCCAGGTAAACTCCTAATTTTCCATTAACGTTTCTCCTGAATACACTTCTTTCCCCTTCTTGTCCTTCTCTACATCAAGTTGCCACAGTCCCTCAAGCATGAAATGTAACCTTTAACACGGAGTTCTTAATTTTGAAAATGCATCCTATTTTTGAATACCTCTGAGTGATCTGTTTGTCTTCTCTTCCTGTAAAGCAAATGAAGAAGCATCCTTGCCGCCAGTGTGACAAATCATTCAGTTCATCACACAGTCTCTGTCGCCATAATCGCATCAAACACAAAGGCATTAGGAAAGTTTACACCTGCTCGTAAGTTCTGGTTTTTAATGTTTTCATAGACCTAGAAAATAAGAGTGAGAAATAAATGTAAGCTGTTTTTGATTGAATTGCGTATTGGTTTTTGAGGTGATTTGTTGCTTTCTGAATTATTTTTGATCATCCCTCTTGATTTTTTTGTACTGTGCTTTAGAGTTTTATCAGATTAACAATTGAATGGTAACTTCGGCATCTTCCCCCTAGTTCTTTTCTTTGGATTATAAAAATGCAGAAGATGAAAACATAGTGATCATACCCTTCCAAATTAGCCTTACCAAAGACATTTTTACAAAGGCCTTAGGGAGGTCACGCATTTTGCAAATAGTGTTTTTAAATGTCCTGCAAATAGCCACCCTCCAATAGTTGCCACTTCGCTTGTTGCTAAGACAAGATTTTACCTCAGATTTGACCTCATAATCAGCAACACATTCAACTTGGGGGAGACATTCTGACTGACTTCTTTGGTCCTAGCTGAGGTGCCAACTTCTTCAGCTCAGCAGGCACCAAGAAAGATTTGTGGTGTTTCCTGATGTAACCCTTGGTCCCTTGATTTCCCCTTTGCCCCCATCCTCCCCTGGTATTGTCTGGACTCCAGCTGACATCACTAGGTGAGCTGGCCCATCCAAGAGTGATTGACAGGGTATATAAATGGGTCTCCCTCCCCCCCCCCCCCCGCCTCCCAGACTTACTATGCTTTATGGCAACAAAATGCCATATCTCCTTCTGCATGATCTCTGCCATGTCAAAGATAAGATACTTGTGCCCTCTATCTGTGTCGGGCAGGGACTTTATCTGATCCAAATAGTTTATATGTACTTTAGCTCTGAGGAAGCAGCATGGCCTAGTGGAGAGAGCATGGGCCTAGGAGTCAGAAGGATATGGTTTCTAGTTCTGGATCCTCCACTTGTCTCCTCTGTGACTTTGGCAAGTCAGTTAACTTCTCTGTGCCTGAGTCACCTCATCTGTAAAATGGGGACTGAGACTGTGAGCCCCACATGGGACATGGACTGTGTCCATCTTGTTTAGCTTGTATCTACCGCAGCACTTAATACAGTGCCTGGCAAGACCGTACTTGTTCCATAGTAAGGACTTGTGTTGTGTGACCCGAAGCAGCTAATATTCATGCTCTGTGCCCAGGTTTTCATTCCTTACTAATGACTGAATTTGTGGACTCTGTGATTGAACACATGTACCGACCACAAATGCCACTCTAAGACTCCTTGAGCAGTTCCACCGACAACAGATGGGAGCCATACTCAGTGTCAAGGGTCAAGATGGGATTGCAAACGGGGCAGCCCTGGAATAGTTCATTCATTCATTCATTCATATTTATTGAGCGCTTACTGTGTGCAGATCACTGTAATGAGCGCTTGGGACAGTACAAAAGGATATAACAGACACTTTCGCTGCTCACCGTGAACTTCCAATCTAGAGGGTTGGACTGAAAGCTTCCCACAGTGCCTCTCACAGGGCAGACCACGCTCTACTAGGTTCAATGTGGCCTAGTGGCAAAAGCATAAGTTCAAGGAACTTAACAGCCCATTGGGAGATTCAGGCAGATACACAGTTATTTACAGTTAAGAGGAAAAATCCCCTCTCAGGATCACACTTGGGAAGCCTCCAATACTCTACCAGTCTCGACTATGGGAGGGAGAGTTGAACAGAGGCATATCCATTTCATACCTAGCTTGGGCAGTGGCTAGCAAGTGGAAGGCAGTCTTCTACAAGTCAACATTCACCTGTGCTGGGCAGAAATGGCATGTGAGAGAGTCAAGGGTGGAGACTCAAGTTTACTGTGTGGGAGGAAGTGATGGAAAACCACTTCCGTATATTTACCAAAAAAACTCTATGTATAAAAAAAAGTTGGTATTTGTTAAGCGCTTACTATGTGCAGAGCACTGTTCTAAGCGCTGGGGTAGACACAGGGGAATCAGGTTGTCCCACGTGGGGCTCACAGTCTTCATCCCCATTTTACAGATGAGGTAACTGAGGTACAGAGAAGTGAAGTGACTTGCCCACAGTCACACAGCTGACAAGTGGCAGAGCTGGGATTCGAACCATTGACCTCTGACTCCAAAGCCCGTGCTCTTTCCACTGAGCCACGCTGCTTCTCACACTACCAGAACAATTGCACATGGAGTTGGGGTGTTCTGGGAGAGATGTGTCAATGGTGTCGGTATGGGTCGGAGACGACTCGAAAGCTTTAAACAAGTAAGGTTAAAAAAAAAAAGATAGTTACAAATAGTTATGACAAGAGAATGGAAATATATATAAGCGAATAAATAAGTGTTTGAATAGTAGAATGCATAAGTAGTTATGACTATAAGAATTATGAGTAGAAGTGAGAAAATACATTTCTCAACCAGCCATCCCCTAAATGGTAGCAAACTGTGCTACCTGATAAACTGTCCCAGTGAGTGGTTCACTGGAATGAGATTTGGTAAAATAAATGTGGGAACATTTCATTTTATTTTCCATGATTTTTTACTTTCTTTGATCATTTTAATATGCTGAATTAATTTATAACCATCAAGCAAATTATTTTTGTTAGGAATCCCAGGTACCTGGAGTAGAGGGACTCCATATTCATCTATAGATGTTAGTAAATCCTAACGTAGACAAAATTAATATGGGCCTAAAATAAATGATGCTGACAGCAAATGAAAATATTCATGGGCCCCAGCATTCATTTAGGCTACTGCGGCTCGGTTATGTCATTTTGACACTGGTAAGTTTTGATAGGTCCAAAAGCCAGTCAGTCAACATGCTTGAAAACCAAAGCAGTTTTTTGAAACTTTGAGAGTCAGCTGCAACCCTGCATTGAATTAAATATGTGCTTTCTATGGGTTTACGTAGGCACTGCCCAGATTCAAGACGTACGTTTACAAAACGGTTGATGCTAGAAAAGCATATTCAGCTTATGCATGGTATTAAGGATCCCGACGTGAAAGAAATGACAGAATCCACCAGTGTGGAAGAAACGGAAGTAAAGGAAGATACCAAGGTAAAATGCAGCCACTAGTCTTTATATTGAATATCAGTTTAAGAAGATGTGCTGACTTAGTTCCAAAGATCGCTTCTCACAAAGAAGAGGATGGTGTGGACAGAGCCCAGGTCTGGGAGTCAGAAGGTCCTGGGTTCTAATCCTGGCTCTGCCACTTGTCTGCTCTGTGACCTTGGGCAGGTCATTTCACTTCTCTGTGCCTCAGTTCCTTCATCTGTAAGATGGGGATTAAGATTGTGAGCCCCATGTGGGACAGAGACTGTGTCCAACCCAATTTGCTTGTATCCACCCCAGTGATTAGTACAGTGCCTGGCACATAGTAATTTAACAAATAACACAGGTGTTGTTATTGTTATAATTAATATTATCATTTTATTTAATAGAAAATAGTTGTGAGATGGCAAAAAAGATTACATTTTGGTTGTTGAGATGATGGGTGCTGATAAAGTATTGTTATATATCTAAGATCCCGGCATTTGCATCTTATTCATTTACCTTGGGAAATTTTGCTTTTGTCGGGCTTAAATTTAAAATAATGGATATGTCAGTCAATGGTATTTATTGAGTGCTTACTATGTGCAGAGCACTGTACTAAGTGCATGGGAGAGTACAATACAACAGAATTAGCAGACATGTTCCCTGCCCAAAATGAGCTTATACTCTAGAGGGGAGCTTACCATCTAGAGACGGGCTTACCATGCTTCAGGACACCAGTGGAAACAGAATCTGGAATCTTCATTTCCTTTGAAGGGTGACGAGTCTTTGCCATTAGAATAAAGCAGTGGTGGGTAGTGCTTGCCCAGCCAGCTTGGAGTGTTAGGACTCGCTCCTCTGGTTCAGGCTGCTGCCACCAGAAGTCTGCATGGGCCCTGAGCTGGTTCATCACAGCACAGAGACAGATTAAAAAGTCATGGGCTTTCAAGTGTTACGGCCTGAACTCAAAGAAGGACTCTATCACTTCATCCAGGCTTGTAGGGGCCATAGACTTTCCTCTAGACTGTCAATTCATTGTGGGCAGGGAATGTGTCTGTTATGATATTGTACTCTCCCAAGCACTTAGTACAGTGCACTGCAAACAGTAAGCACTCAATGAATACAACTGACTGACTGACTGACTGACTGTCAGAGTCTCCCTCTTTGGGGACTTGCTGGGGTCTCCGGCTAGAGCTGCTAGTTCTAAGGCTGCTGGTGACTGGAGAGCGCTCGTGGGATTTTCCAGGCTCCATCTGCCGTATCCTTGTCAGAGAGCAATCTCCTGCACAAGGAAGTGGCAACCCCTCCAGTGTCCTGCTCGGAGCCAGATGGCAGGCAGGAGTTTAACTTAATAATAGGACCTGTTAAGCGCTTACTATGTCAAGCACTAGGTTAGATGCAAGTTAATCAGGTTGGGCACAGTCCTTGTCTCACATGTGGCTCAACCTCTTAACGCCATTTCACAGATGAGGTAACTGAGGCACAGAGAAGTTTAGTGGCTTGCCCAAGGTCACACAGCAGGCGTGTGGCAGAGCTGGGAGTAGAACCCAGCTCCTTCTGACTCCCAGGTCCATGAATGCTGCCTGCCCTGTCTGCTTCTTACTGCTCCGACCAACCGAGGTAAAGATTGCCTGGGTTGATATGTCTCATCAGCATAATCATCCACCGTTTTTAATTAGCACCTTATGAGGGCAAAGCAGTGTACCTTGCGTTTGGTAACTTGGAACGGGAATAAAAGATAACATCTGGTCCAGGAAACATGAAGAAGGGCACAATTTGGCCAAAGTACACTAGGTTAAATGGTAAGATCAGAGTTGCTAATGATGAAAGTACAAAAGCAGCAATTAATAGAGAAGTAAGCAGATATAAAACTAGTCCTGAAAATGTGACACAGATTTAAAACTAGGGTGGCATGACCAGGAAGGTGGGGATTAGTCAGGGAATTGGGAGCAAGGAGGCACTGCTACAGTGGTGTGTAGGCTGGGGTTGCATTGGGAACAGTGCAGAAGAGAGCAGATCAATAGGAAGCAGGTATCTGGTGGAGAGCCAGGAAGCTGGTGAGCAGGAGTTCCTGACTTTTGCTAGAAGAAATGGGTAGCTCATGGAGGTTTGAGAGAGGGGAGCATGCTGTGCTGTCATGGGTGTTCAAGGAGGTAAGGGCTGGTGTATGCAGGATAAATTAAAGAGGGGAGAGTTGGGAGGCAGAGAGACCAGAAAGACCAGAAAGAGGGTTGCCTAGCCAGAAAATGGTAAAGGCTTGAGCAAGAAGGATGGCCATAAAGAATGAGCAGTTGAGGTGTATCTGAAATATTGTAGAGGAAGAACCCGCAGGATTTAAAGACAGTCTGCCTGTTGCAGGAAAATGACTGAGTGGAGTCAAAGGTGACAACATGATTATAAATTTCTCAGCCAGGGAGGATGATAGAGTTGTTCACAGTACTGGGAAAGTTAAGAGGTGAAGGTTTAGGAGTGAATATTCAAGTTTCTGAAGATCCTAGTTGCTCATTCAGTTAGGATTGACCTAATAGCCAGTGAAGATGTTATAAAATAGATAAGAAGACAGGGCTGGAGATGGTGTTTTGAGAAGTGGCCAGTCATTTGTATTATTGTGTGCTCACTGTGTGCAGAACTTGGGAGAGTACAGTATAACAGAGCTGGTAGAAACGTTTCTTGCCCACAGTGAGCTTACGTCTAAAGGGGGAGACAGACTAGTGTAAATAAATAAATTGTGGATATGTATAGAAGTGCCACTGGAAGCTCTGTCTCCATGAGAGCAAGTGTAGAGTTAAAACAGTAGACAACTTAGGACTGAGCCTTGTGTAGTGGAAAGAGAACAGGTCTGGGAGAGGGAGGAACCGAGTTCCAGGCCCCAGTCTGCTATCTGCCTGCTCTGTGACTTCAGTAATCAGTGGTATTTATCAAGTGCCTACTGTGTGCAGAGCACCTGGGAGAGTACAATGTAACAGAGTTGGTAGACACATTGCGCACCCACAGTGAGCTTACGTCTAGAGGAGGAGACAGACTTAATATAAATAAATTATGGATATAAGCATAAGTGCCGTGGGGCCGAGGGAGGGAAGAATTAGGGTGCAAATCCAAGTGCAAGGGAGACATGGAAGGGAACTGCAGACGAGGAAGTGTGGGCTTAGTCGGGGAAGCCCTTTTGGAGGAGGTATACTTTGAATAAGGCTTTGGAGGTGGGGAGAGTGATCATCTGTAGGATATGAAGGGGAGGTGCAGGAGGCTAAAGGCAGGATGTAAACGAGGGGTCGGAGGCAGATAGACGAGATGGGGATGCAGTGAGTAGTTTGGCATTATAGGAGCAAAGTGTTCAGTCTGGGTTGTAGTAGGAAAATAGGGAGGTAAGGTAAGAGAGGCGAGGGTGTTTGAGTGCTTTTAAAGCCTATGGTAAAAAGTTTCTGTTAGGCAACAACTGGAGTTTCTCGAGGACTGGGGAAACATGGACTGAATGATTTTGTAGCAGAATGATCTGGGCTGCAGAATGAAATATTGACTGGAGTAGGGAGAGATGGGGGGTCAGCAAAGAGGCAGGTGCCGTAATTAAGGTGGGATAGAATAAGTGCTTTGAGTAATGAGGTAGCAGTTTGGATGGAGCGGAAAGGACGGATTTTAGTGCTGTCTTGAAGGATGAATGGATTGGATTTGGTGACAGATTGAATATGTGGGTTGAAGGAGAGAGATGAGTCAAGGATAACACCACGGTTATGGGCTTGCGAGACCAGGAGGATAGTGGTATTGTCTACCGTGATGGGAAAGTCACGGGGAAGTCAGGGTTTGGATGGGAAGATGAGGAGTTCTATTATGGACATTGTAAATTTGTAGTGACAATGGGATATCCAAATAGAGATGTCCTGAAGACAGGAGGAAATACGAAATTGCAGAGGAGAGAGATCAGGGCTGGAGATGTAGATTTGGGAATCATCTGTATAGAGATAGTAGTTGAAGTTTGGGGAGTGAATGAGTTCTCCAAGGGAGAATATAAGAGAACCCAGTACTGAGCCTTGAGGGACTCCTGCAGTTAGTGACTGGGAGGCCGAAGAGGAGCCCATGAAAGAGATAGAGAATGAGTGGCCAGAGAGCTAGAAGGAGAACCAGGAGAGGACAGGTCACTGAAGCCATGTTTGGATAATGTTTCCAGGAGAAAGGGGTGGTCGGCAGTGTTGAAGATAGCTGAGAGGTCGAAGAGGATTAGGGTGGAGTAGAGGCCATTCGATTTGGCAAGAAGGAGATAATAATAATGATGGTATTTGTTAAGCACTTACTATGTACCAAGCACTGCTCTAAGCGCTGGATCATTGCTGACCTTTGAGATGGCAGTTTCGATGGAGCGATTGGAGCAAAAGCCAGATTGGAAGGAGTCAAGGAGAGAATTAGAGGAGTGGAAGTGGAAGCACCAGGTGTAGACAACTCACTTGAAGAGCGTGCAGGGGAATGGTAGGAGAGAGATGGGGTGGTAACTGGAGAAAGTTGTGGGGTCAAGGGAGGGTTTTTGTTTTAGGATAGGGAGACATGAACATGTTTGAAAGCAGTGGGGAAGAAGCCATTGGAGAGTGAACAGCTGAAGATGGCAGTCTAGGAGGGAAGATGAGATGGGGCAAGTGCTTTGATGTGATAAGGAGGAATGGGGTGGGATGCCTAGGTGGAGGGCGTGGATTTTGAGAGGAGTGGGGTATCTCTTGAGATACTGCTGGGAAAGATGGGAGAGTCGAAGCAAGGGCAAGAGGAGGAGAGATTGGAGAGGAGTAGGAGAAATTTTAGGGAGATCACCCCTGATGGTTTCAGTTTTCTTAAGGAAAATACATGGCCAGATTATTAGGAGCAAGAGATGTGGAGGTGGGGTAGCAGGGGGTTTGAGGAGGAGTTAAATGCCTGAAACAACTGGCGAGGGGATTAGTCCTCTTACCCTTTCCTTTCCCTATCTCTTAGGGATGTTATTAAAACAAAAAGGACGTAAGTAGTGTGAAAGGGCATTGGTAGTAAAAGTGCTGTATAAATCCAAGGCATTATTAAAGGGTGAGAGGGGATGAAGAGCTAGCTAAGGAAAAAGAAGGAATCATAATAATTGTGATATTTGTTAAGAACTTACTATGTGCCAAGCACTGGGGATCCAAGATAATATTGTGGGACTTAGTACCTGTCTCAAATAATGGCTTATAGACAAAGAGGGAGGGAGAACAGGTGCTTTATCCCCATTTTACAGATGAGGAAACTGAGTCACTGAGAAGTTAAGGGTCTTGCCCAAGGTTACAAGGGAGGCAATGGCAGAGCCACGATTAGATTAGAACCCAGGTCCTCTGACTCCCAGGCCTGTGCTTTCTGTCAAAGAGAAAGGAAAAGAACCGGGAAAATGCTGTGTGAGTAAAACCAAGACCAGAGAGGTGTTCCAGAAGTGAGTGGTTGTAAGTGTCAAAGCTGGGGAATCAAGGAGGATTATGTCAGAAAAGAGCCCATTAAGTTAAGCCAGGAAATGGTTACTGTGGTACGTGTTGTTTCAGAGTGAAGAGGAGAAATCCAGATTTCAGGGGGGGCTCAAGAAGAAAGTCTGTGGACTGGTAATGGGGACAGTGAGAATATACAATCCCATACCAGGATTTAGAGTAGAAACAGGAGAAGTGAGGTCATGGAATGGATTTTTCAGTACGGCTAAGACTTGGGCTTATTTGAAGGCATAGGGGACAGAACCAAAAGAAAGGGCAAAATTGAAAAAAGTAGTAAGAGAGGGGAGGATAGTGGAAACAAGGATTTTTAAGAGGTATGAAGGATTGAGGTCTAAGGCATCCCTTTCATCTCTGGGTCTTTTTCTTTACTCTGTGTTATGTCTCTCCATATGTAAGGTTTTGTTTCTCCCGTAACAGCTACCCTTCCCTCCTAATCCTAGACCACATCCTTTCCTTTGATAGAAACTGCACCCACTAATTCCGTATCTGCAAGAGATTTGTGATTTGATTTGATCTTTATTAATATCAATCAAGCAGAAAAGGAACTTTCATTTCCTTTTTTCAATTTTCTTTCATTTTATTTACTAATGTGATTGGTTGCTAATTATTTTACAGAGAACTATTTAGTGACTCACCATATATGGCCTGCTTATAAATATGCAACCAGAGAAGTGCCTCAACAGCTGGAATGAGGTTGGCATTCCTATTACATGGGATGGAGAGTTTCCATATAAGATCAATCAGTCAGACATATTTATTGAGTACATACTCTCTGTAGAGCACTGTACCAAGAATTTGGGAGAGTACAGTATAGCAGAGTTGGTAGACATGTTCCCATATTCCATCAATTCAAAATAGAATATTGTTAACCTTTCAGAATTTTTCCAACTGTAATAATAATTGTGACTTCGGTAAGCATTTACTTTCTACTAATATAAGGGACTCAGGAAGTTTGACTACATCTTTCATTCTAGGGTTTTTGAGGTTCAAATCAGTGCCTTTTTTTCTAGAACACTGTTGGGCAATTAGAGAGTATTTGTCTGATACCCCAAGCCTGCTTAGATACAGCATGATTTGGTGTCAGAATTTACCAACTGTGTTATTTCTTAGGCACTCAGTATATGCCAGGCACTGAACCAAGTCCTGGAATACCATCAGGGTAATTGGGTCAAACACCATCCCTGTCCAGTGTAGGGCTCACAGTCTAAATAGGGGGAAAGCAGGCTTGAATCCCCATTCTTCGTTGAAGAAACAAAGGTACCAAGAAGTTAAATGACTTGCCCAAGGTTGCACAGCAGACAAATGGCAGAGTCAGTATTAGAACCCAAATCCTCTGACTCCCAGGCCTTTGATCTTTCCACTAGTCCACACCGCTTCTGTCAAAAAGAAAGGAAAAGAACTGGGATCCTGGAAGACAGAAAACCTGGGTTCTAATCCCAGCTCTGCCACCTTCCTACTTTGTGACCTTAGGCAATCACTTAACTTCTCTGTGCCTCAGTTTCCTCATCTGTAAAACGGGGATTCTATACCTGTCCTCCCTTCCCTTTAGTTTGTGAGCCCCGGCTGGGACAAAGACTGTGTCTGATCTGATTGCGTTGTATCTACCCCAGTGCATAGTGTAATGCTTTTAACATTATATGGGCTTACCAAATGCCTTAACAGTATAAAAACTCTACTAGTCATCTCACAGAAGACAAGTGACAGTAGATAGCCGCTGTAAGATGTTCCTACAGCATGTCTTACTAGAAAAACTGCACACCTCCAGAGTTAACTCTGAAAATTTGTGAGTGCATGCCCAAGACCTTGGAGAAACTGAAATTTAAGCTTTTCCTTTTCATTAGGTGTTCTTCAGAAAGTTTGGGGTTGTGAGTGAATCTTGGGTGAATTTGACTATGTGTCTACAAGATCTCAGAGCTTGGTCATTTGAGAAAGTCAGTGAATTTTGTGCTGCTTGTGCATTCCTGTTGTTTTCACGTGCCAGATGATTACGGTCAGAACATATCTTGATAACATTTTAGAAATCAACACGTTGTGTACGCTTGTCCGGAAAATATTGGAACCGTTTTTAATTGGATCATTTTTCATTTCTCCCCTGACCTCAGGTTCCTAGTCCAAAGCGAAAATTGGAAGAGCCCGTCTTAGACTTCAGGCCCCCCCGAGGAGCAATTACTCAACCATTGAAGAAGCTCAAGATAAATGTGTTTAAAGTTCACAAGTGTGCCGTGTGTGGCTTTACAACAGAAAACCTTCTGCAGTTTCACGAACACATCCCTCAGCACAAGTCTGATGGTTCTTCTTACCAGTGCAGAGAGTGTGGTCTTTGCTACACATCTCACGTCTCTCTCTCTAGGCATCTCTTCATAGTTCACAAGTTGAAGGAACCTCAACCGGTGTCTAAGCAGAATGGGTCCGGGGAGGATAATCAGCAGGAAAACAAACTCAGCCATGAAGATGAGTCGTCAGATAGCATGGTGTCAGACCGTAAATGCAAAGTGTGTGCAAAGACTTTTGAAACTGAAGCTGCCTTAAATACTCACATGAGAACGCATGGCATGGCCTTCATTAAATCTAAAAGAATGAGCTCAGCCGAAAAATGATTGCAAGTATTCCAAAAGGAAAATCCCTCTCCATATTGGAATATATAAGACATTTTTTGTTACAGAAAGACCGCAGTATAATAGAGAGTTAACAGTACTGTTTAGGCTGTTGCAATATATTCTCCTTTAACGTATCCTCTTCACCTCATCGTATATACCCTCAATAAGTATTAAAACAGTATTTGAGTTAAAAAGAGTTTGTATATATTTAAACTAATAATTTTTATACTCTTTGTTACGTGTTTGTATCAGTATTTAGTGGAAAACATTTGGGTTGTTTTTTTGGTTCGGTTTGGGTTTTTCTTTTGTACTAAGTTTCTTTTAAGACAAAGGTCTTAGTACTGGGGCAGTCCCTTGGGTTCAGGTAAACCGTTTTTTATGACCTAAATTTGAAAGCAGATTTAGCTAGTTAAATTACACCCAAAGGCAATGCCTGTTTTTTTAGATATTTTTAATTATTATTTTTTAAGAAATCACTGTTGGAATGCAGCTGATTCTAAATCGCACCAACACTAGAAATGTCAAGTATTTTAGCACTAACTCAGTGTGCGTGCTTTAAAGGAGGAAAGGCACACTTGAGACCGATTATTGCTCATCAGTGCATCACTGCATATTTTTTTAAATCAGGTTGGAAGTTAAGGCAGCCTTGCAAATAGCCACTCACCACAGTGAGTAACCATTTAGGCCAGATAAGTAGAAAAGAATGCTGATTTCATTCATTTTATACTTGAACACCTCCAAGATGGAGGTGGGATAGGCTGCTTTAAAAAAAAAAAACTTTGGGGAATGATCATTTTCTTTGTACTTTGTAAGGAGGCTGGTTTTAATTATGATCACAAGGAATCACAGTTGTTACAAAACGGCTGGACTGCTGTAGAAGAAGCAAATAAGTAATTAGATCAGTAGATTTCTATGGTTGGATTATTGGTCATGTAATTTATTAAACATATAAAAAGAAGCCTAAGCGTTAATTATTTTGACTCGCGGGGGGGAAAAAAATGACTTAACCCTTTGTTGTCTCGAGAGTTGAGGCTTCCTTTTCTGGGTACTAATGCCAAATGTTCTAGTACTTAAGAGTTGGGATGCACAGCTGCAGCCACCAAAGTGTTAGTACAATAGCCTATTTCATTACAATTGGTCTTTTTAGATTTAGCCAGAGTTATGTTAATTTAGTTCAACCATTTCAGTAAGTATACCTAATATCACTAGTCATGCTTTAATGAAGTGCAGAAAAGGTACCGTTCTTGTCCCTACCCTCTATATAGTTCTCTATGAGAGTTATATTTTTTGGTTTGTTTTTGCATTTTATACCTTGTATTTATCCCTAAACGAGTTTTGTACTTTTTTTAAAAATTCTTTTGTGTATATAGAGATAATTGCATGATATACTGTAGTAATGGTTCAGTTCCTTAAAAAGTCTTGCTGCTGTCAGATGTTATACACTATGTTCATTATAACTGTATTAAACGCATTTCATATGTAAATAAATGTGGCACATTTGGCCCTTCGTGGTTCTGTGACATCTTGTTATTTAGAGTTCAACGCTGCCTTTTTTGTGAACTATCACAAAGACTTGACTTCTACATATACACATTTTGGCCCCATAACCCCATCACAAATTTAGTTGTTGGACTCCTGGTTATTTCTTTTGCCATCTGTGGGTCTAAGAAATAGATTTTAGACAAACTAAGCATTTTGAAGCTCCGCGTCTGTTGATGGTATAAGTCTCAGTGTTAGTCAACCCTGCCCAATAGCTGGGTGCTTTCTGCACTTTTTATTTCTCACTTAAAAACATGCAACTTACTGATAAATACTATTGCCCTTTGGGTAAGAAAGAATATATTTGTTTAATATGGAATCTCTAATTTAAGATATTTTGCTTGTGATGGGAATTACCTCCTCCCCTTGGAGAGGGGAAAAAAAACTTCACAAAATCAGTCAATGTATTTATTGAGTGTTTACTTCAGACAGTGCCATCATCAAGAAGCTCAGCCAAAACAAAAGATGATACCACTATGTCAGCATGTTGGGGATGAAGGATTTTGTTTCTAGTGTTCATATAGCAAAGTTGCCCAATAAAACCAGGGGCCCTGGAACCCTGCTTCAGTGTCAAGTTCACATGGATCTCCCTATGAAACTGTTACAGGGCTATTGATCCAAATCGAGGAGGTTCCAGGTAAAAATTGACAGGGAAAAGTCAGGGTTTTTCAGAGTTAACTTTCTCCCACTACTAAACTTGGTGTTTTATTCTTTTTCAGCACTCCACCTCCAACCTCTTGAAAAGGAAAAATATGATCCCAAAATCGGAAAGTGCAAGTACTTCGCAAAAGAACACCACAAAGGGGAAGCCAACTTTGTACTCTCCCAAGTGCTTAGTACAGTTCTCTGCACACAGTAAACTCTCAATAAAAATATGATTGATTGATGGATGGATTTCTGCCTCATCCACTATCAGAGATTTCAGGGTTTTTTTTCTCAGAAAAGGATGTTATAAATGTTAATTTTATCTCTAGACCCATCAAATCCTTTGTGAGGATTATCTCCCAAAAAAGAAGCCCATGAATTATTTCTTCAGAGAGGGTGGCACTTGTTTGTATATGTTCATCTCAATTTAAATGGGCCTTGCTATGAATATGGGTCCTGGGATAGGAGATACAGCCTGCTTTCCCAGCCTATGGGGCTGCTTTGTTAACTCCTCAAACTTATGGGTGTGCAAATCACTCGTATAAGGCCACTGGGTTAATTTTTTTTATTGCATCCAAGTTGACTGTATTATACCTAGAGTCAGAACACAGCAAGTGTCTTGGCAATTTCCTTCTTGGCCTTCGCTTATTCTGTTTCCTGCAATAGTAAGAGAGAATTCAGTGGCCTGGTGAAGAATGCACGGGCCTGAGAGTCAGGGGAACGTGGATTCTAATTCTGGCTCCACCACATGCCTCCTGTGTGACCATTTATCTTCTCTTTGTCTCAGTTCACTCATCTATGAAATAAGGATTAAATCCTCTCCTCTTCTAGTGAGATTTTGAATCCATGTGGGACAGGGACTGTAGCCAACCTGATTGATTATCTTGTATCTATTCCAGTACTGAGTACAGTTCTTGGCACATAGTAACCACTTAAACCAGTATCACTATTACTGTTATCATTATTATTATTATTACCAACCCACCTCTTAGCCAGCACCTTTTGTAGCCACACTTCCATTCCAGGAAATCCCTTTTTTGTGTTTTATTGTATTATTAAACACTTACTAAAGATCAGACACAGAATGAAGCACTGGGGTAGATACAAGATAATCAGGTTGGACACGGGCCATGTCCCATATAAGTCTTAGTCTTAATCCCCATTTTACAGATGAGATAACTGAGGCACAGAGAAGTTAAGTGACTTGCCCAAGGTCACATAGACATAGACAAGTGGCGATTAGATCCCAGGTTCTCTGACGCTCAGGCCCATGCTCTTTCCACTAGGCCATGCTGCTACTTATAATTGAAGCAGGGATAGAATCATTTTGATCCATATATAGACCTAGAAAAATAAAATAAACGTCTCTCCTTTCTCTGAACTTCCTGGAGCATGACGTTTTTAGAAATCCCATATTTCACCTCCTAACATTAGAATTTTGAAACATCTACAGTGCAGTGCAGATCTCAATCCACATGACATTGTTGGATACTGGCCTGGCTGCTTGTGTTCATGTTAGTTTTTAGAAATAGGCCCTCCCTGCTGGGCCGTGAACCCAACTTTAGGGCTTCGCTATTGTCAAACCTTCTCCATTCTCATAGAAAGCACAAAAAGAAGACTTTTTGGAGATGAGGATTTTCTGATTGCTCTCAGAATTTTTCCATCAGTTTCCTATGCTTTATTTCCTGGAAGAAGTGTGTGACCCAATCCATATCAACTGTTTTCTGTCTTGTGGTTATGGTCAAGGCTCCAATCGGCTCCCCATAGTAATTTCACAAATAAATAGCAATACTTCCTTAGATGGTGGACTTAGTCATGATTGTCTTATAGCCAACATAAAGGGCAGTTCCCCCATTAGACAACCACAGCCCTTCAAAGTTGCCTCTTGTTTAAATGGGCAACATTATCTTTTTAAGAATTCAAGTGTTTCTGGAATACCATCAGTAGAATCTACTTCCTCCTCCCCTCTCAGACACACCACAGAAGTCAGCCTGCAAGATGGGAGATGAAGGAGAAAAGTGAACTTGACCATCCAATATTTCCTTTGATACTCAAAAAGTAGGATTTATTGAGTGCCTAATATGTGCAGAGTCCATTGTATTTACTCATTGTGGGAATCATTCCCTGTCATTTCTCTGATTTTTATCTTTAAGGGTCTAGCATCTTCTAAAACTACTTGTTCAGTCATTTCCTTTGAAAGTTGTAAAATTTGCTTCTGAATGCAGTTTGTGGAGTTGGCCTGTAGCTATGGCAAGTTCCCTTGTAACAATTTAACACCACTGCAAAGTCTTGAGCACTTCCCTTCTCCTCCCTTTGAAATATTTTGACTAACTTGAATAGAGTGATTACAGTTTCATTTCGGGCTCTGTTTAGCATAGCTAATGGATGTTGCTCAGTTCTTATAATAGAGATTTATTTTTTTTTTTGCATTCCTTTCAGACACATATCAGATACAGGACTAAACACTGTTAGCCTATAACTTATCAAGCAGATGAATAGGAAAAGCAGAGTTCTAAAATTCTGTACAAATTTATACATTTTACATATGGGTAGAGATACTCTATTTCTGACATGGCTCTTTGAACATGTTTTTAGATATTCTTCTATTTAGAAGTCTTCTGATGGTATCTGTATAAATGCCCAAATCACCCGTTACAGTTTATCTACATGTTGTTTTTTCATATTTTGCAACAGAATGGTTTAGTCAGAAGATGGAGTTAGGAAATGAGAATTTCAATCCCAACTCTGCTACAGTCTCCCTTTGTCAAATGATCTTAATCTCTACTTCAGTTGGGGAATACCAACTCACAGAAGAATGAGAAAATAAATTAATCATTTTGGGAAAATATCCCAAAGATAAAAGGTATGTATTGGAGAAATATCAAATCATGTGATTTTTAAAGGAGAATCACCCAGCCCACTGACATTTTTTGAAAAAAGAAAGTAATTTTGCCACACCTTTTTAATTGATCTCTATCTCCTATAAATGAATGATCATTAAGGCTAAAATAAGATTGCATCCTTTCCAGTAGTAAGAAAAGGACCAATAATAATAAAAAAAATATCAATAGTAAACCTTCTGAACCTCAAAGATTCCCCAGTTTTTTAACCCTGGGTTCCGCATCTTAAGGCTAGCTCTGGACAAGGCATCAGTGTAACCTTTGAAAATTTGATCCTGGAAGGTACCTGAAGTGTTGAAAACAACTTAATTAAAGAGGAAGCTTAATCCATATTAAAATTAAATATTGAGCCGCATAACTAATGGAGGGCAGGTGGGCTGGGGAGCACACAAGGCTAGAGGTATTTTTTCCAACAGCAAATTAGGGTATAAATTGCTTTTATTCTTTGTTCATCGTGGTCACTGCAGATGTTTAAAAAACAACAACCTGTCTATGCATGTTAAAAGAGAAAGAAGTATCATGTTTTTCTCTGATGCATGTGAAATGGCCATGGTTGCATAAAAATGCAATATTGCCTCAGCAAGTGGTGTAGAGAGCCAGAAAAAGGGAAGAAATGATGGTATCCAGTTTTCTGTCACTTTTGCTGCCTCTTCTATTGCCCTATACATCATCTGCAAGAAATATTTCTCTAAAATGCTTGCAAGACACTGATGAATTTCTTTCTGATTTGAATTCAATGGATCCTAAAGCATATGCCATAAGAAGTAAGTAGGCTCTTTTTTCCATGTTTGGTGATTGGAAAGGTATGTAAACTGACATAGAACAGTGGGAAGAGAATGGGCCTGGGAATCAGAGGAACTGGGCAAGACACTTAATTTCTCTGCACTTCAGTTTCCCCACCTGTAGAATGGGGAACAGGCATGCAGCCATGCAGTTGCTCATGCTAGTAATTTTTTAGAATAGCACTTAAAACTTTTGAAAGGAAAATTAAGACTACTAAAGAAAGACAAGCCTTATCCTAGTCTAATTATTCATATTATGCTGAAGAACCAGATGATAACTTTTGATTTCAGGAGGTAAAAGCATGAGTGACGGGGAATCCAATCAGGGAGTTCAAGAAGGGTTGAACTGTTTTCGGAGACAGGCGTTCTATTTGTTAAATGTGTTGGCATTCAAAATGTTGAAATGAAGAGCTTTATATTATGCAGGCTTCTCTGGGGTTGGTGCCATGTTCATGATGAATTCTGGCTATTCAGGCAGTGTTTATTATTCTCTTTGCTGCTAAAGCTACTCTGGAAGAAGTATGCTAATGTGTTTGGTGCTTCACAGTGGAAATCAACCAGTCATATTTATTGAGCACTTGCTTTGTGCAGAGAACTGTTCTAAACGCATGGGAGAGTACAATATAACAGAGTGGGTAGATGCGTTCCCTGTTTGGAATATAAATTGATTCTCCTCATTTGAACCATAGGTAAGGAGTATCTGGTTATCATTCATTCATGTGATGATATTAATGGTATTTAAGTGCTTACTATGTGCCAAGCACTGTTCTAAGTACTGGGGTAAGGACCAAGATAATCAGATTGGACACTGTCCCTATCCCAAATGGGGCTCATACTCCATTGTATTTGTAAGTCTGTAAGTAAGTAAGCCTGCTCTGAGAAACAGCATGACTTAGTGGAAAGAGCACAGGCTTGGGAGTCAGAGGTCGTGGGTTCTAATACCAGCTTTGGCATTTGTCAGCTGTGTGACCTTGGGCAAGTCACTTAACTTCTCTGTGCCTCAGTTATCTCATCTGTAAAATGGGGATGAAGACTGTGAACCCCACGTGGGACAACCTGATCATCTTGTATCTACCCCCGCACTTAGAACAGTACTTGACACACAGTAAGTGCTTAAATACCAACATTATTATTATTACTAAATAGAAGGGAGAACAGGCATTGAATCCCCATTTTAAAGATGGGGAAACTAAGGTTCAGAGAAGTTAGGTGACTTGCCCAGGTGTTCTGACTCCCAGGCTTATGCTCTTTCCACTTGGCCTCGCTGCATCATTCATTCAGTAGTATTATTGAACTATAATTATATATTATAATTATAAGGGTCGAACACTGTAATGAGTGCTTGTGATAGAACAGTAAAAATAAAAGACAGAATCCCTACCCTCAAGGAACCTACAACTTTTCTGAGGAAGCAAATGAACACATATTTTAGACATTCAGTGGAAGCAGGAGGAAAAGCCTAGACACAACTGGTTGGAATAGTAATATTAGTATTTATTGAGTGCCTAGTTGGTACCATGTACCAAACCAAAGATGTTGGAAGAACAAAACCGTGAAGTAACATGCTCCCTGCTCACTAGGAGCTCACTTGGCATGAGTTTAGAAAAATGAGTAAATAAATGGTATGTGTAAATCAAGAGATTCATAAATCCTAAGGATGGTGTTGGGATAGTGGAATTTAATAGGGAAATACCTATTAAGTGCCTAGCGTTTTCAGCAGGACTCTTAAGATGGGGAATGTTATGACCTTGCAGAGTTACAAGTGGTACTCCAGACACGAGGATGGGGGCCTAGCCGATGGGAGAGGTAGGATCAAGGTGTGGTTAAAAAAAATAAAAAATCTAAGGTTGGAAACAAGCAGCATGGTCTAGTGGATAGAGCACTGTCCTGGAAGTCACAAGGACCTGCGTTCTAATCCTGGCTTCACTACTTGTCTGCTCTATGACCTTGGGCAAATCACTTCACTTCTTTGGACCTCAGTTTCCTCATCTGTAAAAATGGGGAGTAAGGCTGTGAGCCCCATGTGGGACATGGACTGTGTCCAACCTGATTTGCTTGTATTCACCCCAGTGGTTAGCACAGTGCCCGGCACATAGCACTTAACAAATAGCACAATAATTATTATTAGTAATAATAATAATAATGAGAAGGTCCCTGTTTCCCAGGGCATCAAAGTTGCAGCAATCATCCAAGTGTGGGGAAGCGTGATTCTTGGGGTCATCCCCACATCTTGGTTGGTGGTAGAAGGAGAGCCCTTTAAGGTGGTGGTTGAGGGGAGAGAGTGGGGCAAAGAATCATGGAGTTCAGACTTCTGCTTTCCCCTGGATACTTTGTGGAAGGGAGAATTCATACGTACTAGTGGGAATTCTAGACTGTAAACTCATTATGGGCAGATCACGTGTCTACCATCTCTTGTATTGTCCTCTCCCAGACACTTAGTACAGTGTTCTGCCCCCAGTAAACACTCAGTAAATATCATTGACTGATTGATAATGGCTTCTCGTGCCCTCCCCACAGCTCATTATTGGAGCTTTCATCCTCTGAGGCATCTTCATAAATTGAGCCCACTGTTTATTTAGGGAATATTACACTTCTCTCCTCCTCTTACCATCTTTCTTCAGACTTTTTCCTCTAACCATAGCCGCCCCCACAAGAGGATGCAGAGAAGGTAGAGTACAGAGCAGCTATGAGAGGCAACACCCTTGTTTGCAGCTCTGGTCCAAGGTTCGTTCTGATGGCAGCTAATGGCTGAATGTAGGATTCTACTCTTTCGTGGATTTCATCGCCCTGTCCGTACTGTGACAGTATTTTATGTTGTAGTCTTGTAGGAACAGTGATGCTGTTTCACATGATGTAGAGTGAGTAAACATCACTCTCCTGGGTATAACACTAGTAACATTTTCAAGTCTCCTTATCAAAATAATTTTTAATGTCATTTTCCTGGGCTCTTGAACTTTGTTAGAGCATTTCAGAAGGTCCAGCTGCCTCTAACCTCAAGGCAAATGAAAATTTTGGCATGCTTAGAGGAGTGAATTTGGTTAACCCTGTGCCCTTTCCTGCCCCAACACAGGCACCAGACCACTGTATGTCAGAGCATCTCTGCATCCTTGCTGTACTGTGGGAAAGGAAAAATCTGGGTGCCAATTAGTCTAACATAATTGAAATGAGTTGTTTTTAATATTTTGAAAATGGAAAACTTGAACCCACTAACCCGTTATCTGAAATAGCAGATGCTGCTAAGCATTTACTGTGCACTATTCTTCATCCTCATAATTGAAGTCATTCATTTTAATTTTGAAGGCACCTATGCCCTTAGGTCTCTAAGGGATGCAACCAAAGTTAATTAAGAATATGATTGTAAAAGGGCAGTTTGCATCAGTGTTCAAGAGCGAAAAAAACACGGTTCAATCCCAACAAAAAAGAAGTCTACCACCTCCGAAGAACCCAGAAAATGTCAACCTCAATCACGAGCCCTAAAACCTATTCACCTATGTCAAACCTCCCAGACCGAAAAGGAGATCAGAGCTTTCTCCTTCCCAGATGAAGGGATTTCTTGAGGTCCTCCGACTTGAAATAGATGTGAGATTTCCGAAGTTAAGCATCTGTGTTGGCAGAGTCCTTTCTCCACTTCACCTGGCTGGAAGAACTCAACCAAGGGCAAGGTATCAAGGGCTCTTGCTCATCTAATAATAATAACTTTGGTATTTATTGAGTACTTACTATGTTCCAGCCACTGTTGTACGCTCGGAAGTAGATTCAAGATAATTGGGTTGGACACAGCCCCTATCCCACACAGGGCTCACAGTCTTAATCCCCACTTTACAAGTGAGGGACCTGAGGCACTAAGAAGTGGAGTGACTTGCCCAAGGTCACCCAGCAGATTAGTGGTGGAGCCAGGATTAGAACTCAAGTCCTTCTGATTCCCAGGCCCATGTTCTAACCACTAGGCAATCATCTGAGTCCATTTTCAAGGCATCTGATTCCACTGGGGCCCAGGCTCCTAATTCTCCATTTTTTTTCCAGTTTGCCTGCATCAGGCAGCCATTTAGTGGAAAACATGGCTTGTGTGTTGAGAGGCAGCTCAGGGTGGCCCCTGGGAAAGGTAACCCTAGAATGCAGGCATTATCATAGTACTATTATGGCTAATAATAATAATGGCATTTATTAAGTGTTTACTGTGTGCCAAGCACTGTGCTAAGTGCTGGGGTAGAGACAAGATGACCAGTAGAAACAAAATTACCCGGTACCACATGGGCTCACAGTCTAAGTAGGAGAACAGGCATTGAATCCCCATTTTGCAGATGAGGGAATTGAGGCACAGAGATGTGAAGTGATTTGCCCAAGGTCACACAGCCGGTACATGGTAGAACTGCAGGAAGGGGTTAAATATGTCTTTAGCCCCCTACCCTACTTTCTGTTTGCCTAGTTAGCTGTTGGGACCAGACAGCAGGAAGAGGATGCTTCCTTAAGTTCTCCAGAACTGGCCTGAATTTAGCTTGGCTTGGCCAGGACAAAGCTCTATGTGACAGCTGCCCTCAGAAGTGCCTGAGAGAGTTGGGCACAAGCTATCAATTGATTTGCCTATTGGCAAGGTCTTGGAGTCCCACTGATTATTATGCTTATGAGGTTACTATGTGTCAGCATTGTTCTAAGCACTGGGATAGATATAAATTAATCAGATCGGACATAGTCCCTGTTCCACATGGAGCTCACAGCCCAAGTGTTAGGGAGAAGAGGAATTGAATCCCCATTTTACAGATGAGGAAATGAGGCACAGAGATGTTAAGTGACTTTGTCCAAGGTGACCCAGCAGGCAAGTGGCAGAGTCAGGATTAGAACCCAGGAGCTCTCTGACTCCTAGATAGTGTTCCTTCCACTAGGCAGAACCGTTCTGGCTCTCCAGACCTAGATTCTGATTGAGTGCAAACATGCTCCCTGCTTCTGCTTGTTCAGATTAGAAAGACAGAGCTGGAGTCAGCTGGGCGGGGATGGCCAGTCATTCTGTAGGATTGTAAATTCCTCCATTCATTCAATAGTATTTACTGAGTGCTTACTATGTGCAGAGCACTGTACTAAGCGCTTGGAATGTACAATTTGGCAACAGATAGAGACAATCCCTGCCCATTGACGGGCTTACACTCTAGTCGGGGGAGACAGATCCAGAATAGAGGCCAAGTCTTTTACTGCTATCATAAGTGCTCATGGCCCCTCTCAAGGTCGTACCTGGAGAGTTTCCAGTACTCTACCAGTCTTGACTAAAAGAGGGAGAGTCAAGCAGAGGCTTACCCATTCCATTTCTAGCTTGGGCAGTGGTGACGAGTGGAAGACAATCTGCCACAAGTCAAAACCCACCTGTGTTGGACAGCAGCGCCATGGGAGAGAATCAAAGGTGGAGACTCAAGTTTACCGCATGAAAGAGGGCGATGGTAAACCACTTCCCTATTTTTACCAAGAAAACTCTGTGGATATGTTACCAGAACGATTGCAGGTGGAGACAGGGCATCCTGGGGAGAGATGTGTCTGTGGAGTTGCTATGGGCCGGAGACGACTCGACAGCATAAGACAAGACAGGCTCTCACGTGTTTAGCACCATGTTCTGCAAACTCAGTAAACACTCATGAAGGAATGAATTCCCTTTACATCAATCAGTGGTATTTATTGAGTGCTTACTGTGCACAGAGAACTATACTAAGAGCTTGGCAGAGTATAAAACATCTGAGTTGTTAGTTAGGTTCCCTGCCCGTAATGAGTTTACAGTCTAGAAGGGGAGACAGGCATTAATATAAACTTTGGTTAGGTATGTAAGTGCTGTGGGGTTGAGAGTGAGGTGAGTATCAAGTGGTTAAAGGGTAAGCATTTGACCTGACAATTTACATGACAACAGGCTAGGGCAGTTCCATTCCAACAGAGCCAGAGTTAGTTTCCCCCACATCTAGATGTACCTGGTCAGCCTTGACCTCAATGCAGCATGGCATAGTGGATAGAGCACAGGCCTGGGAATCAGAAGGTCATGAGTTCTAATCCTGCCTCTGCCACTTGTCTGCTGTGTGGCCTTGAGCAAGTCACTTAACCTGTGCTTCAGTTACCTCATCTGTAAAATGGGGATTAATACTGTGAGCCCCACCTGGGACAACCTGAATATTCATGACCTCTGACTCCCAAGCCCGTGCTCTTTCCACTAAGCCATGCTCCTTCTCTTCTTAGGACAGTGCTTGGCACATAGTAAGTGCTTAACAAATACTAGAGAAGCAGCATGGCTTAGTGGAAAGAGCACAGATGTGGGAATCAGAGGTTGTGGGAGCTAATCCCGGCTCTGCCACTAATCAGCTGAGTGACTTTGGGCAAGTCACTTCAGTTCTCTGTGCCTCATTTACCTCATCTGTAAAATGGGGATTGAGACTGTAAGCCCCATATGGGACAATCTTATTATCTTGTACCTACCACAGTTTTTAGAACAGTGCTTGGAACATAACGCTTGATAAATATTATTTTTATTATTAACAGAATTACCTGAAGAAATAACTATAATATTTTATCCCTATATTGTAAAACCCAAATGCTAACATAAATCTGCCACTTATAGACACATGTAACAATTACCCAGCCTTAGTATAATTATTATGGTACTGATATTCTATATATAAAAATTAATATAATCATTATTGTTTAATCATAGTGATAATGACTACTACTTAGCACAGTGCAAATATCCACTTGCTGTGGCGTACTTTTTATAAGCAAAATATCGACACTTCAAGTTGATTTGGAAGGGAAGGTTTCAACCCAACAGTGGCAAAAATCACGGGTTTTTTAATGGTATCTATTAAGTGAATACTATGTGTCAAGCCCTGGTATAGATACAAGTCAATCAGGTTGGACACAGTCCATGTCCCATATTGGGCTCACAGTCTAAGAGAGAGAACAGGTTTTTGAATCCTCATTTTGCAGTTGAGGAAACTGAGGCACAAAGAAGTTAAGTGACTTGCCCAAGATTAGATAGAAAGCAAGTGGATGAACTCAGATCACAATCCAGGGCCTCTGACTCCCAGGCTTGTGCTTTTTCCACTAGGCCACACTTCTTCCCACTTATAATGTAGAACATTCATTGTCTCATATTTTGAAGGATATATAAATTAAACTTTTCAAAAGGTAGATGTCAGAACCACTAAAAATCACCACTACAATCGTTTTCACATCCCTTAGCCCCCCTCAAATTTCATGTGCCCAGATTTAACCATCTGTCAAATTATGCCAGTCATGTGTCTAGATGCGTTGCAGAAGGTAGAGTCAGGCAGGATTTTATCATACATGCTCCAAACTCTGTACTTCATTCATTCATTCAATTCAATAGTATTTATTGAGCACTCACTATGTGCAGAGCACTTTACTAAGTGCTTGGAATGTACAAATCGGCAACAGATACAGTCCCTGCCCTTTGACGGGCTTACAGTCTAATTGGGGGAGACTTAGTTTTGCTTAGGCTTTTTAATGATTATGAGAAAAATTGGCAACAGCGTGGTCTACTCTAAGGAGTCCAGGCCTGGGAGTCATAGGACCTGGCTTCTAATCCTGGGCCTGCCACTTTCTTGCTATCTAATCTTGGGCAAGTCATTTAACCTTTTGTGTCAGAGGATCTGAGTAATAATCTCAGCTCTGCCTCTCTGCTATGTGCCCATGGGCAAGTCAGTGAACTTCTCTGTGCCTCAGTTACCTCATCTGTAAAATGTGATTAAATCCTATTTCCTCTGATTTAGCTGTAAACTGCATGTGTGAGGAATTTTGTCCAACCTTGATTCTTGTATCTACTCCAGCACTTTATAGAATTCCTGGCACATGCTAAGCATTTAACAAATGCCTTATAAAAAAACTAGAAAAAGGAGTAAAAGAGAGATGTTTGGTTTAGCACCTAGCACTTTTTAAAGGGTGAATAAAGGATGGTGAAGTTAGAAATATATTCTTGTGCTAGTCTCTTATTACAGGTCTGTCCAAACTAAGTGGAAGAGACAGGATACATCTAAAATGAAGTGATTATTTTTAGAAAAGTAAATCCAGTGGATGAAAATGCATTCCCATGAATGATATTCTTCATTTATAGTGTGATATAATTGCTCTCCAAAGTGATTTCCCCCAAATGTGATTTAAAAGTTTATTTTAGAACATTGATAAGTCTTTTGAGAAGAAAATGAAAATCTTTATATAACTTCATATTGGTAATTTCCAGTATAGACTTGCTTCAAAAGTAAATCAAATCCTTCAGCTTTTTCAGTTCCTATTTAAAGAAAATGTGACAAGATTAAAACAAACACTTTCATTCTCCACACAAGTTTCCCAGAGAATGTGAACTGAGCATACTCTATCACTGTGAAAGACTTATGAAAACTTGGCTGTCTAACACTTGATATTTATGTGATTTTGTTAAAGGCTAGAACTTACAGGGTTTCTCAGTGCAGTAGCTGGAGAATTTCCAAACAGGTGTAAGGGCTGCCAGCATGATTACTGCCACCTTGTACAGCTTCCATCACATTTAAGGGAGGAGGCTGCCCTGCTTTATGACCAATGGCCTGAGAACAAGAAAGACCTTTGCCAGTGGGACAAAAGAGATCCCTTATTTAATAATAATAATAATAAGTGTACTTGTTAAGCACTTGTTAGTGGTACTATGTCCTAAGCACTGGAGTAGAAACAAATTAGGTTGGACACAGTCCCTGTCCCACATGGGGCTCCCACTCTTAATCCCCATTTTACAGATGAGGTAACTGAAGCCCAGAAAAGTGAAGTGACTTGCCCAAGGGCACCCAGCAGACATGTGGCAGAGTCAGGATTAGAATCCAGGTCCTTCTGAGTCCCAGATCCATGCTTTATCCACTAAACCATGCTGCTTATTTAGAAGAGCAGCTGCACCAACTTAACTATTAAGACAGGTGATAGAGGAGAGGAAGGGGAGACAGAAGGAGGAGGGCAGGGTGTCCTCCCCCCCACCCCCCATCACAGTCTCTCCCTGTCTCCCCCCTCCGCCCTATCATGGTCTCTGTCACAGTGTCGGTCTCTCCCTCTCTCTCTCTCTCCCCCTTTCCCTCCCTCCTTCCAGTTCTCCTTAACTTACTTGCCATCCCTTCCCTTTGCATTTCTCTCCCATTCCAGATTTATTTTATTCTCTTTCCCTTTCTACTCTACACCAACACCCTCTCTCTCTCTTTTTTTTTCTCTCTCTTTCTTTCTCTCTCTCTTTCTCTCTCTCACTCTCTCTGTCTCTCTCTCTATCTCACACACACACACCCCACCCCCCACCCCCAACACCCCCATAGGTCAGATAAATAGCCAAGGACAGAAAAGGGCACCAATTGGGAATATAGGTAGAAAGCTAGGATGGTTGGATAGATGGGCAATAGAGAGAGCAGGGAGACTTGCCTGACATTTTAAAATTATTTTTAAAGCCTTCATCCCAGTTGGACAGTAGCTCAGGAACCCCATAATTATTTTTCGATTAGGTGTGAAAGTAAAAGGATTTTGTACCGGGACGTTCAAGAGCTTCAAATCTCGGCAGTGGGTAACTGTGGTGTCTGAGACAGGAGAGCATCCTTTTCACAATGCCAAGCACCTAGTTCAGTTCCCTGTACCCAGTAGGTGTAGCTGCCCAATGAAGTAAAAGGCAACTTGGCTACCGCTTGCTCCCTTTCTCAATCTCCCTCAGTCTCATCCTCGTCCCTGCTGCCCTGATGGCAGCTCTCACACTACCCACTGCTGCCATCAATGCACATGGAGCCTGACACAGGACACCTATGACCCAATGATGCACGCCCACTCCACACCGCTGCTCACCTGATGGCCGGTTAAAGGGTTGAAGCAACTTTGGTGGTGGGTTGGTGCTCCCCTCCCTCACCTGCAGAGCCGGGCCAAGGTAGCTTTGGGAACAGACAACACGGTGGGCACCCTGCCCTTAGTGAAGTGCTCAGTAAATGCCGTTGATTGATTGATTGGCCCGGGCAGTAGGGGAAACTGTGCCAATGCCACGGGGGTTCCTGACACATGTGGGAGTAGCCACTTATTATGTGCTTCTCTCCCTGGTCTGGATTAAGTCTTAAAATGGCTTCTCCTCTAGGAAGCCTGCCCTGACTAATCTCTCATTTCCCCACCCTGTTTTTCACCCTTCTGCATCACCTGTGCATTTGAGTCTGCACCCCATAAACGTTTACTCAAGAAGCAGCGTGACCTAGTGAATAGAGCACGGGCCTGGTTGTCAGAAGGACCTAGGTTCTAATTGCGGCCCTGCCACTCGTGTCCTGTGTGACAATAGGCAAGTCACTTCTCTGTCCCTCAGTTCCCTCATCTGAAAAATGGGGATTAAGACTGTGAGCCTTATCCGGGTCAGGAACTGGATCCAACCCAATTATCTTGTACCCCAGCACTTGGAACAGTGTCTGGCATATAGTAAGCACTTAATAAATACCACAAATATTATTATTATTTTTATTATTACTAGATACCTCCTCATTCCCCACAGCACTCATGTCTATAAGCTTTACTGTTTTGCTTCCTGTAATTGCTTCCTCCTACCTGTTTTCTCCACTAGACTGTAAGCTCCTTGAATGTAAGGATCATGTCTACTTACTCCTTGGTACTCTTCCAAGTGCTGAGTTCAGGACTCTGCCCACAAATGCTCAATAAATACTATTGATAGACGCAACAGAATGAGGTTCAACACTTCCAAATAATTCATACCGGAATGGCATTCCGGTGCTCGTTGTTTTCCCGGAACCACGTTCCAGCCCATCCCCACTGCCTTTCACTTCTGATTTAGCTCACCTCCTCCAAGAGGCCTTCCCAGACTGAGCTATCCCCTTTTCCCTCTGTTCCCCCTCCGCCCTCTGCTCCTCCCCCTCCCGCTTCCCCTTCCCTCAGCACTGTGCTCATTTGTATATATTTTTATTGCCCTATTTATTAATGAGGTGTACATCCCCTTGATTCTCTTTAACGTGATAATGTTGTCTTGTTTTTGTTGCATTCTGTTTTGCTCTGCCGTCTGTCTCCCCCAATTTGGCTATGAGGCCGTCATTGGGCAGGGATGGTCTCTATCTGTTGCCAAATTGTACATTCCAATTGCTTAGATAGTGCTCTGCACATAGTAAGCACTCAATAAATACTACTGAATGAATGAATGATTTTACCAGTAGCTGGGTTTACATAAAGTCTTTTTGTTTTCTTTATACAGTGTATGACTCTGTGGGAAAACTTGGTAGCAATGTACTTAGTGGAAACACAGACAGGCTCGGGTCTTACAGCGAGTGTCTGTCTGCCAGAGCGCCTCTTGGGAACTTCCAGGGGCAGTACTGCAAGCTTCAAATGCAGCAGGTATGTTAATCGTCATCTTTGCAGCTTTAATTTATTTTGCATCCATGGAAACCTTGGCTGAACACTGTAAATGCTGGTGAATTGCAAAGGAGTGCCAGGCAATGAATGCAGTTTTCTATAACCCCATTGACTGTGCCTTTCTGTGAAAAATGACTCCTAGGGATTTCACTCTTCAACATTTACATTAACTTTGTCAAAGTGCTCTGCAAATTGATTCCCATCACAACCCTTCGGTGGCTTAGGGTGGAAAGAGCACGGATTTAGGAGTCAGAGGTCGTGGGTTCTAATCCCGGTTCCGCCACTTGTCAGCTGGGTGACTTTGGGCAAGTCACTTAACTTCTCTGTGCCTCATTTACCTCATCTGTAAAATGGGGATGAAGACTGTGAACCCCAGGTGGGACAACCTGATTAGCCTGTATCTACCCCAGCACTTAGAACAGTGCTCAGCACATAGTAAGCACTTAACAAATACCAACATTATTAGATAGGCCAGTAGAATACTTCCTGTTGGACTGATGGCAGAACTGAGTTCGGGCAAGGTAGAGCAAGTGAATACCAAAGTTGGGATGGCAAAATCCTGATTTACTTTGGAAAGGAGTTGTTAGCTAGTTTTCTAGCATATTAAGATCTTTTGCAAATTCAAATAAAATATGAAAACGCAGCTCCACCCACTTTCTGAAGAACCCATTCATTCAATTCATTGAGTCATATTTATCGAGTGCTTACTGTGTGCAAAGCACTGTACTAAGTGCTCGGGAGAGTACAATATAACAAACAGACATGTTCCCAAAAACCTGCATTCGAGGACGAATTCTTATTAAGTCCCCCACTTTGTGGTCTACCTTCCTGGAAGCTAAGCTGTAAAGGCATAAGCTCTGTGATCACCTCTAAATTATCGTTCCCTCATCTTGTGGCACCGGGTAATTTCAGCAACACGTGCTCAAACCGTGTTTCTGAGGAGAAAAGTACACTTTCCTGGTTGGTCTAAGGAGGGCTGGGATTCTTCATCACCCCACTCTCCCGAAGGATTCACAAGTGACACCTATGCTTTTGAGGGGACATAGTAATTGAGGATGAGGACTGAAGGCCCAGAGCCTCGGTTTCCACAAGCACCTGGTATATCACTACCCTGCCAGTAGGTGCCTCTTTAAGTCCCCTGCCACTAGTATGAAGCAGCATGGCCTAGTGGGTAGAGCACGGGCCGGGGAGTCAGAAGTACCTGGTTTCTAATCCCGACTGTGCCGCTTGTCTGCTGTGTGACCTTGGGCAAATCACTTCACTTCTTTGTGCTTCAGTTACTTCATCTGTAGACTGGGGATTAAGACTGTGAGCCCCACGTGGGACAGGGATTGTGTCCAACCTGATTTGCTTGTATCTACCCTAGAGCTTAGAACAGAGCTCGACACTTAGTAAACACTTAACAAATGCCATCATCATCAGTAGGCTCCCAGTACGATAAGAACACCATCTCCGTACACCACCCAGTACTGTGTTTCTGCATGCATTATTGGCCCCAGAACATCTTTTTGGTTGCAGTTCATTCAATTCATTCAATTGTATTTATTGAGCACTTACTGTGTGCAGAACACTGTACTAAGCGCTTTGAATGTACAGTTTGGCAACAGATAGAGACAATCTCTGCCCAACAACGGGACACCCAATAGCCTGTTGGCGATAATGATGTAATCACCTTGAGATTCAGATTTTCACAGTTACAGAAAGAAAAGAAGAAAATCCTGTTTCTTGAGCCCAAATGTTAAAAAATGAAAGGAAAGAAAATTGGTTTTACTGATATTTTGCAAGCTTTAGAACAGTCCAGTATAAAATTGAGGTACAAATGGTAATCATGGGAGACGGCAAGGTTGACATCATATATTCATTTAGTGGTGGCGGAGCCTTTGAATTATTATTATTATATCATTTAATCAATATGAACACAATTTTTAGAGTATTTGCAGAATGGATTAATGGTTCAGAATCAAAAGCAAAATGTCAAGCACAGATACAAAAGTTCTTTGGGTAAAATAATCCCTTCATTTTTTTATCTGTCAGGTAATATTTTATGTTCCTGCCCAGGAAATCTTGTCATTGAATGTATTCTTAGTAAAATCTATGAAAACTTGCTTTTCCTTGTGATTGATGAACTGGTTTCTATTACCATGAAGAGGCTATTGACAATTTCAGAGAAATTAATTAACTCTAGTTTATAACCGGCATCTGTCAGATGTCCTAGATTATTTTAACTACAGAATTGTCATCCTCTGGGCCAAGAAGCTGAAGCATGTTATCTTCTGCAGGGAGGAGTAAACTATATTGTCGCTGTGTGTGTTCCTGATTCCTGCTCTGGGGAAGACGTGGCAAACCTGGCTCGTTTAGGTAGGCGAAAGACCGGAGGAGCCTGCATGCAAGGCCGCAAACTCACTTATTCCTTCTAGCCAAGCAGTAGAATCCTTGATGACTGATTCAGCCTTTCAAAAGGCCTCTAATTTTAACAACTCACTTTACACTCACTCCCTTGGGGAGGCCACCTCTCTGCCGTGGGTACAACTACCATTCATTCATTCAATAGTATTTATTGAGCGCTTACTATGTGCAGAGCACTCTACTAAGTGCTTGGAATGTACAAATCGGTAACAGATACAGTCCCTGCCCTTTGACAGGCTTACAGTCTAATCGGTTACAGTCTACCACCTGTTGCCTGCAGGTCTTCTCCCCATGGTTGACATTATCATCAATGATGAGCACTTACTGTGTGCAGTACTGTACTAAGCACTTGGGAGAGTACAATAGAGCAGAGCGGGTAGACAGGTCCCCTGCCCATAACAAGCTTAAAGTGTAGATGTCCCGGGGGCATCTTAAATTCAATATGTTTAAACTGAATTAATCCATGTTCTCCGTTTAACTTTCTCGTCAGAGTTGACGAAACCACCATCCTCCTTGTCTCTAACTCCTACAACTGTGGCATTTCATTGACTCTTCCCTCTCTTTCAACTCTTATATTTAGTCTGTTGAAAATTAATCCTTTCAGTTTTCCCTCCACAGAATTTCTCACTTCTGCTACTTCCTCTCCATTCCAAGAGCCACTTGTCATATTTTGGCTGATTACTGCAGCAACCTGCTCACTTTTCTACCTGCCTCTTGCCTCTTGGATTATTTTCTAAATTTCTCTTCTGCACACATTTCCCATTCCTCAAAACCTCCAATACTTATGCATTCCTCTTACATTAAACAAAAACTCCTGACCATTATTGTCAAGGCATTCCATCAGCTCTCTAACTCTTAATTAACCATTCTCTTTTCCCACAATACCCCAGCTTACACTCTTTGTTCCCCTCAAGTTAATCACTTTGCCTCGTTCCCATCTCTCTCTCCTTGTACCTCACGCTCATACGCTTCCTCCTTCCTGGAGCTCCCTTCCCCTTCAAATGCACGAAACCTCAGATCTCCCCATCTTCAAAGCTCTTCCGAAATATCATCTCCTCCACGACGCCTCCCACAATTAATTTTTCTTCTCCCTAAGTCACATCTCCCTTACTACCACTTCAAAACTTCTGTGCCAACTATGTACTTATGCACTTACATCCACCCATTTTATATATATGATTTTCTTTTCTCTCTGAAAATGATTTTGTTTCTCCCTCAGTCAACTGTAAGCACCTCGAAGGCAGGGATTCTGTCTTCTAAATCTATTGTCTTCTCCCAAGAAATTAATACACAGCATGCGGGTAGTAGGTGCTCAATAAGTGCTTGGATAGTAAGTGGAAACTACCATATCTAGACTCTGAAATTGAACAGCTCAGAAATCTACCCAATTAGTTTGTAAAAGATTGTATTTGTTGGGTAGTCTCTTGATTTAGTGGAGAGAGCACAGGACTGCTAATGAGAAGATCCAGGTTATAGTCCTACCTCCATGTAAACCTGGTGTGTGATCTTGGACAGGTTGCTTGAGCACTCTTTGCCTCAGTTTCCTCATCTGTGAAATGGGCATAAGAAACCTGTCTCATTCAATTGTATTTATTGAGCACTTACTGGCCAGAGCACTGTACTAAGAGTCTCCTTCCCTCATAGACTCTGCACCCCATGTGGGCAGGGACTGTATCTGAGCTGATTATCTTGTGTCTTCTCCAGCCTGTAACTCAGTGCTTGGCACATAATTTGCATTTAATGTCAGTGCTTGGCGCATAGTTTGCATGTAATGAATACCATGATCAATATTATTGTTGTTAGTAGTAGTATTATTGTTTAATATAGTGCTCTGCCCATTGCCTCTCAATCAATGGTATCTATTGACAACTTCAATTGTTAAATCATTGGTATTTTTTGAGCACTTACTGTGCGCAGAGCACTGCAGTAAGCACAGTTGTCCTGCAGAACTATCCCTCTCACACTTTACATAGCATATGTGAGAGCCAGTAACTCTGTCCCCTGTTCCAAGGCTGGGGATGCAGAACCCCAGTCCATGGCTTGACCCCTGGAGTCACTCCAGAGTCAGATTTTCACCCCTCATGATCCTGAGGTCTAGAGTGCCCTCAGTTTCTCTGATATCACAGTTAAAAATAGGTAATAAGGACTTACTGCCTCCCAGGGGATCGACCCCATTACCTTCAACCCAACTACCAAGTGTTGGTATTTGTTAAGCGCTTACTATGTGCCGAGCACTGTTCTAAGCGCTGGGGTAGACACAGGAGAATCAGGATGTCCCACGTGGGGCTCACAGTCTTAATCCCCATTTTACAGATGAGGGAACTGAGGCACAGAGAAGTTAAGTGACTTGCCCACAGTCACACAGCTGACAAGTCCGTCCTGGTCCCATCTCTGCTTTTCTGAATGACTCTTACATCTTTCTCACCCTCCTGCTTCCATTCTATTCTTCTACTCATCTATTTCTGGATCTCAGATGAGCATTGATTTTTCATGACGATCCAGTTCTTCCTCAGAGGAGGACAGGACCAGGTAGCCCAGCTTCTTGTTTCACTAGCTGGTGCAGCTCCTCCCTCCCCTCTGGCTGGAAATGCACCAAGCCTGACGGAAGGGGAAGTTGAGGAAAGAAGGGGCTGCTTTCCAAGCAAATGAGCCTAATGCGGTTCAACTCCCTTGGCCATCTAGTTATGCTGCACGTGAGTCACAGAACGTGAGACTATCATTTAAAGCAAAGCTTCTAAATGTTGGCTCTCAGAGCTGTGTTTAATGTTCTTGGGAAAATCCGAGTTGTTAAGGGAAATTTTGTTCTTTCGGGAAACAATTACAGTGCAATAGAAATGTAACCTGGGGCCATAGGGATGCAGTTTGGATTGATTGATTATTTCAAAGGCAGTCATTTTACGCCTTTCATTTTACACCTCCCCAAATCATTTTTTATTATCATAAACTTCCCAGCAGGATATTCGTCATATAACTTTTTAAACTGCCTTGGATTTTCCCTTCAGGCTTTGTGAAAGAATACTTTGCTAATTACCCAATGCACCCCAGGTATTCACCTGGACTACATAGAGACTCAGATTTTGCTTTCTGGGTAGAACACATAGAACATATGCACATATGAGATTCTAGCAGTGAGTATTTTCAGATATTCAGTGACTGGACAAGTTTTGTGTTGTAGAAGGGATTTTCTTTGAAAATTTAATAGCAAATTCTCCTTTCTTGACAGATATTTTAAAATTCAGGAACACTTCATTTGCAGTCCCTTCCTTGACCCTGTTTGGTTTGAATTCCACGTCCTCCGTTGGGAGCAGTGCCAGCTGTGCCGTTGGCCTTTTCCCACTCGATCGGTTTGCTGCTCTGTGTCTGTGAGTACTAGAGGCTTGGTGTGTTTATCTAAGATATGTTCTCAGTGTTTGAAGTGGTGCAGGTCAGTGCATGGCCTTAGAGAAGAGCCTTTGGAGGCCTTAGAGAAGCAGCATGGCCTAATGGAAAGATCACAGGCCTGGGAGTCTGAGGACCGAGGTTCTAATTCTGGCTCTGCCACTTGTCTGCTGTGTGACCTTGGGGAGGTCGCTTCACTTCTCTGTGCCTCAGTTACCTCAATTGTAAAACGGGGATTAAGATAGTGAGTCCCATGTGGAACATGGACTGTGTCCAACCTGAGTAGCTTGTTTCTACCCCTGCGCTTAGTACAGTGCCCAGCATATAGTGAGTGCTTAACAAATACCATTTTAAAAATAAGGCAAGCTGACATCCTTGTTTTCAGGAGAGTCTGAAGTCATCCCAGTTTTCTGACAGTTGCTTTTGGATAAACCATGCCGCCAGTACCTTACTTCGTTGATTAAAATGAGACACGGACCATCCTGCTTCCTTTTTATTCTTACCCAAGCCATGATTTTCCAAAAAGTCCTAAATTGGCACTACATTTTGTACCTGTACCCACTCTGTGACTGCAGATCATTCACCTTTACCCACCAAGAACTGTAGTAATAATAATAATAATAACTATGGTACTTGTTAAGAGTTTAGCATATGACAAACCCTGGATTAAGCAGTAGGGTAAATACAAGATAATCAGTCCGGCCACAGTCCCTGTCCCACTTGCGGTTTCTGAGTCTACTTATCTACCCTGATTTGCAACTCTGCAGCTGATTCCCATAGACCAGGCTAGGTAAAATGTGGGTCTCTACTGCCTGGCACATGATATGCATGGGCAAAGGGTTGTGGAAGCAGCTGTTACCTTCATCCTGCTGTCCTCCCTTAATAATAATAGTATTTGTTAAGCATTTTCTATGTGCCAAGCACTGTACTAAGCGCTGAGCACTGTACTAAGCACTGCCACAGCAGAGTGGTGTTAACTGGGGCTGAAACTGTAGACTGAGGGAAGGAAGACATGGAGGAAGGAGAGGGAAGGAAAGGAACAGCTTCAGGGCTGCCCAGGCCCAGTCCTGGTTCGTCTTTGCACAGGCATCCTGATGGCAGTGCTGGCCACTGCTCTGCCATTCATTCAACAAAGCACCAGCCAACCTGGCACCCTCCCCACACCCTATGTCTTTACTCAGATTGGCCAACCCAGTGAGCAGCCTGGCACACCCCCAGCCCCACATCTTGACCCCGATTGGCCAACCCAGCCAGCAACTTGGCACTTCTCCAACCCCACATCTTTATTCTGCATGGCCAACCCAAAGAGCAACTTTGCTAGGGATTCCAGCAGGTGTGTGGATCTCTGGTGTTAATAATAAATGTGGCATTTATTAAGCACTTAATATATTCCAGACATTATACTAAGCGCTGGGGTAGATATAAGCAAATGGTGTTGAACACAGTCCCTGTCCCACGTGGGACTCACAATCTCAATCCCCATTTTACAGATAAGGTAATTGAGGTACGGAGAAGTAAAGTGATTTGCCCAAGGTTACACAGCAGACAAGTGGCAGAGCCGAGATTGGAACCCATCACCTTCTGACTCCCAGGCCCCTGCTCTATCCATTATGCCTTGCTGTTTCTGTGGTATTCATTCAAGCAGGGCTACCCAGACCTGGAAATTAGTTGATAGGAACTGAATTCTTATTTATTCAATGCCTACACACTTCTTGGTACTGTCCCGGCAACTTGGAGCATGAATAAGTCATCTAGAGAAGGCACATACCCTGCCCTCCAAGAGCTCATAATCTAGTGTAGGCAAGACAAAAACAGATCAGAGCATCCAAGGACAAGTATTGAAAAAGGTAAGTCACGATAAGAGGCAGGAAGAAAGTCTAAAGAAACTGTAGTCTATTTGGGAAGAGGGACACCTATCTTGGGCTGTAGAAGGGGGGAGGAAGGAAAAAAGAGAGGAGAATTTGAAGAGTAAAACGTCTTGCTCTCTTGTTCCCTGTAGGTTTTTTAGCTTGTTCTTCATTGCTCTCCCAGTGGCTGGCACTATCTACGTAGAAGTCGTGAAATGGGATGCAAATCATGAAGAGTCACCCCCAGATTATTTACCTTCTGCCGGCTATGGGAGTTTGTCCAGAGGTGAATCAAGAGAAGGTTTCAGATGGATCCCATGTCAGGCTCATTCGTTACCTTCCGGAGCTCCCAACAACATCTCTGATAGAAGAAAAAGTAGGTCCTTTAGTTACAGCCAGGCCACCTTCGTGTCAGATAGTGTCAAAGCAATTATGCAGTTGAGAAATAATGTCATTTTTCAATCAATTAATAGTATTTATTGGGTGTCTATTGTAAGCAGAACCTTTTATACTAAGTGTCTGGAGATAGAATACAAGGAAAAGACACACTTCCTACTCCAAAGGAACTTACACTATAACAGGAGAGACTGACACAAAATAATTTATTCTTACAACAAAAAGGAGAATTAAAAATGGAAAACATAAATAAGGTGCTTAAATCTTTGAGTTCCTCCTCTTGCTTTATTTTCTAAAATTTTAGCTCCAGAAGATAGTTGATTGGAAAAGCAGAGTACCCTTAGCACCCTTAGCTCTGCCTCAATCAGTCAATCAAACAACGGTTTTTATTTTGAAAAGCAGCATGGCATAGTGGATAGAGCATGGGCCTGGGAGTCAGAAGGTCTTTGGGTTCTAATCCTGGTTCCACCACTTGTCTGCTGTGTGACCTTGGGCAAGTCACTTCACTTCTCTGTGCCTCAGTTACCTCATCTGTAAAATGGGGATTAAGATTGTGAGCCCCACATGGGAGATGGACTTTGTCCAACCCGATAAGCTTTTATCCACCCCAGTACTTAGGTCAGTGCTGGCACATTCATTCAGTCACATTTATTGAGCACTTACTGTGTGCAGAACACTGTACTAAGCACTTGGGAGAGGACAATACAACAATAAACTGGCAGATTCCCTGCCCACAACAACTTTAGTCTAAAGGAGGGGAAACAGACATCAATACAAATAAATAAAATTACAGATATGTACATAAGTACTGTGGGGCTGGGGGGTGGGGAGGACAAGCCAAGAGAACAATTTAGGGTGACATTGAAAGGAGTAGGAGTTGAGGAAAGGTGGGGCTTAGTCTGGGAAAGCCTTTTGGAAGAGATGTGTCTTCCTGTCGGATTTGAAGAGGGAGGACATTCTAGGGGAGAGGCAGGACTTGGACTAGGGGCGGGTGGCAAGATGGAGGCACAGTGAGAAGGTTAGCACTAGAGGAGTGATGTGTGTGGGCTGGGTAGTAGAAGGAGAGAAATGACATGAGGTAGGAGGATGAAGGTGCTGGAGTGCTTTAAAGCCAATGGTGAGAGGTTTATGTATGATGCGGAGATGGATGGGCAACCACTGGAGTTTTTTGGAGAGGGATGACATGTCCAGAACATTTCTGTAGAAAAATGATCCATGCAGCAGAGTGAAGTATGGACTGGAGTGGGGAGAGACAGGTGCCTGGGAGGTCAGCAAGGAGGCTGATGAAAGTTAGCACTTAAATACCATCGTTGTTATTATCGTTGAGTGCTTACTGTTTGCAAAGCACTGTACTAAGTGCTTGGGAACATGAAATACAATATGGTTGGCAGACACGATCCCTGCCCACAAGGATCTTAAAGTCTAGTGGGGGAGAAGTGTGTATGTTCTGACCACCACTTTTGCCAGCAGTTACACTTTTCCCTGGGATAAACCTAACAGTGGTGTTAGTAAATGCTGCCCTACTCTTTGGAAAAAGCACCAGGGGTGCCATGCCTGGTGAAACTCCTGATTGAGCAGATTTGAAGAACCTCCTCTAAAATCATCTTTCTTGTTTAGGGTTCATAGGAACATTGGATTATGTTCTAAGGTGTTTTTCCTGTCAGAAGAACATTCAAAGCTTGTGGACCCTAAAGACGGCGGAAGGGGACTGTTCCTCACTAAATGGCATCCGTGTCTTGAGTCTTTTATGGATCGTTTCTGGACACACCGGTCAGATTACTAGTTGGCTCAATTTAGGTATGAATGATGGGGTCACTGCCCGTAGATTTGCCAGTACTGTTTCATTATGTTTCTAGAAGTCAGACCAGCAACCTCAGTGCCTGCAAGTGCCTGCCCTTCCTTTCAGACTTGCCAATGAAATCCGGATGCTTGGATGAATGGAAAAATCCACTGAGGGGACTCCTCTGACCACCACAAACCCCCATTCACAGCAAGAAGTTCAGTTTCCAACTTCTGCACCGGGCTAAATGACCATTAGCTAACCTTCTGACTGCAGAAATATGATCATGTGCATTTATGTTTCTTCTAGATAATGCAGTTGAATGGCGAGCCAAAGTCCTAAAAAATCCCCTGTACCTCTATTCTCGCAGCGGGCCATTCTACCTAGGGGTGGATACATTTTTCTTAATCAGGTAACAAGGTTAAAACATTGTTCCCTCAGAAACTCTTTTTCCTTCTGTCAGTGAAGAAAACTGGAGAATGACTTGGTCTCTGTAGGTGACTTTGTTTAATTTCCATCCACTGCGTTATGCTACCAACATTATTCTCTTCTTTCTGACTGCTGAATCAAATGAGGAGGGGAAACATTGGAAGAGCTCTCTGCCTTTGGTTAGAAAGTTGTCTTTTTATTTGTTTAGAAAACCATTGAAAAGGAAAGTAGCTGTCAGATTAAATTAGACAATAAATAAAGGTCAAAGAGAGAATGGAAATCTCAATCTATTCAGTAGTGGGCTGCTGTGCTCCCTGTCAAAGATTCCTTTTCCCCCCTCCGTCTGTGTCTGCCATTCTCTCTCTCCCTTTGCACACTGAATCCAACTCTCTCTCTGCCTGACTCTCTTTATGCAATACTCTATCACTGGTGACATGACCATTCCATTCCACATTGTTTCCGTATTCCTGTATCTGTCTTCCTAGACTCTTTATAACAATGTCTTTGACCTCCTGCTGCCTCTTTCTCAGCACCTCCCTTTGGCCTCTACCTCTTTCTCTTTTTCTGTGACTCCCTTTGGCTCTAATTTTCGGACAAAGGTTTCCCAAATGAACACTCACACACACACACACACACACACACACACACTCCACACCCCCCCCACCCCCTCCCCATACACCTCCACTACCAGTTGAAGAATAAATCAATCAGTTGTGGTTACTGAGCTCTTACTGTTTGCAAAGCACTTATCCTAAACGCTTGTGAGAGTACAGTGCAACAGAGTTGGTAGGCTTGTTCCCTGCCTAACAGGAGCTTACAGTCTAGAGGGGAAAACAGACATTAATACAAATAAATAAATCATAGATATGTATGTATATGTAAGCTCTGTGGGGCTGAGGGTGGGATGAATATCAAGTGTTTAAAAGGTACAGAGGTGGCAATGCAGGTGAGAATCCAGTTGGGAAGATTAAGAATCTCAAGGGTTTCAATTTGTCCATGATTGAGGTATATTGCCAGGAAGAGATGAGTTAGTATAGAAGACAAAGCAAATAACCTGGTTGGGGAGATTTCAGTTCAATTGCATTCTCTCTTTCACTCATGGGCCCTGACCAGAGGTTTTTAACTTTTGATCTTTGCCAGCAGATAATATTAGAGCATCATTGAGTAACACAGTGCCCTAGTGGGTAGGGTATGGGTCTGGGGATATGAAGGACCTGGGTTCTAATTCTGGCTCCGCCATTTGTCTGTTGTGTAACCTTGGGCAAGTCGCTTAACTTTTGTGTGCTTGTTACCCCATTTGAAAATGGGGATTAAGACTGTACACCCCATGTAGGACGTGGACTCTGTCCAACCTAATTAGATGTATCTATCCCATGCATGGCACATAGAAAGCACTTAACAAATACCATAAAAAATAATTTTGAGCTACTTGATTGGAAGATTAAATAATTGCATGAAATGAACAATGTTATGACATTACTGAAACCCTTATTTGCCTTTCTCAGTGGTTGGTTAAGCACGAGGTCATTTTTAAAGATGCTTGAAAGATCAGAAAAAGGAATAACCTTAAAAATCATATTAAAATACCTGGGCAGTCGACTCGCAAGGTAGGTTTCTTTATATTTTTCAGTTTTATTTTTCCCGCACATTCATTATTAAAATCAACAGAATCTATTGTGTTCCTACAATTTGCACAGAACTCTACATGCTTGGAAACATGCAATAGAAATAAAAGAGGCAATGGATCCAGATCCAGAGCAGTGGATCACTCAGTGACATTTATTGGGTGTATTGAGTGCTAAGTACTGTAGTAAGTGCTTGGAAGAGTACAGCAGTAACAAGACATAATTCCTGCCCTCTAGCCCACAATCTAACTGGGGAGACAAACAAAATTATTCCTAGATAGTGAAAAAGGAAGAACAGGTATAAGCTGGAAGCAGTACAAACCTATGAGGTGAACAAGAAGGAAAAATAATTTAATGTGCACATAAATCTATGAATAGTATGCAAATATACATGTACACAAGTGCTAAGGATAAGATTCAAGGACAAAAGTGCCAAAGGTGAATTGACTAGAGAAGGCTTCCTGAAGGAGGTGGGATTTTATTAAGGCTTTAAAGATGGAGAGAGCTGAAGTCTGTTGGATTTGCAAGTGAAGGGGGTTCCAGCTGGGGGGAACAGCATGAGTTGGGGGGTCAGAGGTGGGAGAGTCTAGATGCATGAGAGGAGTGGAGAGTATGAGCTGGGGAGTAGAGGGTGACAAAAATTAATGTTTAAGATTGAGAGAACTGACAAAGAGGGTGGTGGAGAGACTGATTGCCAGAAGGAAGAACGTTGTGTCTGGTGCAGAGTAACCCTTAGAGCTTTTTGAGATGTGGAGAGGACCACTGCAAAATTCATTCACTCGTATTTATTGAGTGCTTACTGTTTAAAAAGCACTGTACTAAGCACTTGGGAGAGTGCAATATAAAAACAAACAGACATAGTCCCTGCCCACAACGAGCTCACACTAAAATGAGTCATGCAGCAGCATGGGGTATGGACTGAAGTGGGGAGTAGTTGGAGACTGATTCAGCAGTTATACTTTGATATCAGTCAATCAATCAATGGTATTTATTGAGCACTTACTGTGTGAAGAGCACTGTACTAAGTGCTTGGAGAGTACAGTTCAGCAGAGTTGGTAGACACATATGACCACAGCTTGATCCGGGGGGGGGGGTCACGTTTGAGTGCATAGGAAAGGGTGGATCTAAGAAATGCTACAGAGGAAGAATTGACAAGATTTAGCAATTGACTAACTGTGAGGTCTGAAAGATGGTGAAGATTCAAAGATGAGGTTGAGGTTGTGGGCTTCTGGGACAGGAATGATAGGGTTGTTTTTAATATGAATAGAAAAGTTAGCAGAAGGGTTGGTTTGGGAAGGAAAGATAAGTTTGTTTTGGACATGTTGAACTAAAGATGTCAGAAGAACATCTAAATGCCTCAGTCCTGGAGGCAGGACAAAATGTGTGATTGTACATTGTGAGCTATCAGGTCTCTAGAGGTGAAGCTTATCATCTTTTTCAGCATGCTTCTTCTGAAATGATTTTCTAATATATCCTTGGCGGCTGTTGGCTTGTGGTGTTTTAATTTATTTTACAGTTAAAGGTATTAAAAGTAAGACAAGGACAGTCAATTTATCATATTCATTTAGCACTTACTGTGTTCAGAACACCATACTGAACAGTTGGAAGACTACAATAGAATTGGATGTCCAGCAGGACCGAGCTGTGGGGTCTATGTTGTCAGTATGAGGAGGTCAGGCAGAGGTTGGAATGGTCTCCTTTAAGGTGATGACACAGTGGCTTGTTCCTGGAGGGTTTGACTTCCACAGCAAGAGCAATCCAAGCTTTGGGGATGGGGAATCTGCCGGTGAAGTGCACTCTGCTTTTAACAGAGACCATGTACCCGGTAGCCCTGCTCAGGGAATGAAATGCAGCGAGTCACCTATTTCCCTGGTCTGTTGCAGGTTGCAGCCTCTCCACCTCTATTCAGTGTGTGTGCTTGTTGGATTGTATTCCCTTGTTCCTTGGGGATCAGTCTGGGAGGTCCCCAAATTCCATCTGGATAACTGCAGGCGTGTCTGGTGGACGAATCTGCTCCTACTAAACAACTTCATCTCCGTAAAAGAGGCCGTAAGTCTTGGCTCTTTGGCCTCCCAATTTAGTTCCATTCGTGTATCGCACACCTGAGCCAGAGTCTATAAGGAGAAGCGATACTTTTTTCCCAAGCTGCTTCTGCAGAGCACAAAAGCAATTTCCTCTTTAGTGTTAGTGTGACTGAAGACTCTATGGCTGTAATTAAATCAAGTAGCCAATTCTGGATTTGCAGTTCAAAACCCTGCTGAAAAGGAAACCATTGATGTGTAGATGCTTAGTAATTACTGAACATAACCCAGTTGATAAAATGGACAGCTGCCTTGGATTCACAAATGCGCAGTAGGGTAGGGAAGAGCATAAATCATTGCCTAATTACACCAACAAGCATGTGTGGGAAGTTCCACAGAGGGATGGTTTGCTCTTTTCCCTGAAATGGTCAAAGTCCTTACTGGGGTACTGACCCCCTCAGATGTAGCCTGTATTACTCTGGGAATCAACATGATGACCCCATTAGTGTGGCTAAAGAGAGATGCTGTTAATAGAGACACAGAGGTATTGGGAAATCAAATGCCCCCATCATGTATTTCCCTTGCAGGGAGAAAGGATCCCTTGCAGCTCCTGCAGGATGTTCCCTGCTACAGACCCAAACTGCTGGAAGCACGGAGGGATTGACTGGGGGGAAATGGTGTCCATAATAATAATAATTGTGGTATTTGTTAAGCGCTTACAATGTGTGAGGCACTGTACTAAGGGCTGGGGTGGATACAAGCCAGTTGGGTTGGACACAGTCCCTGTCTTGCATGGGGCTCACAGTTTTAATCTCCAGTTTACAGATGACGTAACTGAGGTTCAGAGAAGCGAAGTGCTTTGCTCAAGGTCACTCAGCAGACAAATGGCAGAGCCAGAATTAGAACCCATTACCTTCTGACTCCCAGGCCTGTGCTCTATCCACTACTGTAAGCTCCTTGTGGGCGAGGAACACTTCTATCACCTCTGTTATATTGTACTCTCCAGGAACTTAGTACAGTGCTCTGCACATAGTAAGTGCTCAATAAATATGATTGATTGATTGATCCATCTGTGCTTTAGGGTGGCTTTTGATGGGTCTGTGGATCAGAGTACTGGAAGCCACTTGCAAGACTAGGGGCCACATTTGGGGTGTCAGTTAGTCAATCATATTCATTGAGCACTTTCTGTGTACAGTGCACCATACTAAGCACTTGGAAGAGTACAACAGTAAACAGAAACATTCCCTGCCCACAACGAGCTTACAGTCTAGGCAGGTGACAGACATTAATATAAATTAGTTACAGATATGTACATAAATTCTGCAGGGCTGGGAGGGGGATGACTAAAGGGAACAAGTCAGGGTGACGCAGAAGGGAGTGGGAGAAGAGGAAAGGAGCGCTTAGAGAAGGCCTCTTGGAGGAGATGTGCCTTCAATAAGGCTTTGAAGCTGGGGAGAGTCATTGCCTGTCGCATATGAGGAGGGAGGGCATTCCAGGCCAGAGGCAGAATGTGGGCAAATGGTCAGTGGCAAGATAGACAAGATTGAAGTACAGTGATACTGTGAGAAGGTTAGCACTAGAGGAGTGAAGTGCCTTAGCCTGGGATCCCTGACTTTGACCCCATGAGCCCCCGTTTAATCCAGTCCTGGAGTAGGTCCCCACAAGGCAGCAGGGAGCTCAAGATCCTGCTCTCCTCAGAGCTCCTCTCCCTGGCTCTGATGCCACCACCCAACTGGACAGCCAGGCACAAATACAAAGTGTTGGTGCAGACCAGGGGAGGAGGAGGAAGAGGTGTGAGACAGGGCCGGACTTCACTTAAGCCCTTGAGGCCCTACCCGGCCAAGAATTTAAGTAGCCTGTCTTCATGGGAAAGATAGGGTATGTGGCCTCCCTAGGGTACCATACTTGTTTGGGAGCAGGAGGGTAGGAGAAGCCCTAGAACACTGCACATGCTGTGTTTCTTCTTCCCATCTCCAGTGCAATGGCTGGACCTGGTATCTGGCTGATGATTTCCATTTTCATCTCTCAGTGCCACCGGTGGTCTTCGTCCATGGAAAGTGAGTATCCCCTGCCTCCAGGCAATGGCAGGCCTGTTTCCTTTTTCCATCTTCCCTGAGCTTCAGTTCATTTCTATGGAGATTTCCAATCGTCTTCTGTGGGCTCTCACCTGGATTATCTCTGAGAAGACTCTGGCCTTCTCAGCCTCCAACAAACTGCTTTCCAGAAGCTCTCCTTGCGAGAGGTGCCTGAATGGCCTCACACCTACCAGGGCCACAGGGCAGTGGCAGCCACTCTTCCCACTATGAATCTGATGGGTGTTTCGGGGGGAGGAGGAGGAGGCAGAGAGAGGAGAGGTTGCTCTAAGTTCAGGGTCTGCAGAACCCGAGGACTCAGGAAAGAACTGTGGAGAACTGGGCCTTCCATCTTCCTGAGTCCCAGACTATTGCAGCTCAGTGGGCTGGTGCAGTCAGCACTGAGTTTCCTGTGGGGAAGAGAGGTGGGACTACAGAGTGTGGGTGGAACAGGGGAATGTTTTCTCTCCCCACCCTTCTGGGTCCCAGAGGGGCCATATGATCTTTTTGATTCCTCATGAGCTACATGCATCCAAGTCGTTGACCAGAGACCCCTGCGGACTAGTCTCATTGATCTCGGACCCTTTAATTCTCTAATTCTGAAATTGTGTCATCCCTGAGTGCTGCCACCATAGCACCATAAACTTGCCATTTTAGAAAAATAAAACACGATCCCAAGGCCAAAAAGGAATGCCTGTCTTAGAATGATTTTTAATCAATCACTCATATATATTGAGTGCTTATTGTGTGCAGAGCACTGTGCTAAGTGCCTGGGAGAGAAAAATATAAAAGAGTTGGTAGACACAGTCCCTGCCCTCAGTGAGCTTACAGTCTAGGGGAGAGACAGGCATTAATGTAAATACATTTTGTATACGTACATAAATGCTGGGAGGATATACCCGGTAGCTCTGCTCAGGGAACAAAATGCCCCAAGTCACCTCTTGCCCTGCTCTCTTGCAGGTTGCAGCCTCTCCACCTCTATTCGGTGTGTGTTCTAGTTGGATTGCATTCCCTTGTTCCTTGGGGATCCATCTGGGAGGTCCCCAAATTCCATCTGGATAACTGCAGGCATTATCCTCTCCTTTCCAGGAGGAGATTGGTCCACCAGACAAGTCTGCAGTTATCCAGGTGGAATTTGAAGGCCTCCCAGACTAATCCCCAAGGAACAAGGGAATGCAGTCCAACTAGCACACACACCAAATAGAGGTGGAGAGGCTGGGAGGATGAGGGAGGGGTGAATAAAAAGAGAAAATCCAAGTGCAAGGGTCATGCAGAAGGGAGTGGGAGAAGAGGAAACGAGGGCTTAAAAGAACATGCCTGCCACTGTCACTTTTCTTTTCCAGGGGGAAGTGTGCATTCTTTCTCCTTGTGGCCATGCTCTTCCTGACCTCTTTTACAGTGACTGCTCTTCTGTCTCTGCTCTTCAAACTCCCTGTTGCCTCCCCTTCAGATGCAAGGTAATTAATGGTTCCATATCCCCACTGTTGGGTTTCTGACATGATCACCCCAAGATCTGGAATACATTCTTTTTCCACCCCCTGTCTGCCCAGCAGCAGAAATAGCATGGAGAAGAGTTGGGGGAATTCTTCCCTGGAGCTTCCGTCTCCCCTCACCTCCTTCCCAGGCCCCACCAACCCGGACTGCTGCCGAGAAATAGGTACCAGGATGGGGGAGGGAAGCTAGTTGCTGGTGGCAGAGACCCAAGACCCTGACCACCTCAGATATGCCTCTGAAACCACCCTCCCTCCATCCCGCCTGGGCATCAGCGAGGAAAAGGTAGGCCTTCTGTGGGGATAAGTATGTCAGCTGCCACACTTGATATGCAATCACCTGAGCTCTGTTTCCTGCCTCCATGAGAATCCTCTTCAAACATCGCCCAAGAGAGCTGAATCCTGAGTAAATAGAAATTAGCCAGCAGCCAAGTTTGAATTCTAAACAGATCTTTGTGCCCTCAACTCTATATTCTGTTAGAATAGTATAATTACTCCATATTCTGTTAGAGTATAACACAGGAACGCTCAGTCTTTGGGTTCAGGCTAAAGATTAAGTCCACCTTTGAAACCCCTTTCAAATAAGATCACTGCCCCTAACCTGACTGAAGTGGGCATTCAGTTGTCCTGCAAGTGAAATGTGCCGTTGCAGACTGGTGCTTTCAAACCTTTTCTGTTGCATGGTGACTTTGTAAGCAGTGTGGGCTGGTGGAAAGAGCTCAGGCCTGGGAGTCAGGGGACCTGGGTTCCAGTTCTGGTTCCTCTGCTTGCCTGCTCGGGACCTTTGGCAAGTCACTTAATTTCTCTGTGCCTCAGTTTCCTTACCTGTAAAATGAGGATTCAATTCCTGGTCTCCTTCCCCCTTAGTCGGTGAGCTCAGTGTGGAACAGAGACTGCATCCGATCTGCATGTGTTGTATCTTTCCCGCTTTTTGACCCATAGTACTTGACCCATAGTAAGTGCTTAACAAATACTGCCAACATTATTATTATTACTATTGCTTCAGCTTCCCAGCCTAAAATGAGAATCAGAGGCTTCTAGATCATATATCCCTCTCACTCATCGCACAGTATTCATTGTCTTTCATATTCAAAGATGACACCACGGGCAGTGGATATCATCCCTGTGTGAAGATGTAGCTTAAAAGATCAGTTGCAAACTACCAGTCCCCACCACACTGCGAATGCACCAAGACTGTCCCCGGTCCAGCTGAAATGAACATTTTCAGCTCCTCTGGTTGTGTTGATTTTGTCTCTTACTCTCACACTCACAACTGTAAGACAAAGGGCAGAAACTAAAAATGAAAAAAGAATCATGACTGATGTTAGCAATAGAGGGGCAGGAAGCAAAACCTAGTGGAAAAAGCATTGGGCTAGGAGTCAGATGACCAAGGTTATAATCCCAGATCACTGATGTGCCTTGAATACATTGGAGGAAAAGCACTGTTTTAACACAACCTTTTAAAAAAGAGTTGAAAATATTTTGGAAATACTTGTCAAAGACAGTTTTCCCATTTGAAATTATTCTATCTGTGACTCATTCAACTTCACAATTTTATGATATCCCTCCCCCTTTCTCCCCTAGACTACTGTTTGTATGCATAGCACTGTACTAAGTGCTTGGGAAAGTACAGTGCAACAATAAAGAGTGACATTCCCTGCTTACAATGAGCTGGCATGTAAGAGCCCTCCCAAAACTCAACCTGATTTTTATATAGAAGTATGTAGAACTAGCAAAAACAGATAGTGCTCAATAAGTACAATTGAATTAATGAATGAATAAATGAATGAATGAATGCCATGCCTCTTTGAAATCTTAGTTGGCAACACTTATCCTGGTTAGTGTCAGCTAGATGATTTTTAATTTGGGTAAAAATAGGTAGTTTCCTTAGGTTGCTTGAAGAGCTATCTCTGCCTCTATGCCTTTCACTCCTCTACCCAATAGGCATCTGCTGGGTTTCTCTTCTCAGTGTGAACTTAACCTTCTTGTTTTCTTCACATATTTTTCAGAGAAAATTCTGCCTCACAATATTTCCTGGAATACTACAGCAAGCCCTACTGCCGATATGGACCATTTCTCGTGGGTATCATACTGAGTCTTTTCATGCACCACCAGCAGACACAAGTCCTGAAACACAAGGTAAGGTATTGTCCATCCTGCCTTAAGACCGAATGCAGAACTTTCTACCTGACTAACTTACATCTACTCCAGCACTTAGAGCAGTGCTTGACACAAAGTAACTGCTTAACAGTACCATTAAGACAACAACAATAATGATAATTCTAACTGTGGTATTTGTTAAGGGCTTACTATGTGCCAGACACTGTACTAAGCGCTGGGGTAGATACAAGCAAATCAGGACGGACACAGTCCATGACCCACATGGGGCTCACTGTCTCAATCCCCATTTTACAGATGAGGTAACTGAGGCACAGAGAAGTGAAGTGACTTGCCCAAGGTCACACGGCAGATAAGAGGCAGAGTAAGGATTAGAACCCATGACCTTCGGACTCCCAGGCCCGTACTCTATCCACTATGCCATGTTGCCTCCCATAGATGATGATAATAATAATAGTAGTGATATTGTTAAGCACCTACTGTGTGCCAGGCACTTTACTAAGCTCTGGGGTAGATACAAGGAAATTGGGTTGGACACAGTCCCTGTCCCATATAGGGGTCACAGTATTAATCCCCATGTTACAGATGAGGTAACAGGCCCAGATAAGTGAAGTGACTTGCCCGAGGTCAGACAGAAGATAAGTGGCGGAGTCAGGATTAGAACACAGGTCCTTCTGACTCCCCAGTCTGTACTCTATCTACTAGGCCATGCAGCTTCTCTGGGCTTGAATTGAGTTAATCTATCTGATGGTCTCTTCCAAAAAGATCAGGAAGCTGTTAACTGATATCTACCATATTACACTGAACAGTGAACGTTTTAAAAAAAATGACTAGGTTTGGGATCCACCTCCCTGCTGGGATAGCCCAGGATATGGATGGAGATATGGAAAGGCTCTGCGAGCAGGATTAAGGAAGAGAAGTCTTTCCACAAATTTGGGGGCAATTTTCAGTATACCTCTAAAATTATCCTCATCAGTATTAAATTGAATGCCCACTAGATGCTAAGCACTGTTCTAATAGCTCAGGTACATACAACAGAAGAAGACATTCTCTCTCCTCCATGAGCTTACTCTATAAATGGAAAAAAAAAAGTCAGGGCATCAAATTTTCACCTATTTTACATCAAATAGACTATAGATTGTAGCTTAAACGTTGTCATCATAACAGAGGATTTGTATACCTATGTAGATTCTGTGCATTATGTTTGTTCTGCAGTACAGTTTGTGTGTGTATAAAGTACACTACCCAAAATGCAGCCAGTGACTTTGTGTTAGTCTGTTGGTTTTGAATGTTTCCTGATTTCAGATATGGGAATATATTTAAAATTTTTTTTTTCCTGGGCTCATCTTCCATGGAACCTGCAGTTTGAGAAGTGCTGCCCAAGGCCACTGGATTTAGAGATAACGAAAGAGTTACATTGTTGCAAAAGGAATAAAGGAAAACCGTTTCAAACTGGGCTCAAGTGGTTGCTAAAGAGGGAAGTTTTGAAGTGGCACATGTGAAGTGTCAGGCAGGCAGTCTCCCAATCAATTAGGAAAACCATCTGAAAATCCAATCACACAATCCTAAATTTTCAGCTGCGAGATTTAGCCTGATAATAATCGTGGTATCTGTTGAGCACCCACTAGATGGCAAACACTGTACTGAGCGCTGGGGTCGATAAGAGATAAACATGTTGGACACAGTCCCTCGTGGAGTTCACAGTCTAAGAGGGAGAGAGAGCTAGGATCATATCCCCATTTTACAAATGAGAAGACTGTCACAGAGAAGTTAACTGACTTGCCTAATCACACAGCAAGCATGTGGCAGAGCTGGGATTAGAGTGCAGGCTTCTGACTTGCAGACCCGTGCTCTTTCCACTGTGCCATGATACTGCCTCTCCAGCCCAACGCTAAATTGTTAGAAAATATTTTTGTTTTTATTTTTGGAGTACTTTCATATGATTAAAATACATTTGTGTTTTCGAGTTTTAGGGGAAGAAATAGGAGAGAAATGAGGAGTAATAACATCGATTTAACCCTTACCCTATGCAGGGAATTGGAGGGGGTAGTCTAAGAAAGAGTGTGTGTGTTTGTGTGCATGTGTGCACACACATGTATGTAAGTTTGCATTCTTGCAAAACCCTGAGTTAAGAAATACTCATGCTGGAGCGCTTATGGGCACAAGCTCTTTCTTCTGACCCCCGGCGGCTGTATCCAGTAAGTCAGGCTTGCATGACTGGACAAACGTTTCCTAATTACCAAACAACATTCTAGTCATAAATCAGTAAAGTGAAACCAAAATCTAAAATGTAGACAAAAGGCAGTCCAAAGGGGACATCAGGTGTCATTTACTATGCATTTACAGTGGACTAAACACTGTGCTAAAACAGATTAGACATGGCCTCCTGTCCCACTGTCTTATCCTGGGCTCACAATCTAAATGGGAACAAACAGACCCCTAGGCCAATAACAGCAAATACAAAACAACAATACAGTGAATTGCAAAATCAACAATCCAAGATAATAACATTAAACAAAGGATTATAATTGTGATATTTATTAGGTGCCTACTATGAGTCAAGCATTGTGCTAAGGGCAGTTGCAGGCCCTCCCCCCTTGCCCGGCCCCACATAGGACTAAGAAGCTCCGTACAGTTGTTGGATAGAGGAGGTATCAGTCTTGCCACTCCTCATGCAACAGGGTTTGTTTCCAAACCCCAATAGCTTCCCCAGCATCAGAATGGTTCTGGAGATGGGGAGCTGGAGCTTTCATTCATTCTATCGTATTTATTGAGTGCTTACTGTGTGCAGAGCACTGTACTAAGCACTTGGGAGAGTATATTACAATAAACAGACACATTCCCTGCCCTCAGTGAGTTTAGAAGGGAAGTTAAGGTATTTGTTAAACACATAATATATGCCAAGCACACTGTTCTAGATACAAGGTAATCAGGTTGGACATTGCCTCTGTCCCACATGGGGCTCACAGTTTTAATCCCCATTTTATGGATGAGGTAACTGACCCAGAGAAGTGAAGTGACCCGAGGTCTCACAGCAAACAAGCGTGAAGCTGGGATTAGAATCCACGTCCTCTGACTCCCGGACCGTTCCCTTGCCTCCAGGCCAAGTGGCTTCTCATGCGGCTTCTCTTAGGCCCCACTTTATCTTTCAGGAGGCAGGGGTGCCGGGCCAGGCACCTGATGGTGACCCAGACCCTAAAGCTCCTGGCCTTTTAGGGGCTCCTGGACATGCGGCTCCTTGCTTGTGGCCACCACTCCTGCAAGTTATAAGGCTTCTGTTCCACATTGGGCTGAGAAGAGTCAATGAGGCTGGCCTTCTTCCCTTCATGCCTGATTAAGCTTCCACCGAAGCCCATCAGTTGCTTTTTATATGGGGAGGAGAATTCAATTTTCTTGAATTGGGGCCTCTATGGATTTATTAAACATGCAAAGGAAGCTTCTGTAGTCTAGCCTTGCTGACCACTAGCTGCTCAGGCACTGAGGCCAGAGGCAGATGGAAGGAAGATTTTTCAAGCACTTTATAGGTTGTCCCTTTTTATCTCCATCATCGATGGTATTTATTGAGCACTCACTGTGTGCAGAGCACTGTACTAAGAAATTGGGAAAGCAGTGTGACTTAGTGGATAAAGTATGGGCCTGAGAGTCCGAAGGACCTGGGTTCCAATTCTGTCTTGACCACATGTCTGCTGTGTGACCTTGTCCAAATCATTTACCTTCTTTGGGCCTCAGTTACCTAATTTGTAAAAAAGAGATTAAGAGTGGGAACCCAAAATGGAACAGGAACTGTGTCCAACCTGATTAATTTGTACCGGCTCCAGTGCTTAGAACAGTACTTAGCATATAGTAAGTGCTTAACAAGTACCATTATTATTATTGTTATTATTATCATCATTACAGTACATCCAGGATTGTAGACATATCCCCAGCTCACAGTGATCTTACAATCTAGAAAGGGAGATGGGCATTAAGAAAGATAAATGATTTACCTTTCAATCAAAGGATAAAAGAGATTGTAATCTTCTTGAGGGTAGGGGTCATCTCTGCCAACTCTGTTGTATTGTGTTCTCCAAGCACTTAGTACAATGCTCTGCTTTCACTAGGCGCTCAATAAATACCATTGATTGATCGTTGGGAAGGGGAGGGGGAAACTGCTGAGATGTAGGCAAATGGTTTATGCAGACATGCTCATGCTCTTCTCCTGCAGGCACAGGCTCTAGCCGGGTGGCTGTGCTCCCTGTTTACACTTCTAGCAGTGGTTTCTCTGGCCTATACAGTGGACGATTCCTTTGACTCCTACTCGACTACAGCTGCTGTCTATCAAGCCCTTCACAGAACCGCCTGGGCTGCTGCTGGGGGCTGGATTATTTTTGCCTGCCAGGAAGGTTATGGAGGTATCGTCTCGAACAAGGTCAAATTGACGAAATTTCTTTAAAGCTGCCTGGTATCAAACATGATCTGAGGAACTGGGGCTGGTGTCCATCTCCCCCGATTAGACTGTAAGCCCGTCAAACGGCAGGGACTGTCTCTATCTGTTGCCGACTTGTTCATCCCAAGTGCTTAGTACAGTGCTCTGCACATAGTAAGCGCTCAATAAATACTATTGAATGAATGAATGACTGATTCGTAGCCAAATGCCAAATGATAGGGACTTTTTTTTAAAAAAAAAGCATTTAAATGCTTACTATGTGTCAGGCACTGTACTCAGTGTAAAGGTAGATATGAGATAATTAGGTTGGACGCAGTCCACGTCCCACATGGGGCTCATAGACTTAACCCCCATTTTGCAGGTGAAGTAACTGAGGCACAGGGAAGTGAAGTGACTTGCCCAAGGTTACACAGCAGACAAGAGGTGGAACCAGTATTAGAACCTAGGTCCTCTGTCTCTTAGACCTGTGTTTTTTCCATTAGACCACACAGCTTCTTTTGCAATGATGATCGGGCGCTTTCTCTGTGCAGGAACATTGCCCCAGCCCATCACAGCCTTAATGGGGCACAAGTTAGGAAGGGAGGGTGGAAACAACCCATATTGAAAATGCAGAACCACCCTTTCAAAAATCAATGTATCATGAGGTTTTTTTTGTTGGCTTGTTTTTTTGTAAAGAGCCTAAAGGACAGCATGACATCTAATACTCTGTAAATAAAGTGCACTTCATGAAAACTACACACTGATTCAAGGATCCTTGATGGGTCAACACATCGACAGTTCCTATGGCAGATAAAGCAACCTCTATGTTCATTCTTTCTCCAGAAAGTGTAGAATGCCTATTCTATCTAGAGCATTCTACCAGCAGTGTGTGAGTTAGAAAAGAATTAGCACAAATGATCCCTTCCCTCCAGATGGTAGTGGAATTAGTGGCCATGCGAGACTGGCTGGCTCTGGCTACCCTCCTTCTCTGGGGTGCCCCTCTTCATGAGCACCATGGCCTAAGCTCGTTGTGGGCAGGGAATGTCACTGTTTATTGTTATATTTTACTTTCCCAAGCACTCTGCAGTGCTCTGCACACAGTAAGAGCTCAATAAATACGATTGAATGAATGAGGAGGATTTGGGTTCTAATCCTGGCTCTGCCACTTGTCGGTTGTGAGACCTAGGGCAAATCACTTCACTTCTCTGTGCCTCAGTTCCCTCAGCTGTAAAATGGGGATGAAGACTGTGAGCCCTATATGGGACAGAGACTGTGTCCAATCCTATTACCTTGTATCTACCCCAGCGCTTAGTCCAGAAGCTGAACAGAAACCCACAAAATGATAACAAGAACCTTGGAATATCTCAGGTGAAGAATGTCAAAGGTATTTGCTAGCAAGAGGATCCCGGAGGAAAGCAAGGGACAAAAGGTCGGGATGTTCCACACAGCAGGAGGGATGGAGGGAGACAAAGATTTCCAGAGCATCACCAATTATCGAGACCCTTCTCAGCCCACGCAGACCCCTGAACCAGACAGAGAGGGGCATAGGCAAAAAGAAGCAGAGCTCAGATGTTGAGAAGCTTGGGTCATTACCATGGTTTCCTCACCCCTGCTCTTCTCCTCTGCCGAGCAGACCAGGATCTCTGGGGGGGAGAGATTTCACAATCTCCCCCACAACTCATTCCACTGTGGGCAGGAAGCCCTTGCTTACGTCGACCCTGAATCCGTTTCATCTTGTTTGCGAAACTGGAGACAGCTGGCCATTCTCCTGTTCCTAATAATGTACAAAGATGTATCAAAATAGTTTTTCTTTCACCAGGGTTTTGCCCAAGGATGTTTGGGATTTGAAACCAGGCTTACGGGTAGCTCATGTTGATTAAGCCAAGTTCTCCTAATAGGGAATGAACGTGGTGTTCAATTGCTTTGTTCTCATAACTAAAATCAACTTGTTCCTTCACGTTACTATATGGGTAACTGCATTTTGATTATTTCTTTTTTGCTGAAATATTTGAATGGATGTCTTTAGCTCTTTCTGGATGAAATTTGAAATCAATTAATGGTATTTACTGAGCACTTAGTACGTGCAGAGCACTGTATTAAGGGCTTGTGAGAGTACAGTACAACAGAATTAGCAGACACATTTCCTGCTGTAATGCTAAGGAAGCGATAATGGCAAGGGATGACTGTATTTTGTGTGGTTGCTCTTTGTTTTTTTATTTCTTCTTCTTGCTTGACTGATGGTTTTTGCAAGAGTGGAAAAGATCTCTCAGGTCTTTACAAGGCCACTCTGGATTATCATACTCAAAGATGGCTGATGAAATGGGTGAGGACATAGTGGCATCTGCTTCCATCGAGGACATAGAGATATTGTGTTTTGAGACCACAGACTGCAGCCATTCTCTTTGCCGGCTGTCAGGCAGTACCAGCCACTGAACACGGGGAGACCAGAACAGACACCAGACTCAGCACCAACCATCACCACTACCTCAAAAACAATTTGAATACGTCTTTGTTTTTTTTAACGGTATTCGTTAAGCGTTTACTATGTGCCAGGCACTGTCCTAAGTGCTGAGGTAGATAAAAGATTGTCAGGTTGGACACAGTCCCTGTCCCACATGAGGCTCACAGTCTTAATCCCCATTTTATGGATGAGGTAACTGAGGCACAGAGAAGTGAAGGGACTTGCCAAAGGTCACACAGAAGGCAAGTGATGGAGCCTAGATTAGAACCCAGGTCCTCATGACTACCAGGCCCATGCTCTATCCACTAGGCTAAGCAGCTGGTGGTGGGGTAGAGCTTTATCCTCTTAATCATTCATTCATTCATTCAGTAGTATTTATTGAGCACTTACTATGTGCACAGCCCCGTACTAAGCACTTGGAGTGTACAATTTGGCAACAGATAGAGACAATCCCTGCCCAATAACGAGCTCACAGTCTAAATGGGGGAGACAGACAGCAAAGCAAGACAGAACAAAACAAAACAAGCAGTCTAGCATAGACATCAACAAGATAAATAGAATCATAGAGATATGCACATCATTAACAAAATAAATAGGGTAATAAACAATATATACAAATATGCACAGTGCTGAGGGGAGTGGAAGGGGGAAGAGCAGAGGGCAAGAGGGGGGGAATGGGGAAGGGAGGAGAGCAGAGGGAAAGGGGGGGCTCAGTCTGGGAAGGCCTCCTGGAGGAGGCGAACTCTCACCTGATCAGTCACCTGAATGGCAAGAAACCAGAAAATGTTTCCTATCTCCAATTTTTTTGGGTACAGTATGCAAGTGTGCAGGAGACTCTTTCTCAAAGACCTTTACGCTTATGGATATAACCATAGTCAATCTATCGATCGTATTTACCAGCGCTTACTGGGTGTAAAGCACTGTACTAAGTGATTGGGCGAGTACAGTATAAAAATAGAACAGACACATTCCCTGCTTACAATGATCTTACAGTCTAAAGGAGGAGACAGACATTAATAAAAATAAATGTTATGGATAAGTACATAAGCGCTGTGGGGCTGGGGGAGGGTTGGTGAATAAAGGGAGCAAATCAGGGAGACTGAGAAGGGAGTGGAAGACAAGGAAATGGGGGCATAATCAGGGAGAAAATGTGCCTTCAATAAGGCTTTGAAGGTTGGCAGAGTTGGGCAGAGAGTAATTATCTGTCAGATATGAAGAGGGAAGATATTTCAGGCCAGATACAGGATGTGAGCAAGGGGTTGGCGGTGAGATAGATGAGATTGATGTACAGTGAGTAGGTTAGCATTTGAGGAGTAAAGTGAGTGGGCTGGGTTGTAGTAGGAGAGTAGTGAGGTGAGGTGGGAAGGTGCAAGGTAATTGAGCGCTTTAGAGCAGATGTAAGGAGTTTCTGTTTGATGCAGAGGTGGATGGGCAACCACTGGAGGTTCTTGAGGAATGGGGAACCATGGACTGAACATTTTTGTAAAAACGCTCACCTCCATCAGCATTGACTTCTAACCTATGTTCAACTCTGAGAATGATGGGGACATACTTGGAGGAACATGGCAGAACCATTAACTCCAGATTCTGTTGCCACAGGCCCCTTGAACCAAATGCTTTCCTGGAACATCTGGAGTTTCCTTGCGAAAATCAGTTATGCCTGCTACTTGATGCATCCTATGCTGATCATCCTCTACAATGGTCTCCAGGAAACTCTGATTCACTATACTGATACCACCATGGTGAGTTGGGGGAGCTGCTGTTTTTGTGGATGTTACCATCTGCTTTGGGGGGTGAAAGAAAGAGAGAAAATACCTGGTTCCTTAGAAGTTTTCTGGTCCAGCTTGCAATTTAAAGAGGGTGGTAGGAGAAAGTTACATTATTATAAAAACAATTTTGTCCTTAAATATTTTAAGGACTCCCAGGATATGCCATTGATGTTTTTAATTTGGGGGCAGATAGGGTCAAGTTGGATTAGAATTGAATTGCCTATATTGACAAATAGGATTTTATGGTAGAGCTTGAATTTGCTTTGCCTTGCCTTTTAGGCTTAATGTGCCAAATGTTAAATGTGTAATATTATTTAAGTAACTTCACTCCCCGTCTGCTGTATTTGAAGCTACAGCTCAGTAGGCTTTTGTGAGAAATTGGGCCTAACAGAGTTGGCTAGCATGGGGTGATGAGAGCGAGAGGAATATAAATATTTTTATTGCTCTTATCCTCATCTACAATAAGAACCTTGTCTATTTAAGAGATAAAGAATATGCTATCACTGTATTGCTTTAAAAATAAAATTCTACCTATTATCTCTCTTTCTCTTTTTCCCTAGTTCTATCTGTTTTCTGGGCACTGCTTACTGACGTTTGTCTCTGGGCTGGCATTGACAGTGTTGGTGGAGAAGCCATTTCAAGAGCTGAAACGGATATTCATAGGGTAATTTCTGCTGGGAGAGATGGTCTTCTTGGGAGGGAAAAAACAAAGCAAATAGTGGAATTGGATCTCTGATTATTATGTTGGCTGATAGCATGGAGTAAAATCATTTAGAACTTATAGATTTCAGTGACTTCAGCTGTTGCAGTGATGAAGTAATTAACAACCACTTGGTCTTATTCTCTCAAGAATGAGAGACCTGAGGAAAACTGGCTCAGCATTGCCATATCCCAGGGAAAGCTCTTAAAGGGCTCCATGGAAAGAGAGTTTTAGTGAAAAAGTGCTAAACAAAGTATAATGGAAAATGCTTAAAGTATTTCCAAGATCCAAAAAAATTGTCCCAAACTACATAAATATGTTTGTGATAAAAACAAAATAGTTAATCAATGGTTTTTATTGAGCATTTACTATTTACAGAGCACCTGGGAGAGTGCAATACAATAGAGTTGGTGGACACGGTCCCTGTCCTCAAGTGCGGGAGAGACATTAAAATCAATTTCAGATAGGGGAGGCAGCAGGGTATAAGGATATGGACGTAAGTGCTGTGGGAGTGGGGTGAGTATCAAAGTGTTTAGGGGTACAGACCCAAGTGCTTAGGCAACACAGAGGGGAGGGAGTATAGCGTGGGGATAGAAGATGTTAGTCAAGGTAGGCTTCTTGGTGGAGATATGATTTTAGTGGGGCTTTGAAGTAGCAATATACATATGTATTATTAATGGGTGCATGTGCAAATATTTGATTTTCAGAATGTTCCTTTTACACCTCTAGACTGTAAGCTCCTTGTGGGCAGGGAACATATCTATCAACTCTGTTGAACTGTACTCTCCCAAATGCTTAGTAGAGTGCTTCTGCGCACAGTAAGTACTCAGTAAATAAGATTGATGGATTGATCCTATTCTGTAAAAAGATACTTTGAACTAACAGACTAGAGAGCTATCATTAGCTAATGCTAAATTTAAATGGCCTTTAATGTCTCTATTCAACTCCCTGAAAGTACTTCATAAATTGAGGCATTTAAGCCAAGGCAAACTTTACAGGCTGTATAACAACATTATAATTGGGAATTCCTGAATACAACTTATTCTCTGTCCTTTCCTTTTGATTAAATTTAAAATATTACTTCTTGCCAATGGCCGGTATGCAAAAATATATCTTGACCTATTACTTCATGCGATGTCTTATTGCCTGCCATCTGTCCAGAGCATTACATCAGAGTAGGGAGTTTAAGTGATGATGACATAGTAAATTTCTCACAAGGGCTCAGCAGGCAGATTAACAGTGATTCTACCCACATGGTGTGGTCAGCTACCACTTCCTCATCTGGGCTTCTCAGGTCAAAGCAGAGGCGGTGGATGTGGGCTGCTGGAGACAGCATCTGTTCAACAGTCTGTTCTGTGGCTCTGTGGGGCTGGGGCAAGATAGGGCTCTTCTTCAGCCCTGTCTTCAAACCACATCACTTCCCTTTACAAGGATGGGTTGAGCTCGATTTTTTTTCAACTTTTATTGTTATGGTATTTGTGATGATGATGATTGTGGTATTTGTTAAGCATTTACCATGTGGGAAGCACTGTTCTAAAGCACTGGGGTAGATACAAGTTAATGGGTTGGACACAGTCCCTGTGAGCTCCATGTGGAACAGAGACTGTCCAACCTGATTTGCTTGTATCCACCCCAGCGCTTAGAACAGTGCCTGGCACATAGTAAGCACTTAACAAATGCCTCAATAATTATCATTATTATTGTCATTATTATGTTTGAGGAAGAGCCGGTATTGAATCCCTATTTTAAAGATGAGGAAATCAAGGCAAAGGAACTCATAGTCTGGAACTTAAAGTTTTCTTTGAAAATCCCAGGAGCGGTACTGGCTAAAAACATTCCTGTAGCTGCATGAACCATTTGGAAAGTCAACTAACTCCATTAGGATGGAAGGAAGTCCCTGCACTGTGGACTGGGCCTGAGCCCATCTCCCGTGTCAGTGGGGTGTTCTTCCCCCCATCACATCCCGGGGAGGATGCTCCAGGACCGGCTCTGCCTGGGACCATTTTCCTGTAATCTGGGCTCCCGGGCCTATGGATCTTTGGGAGATGGATGGTGGGACTTTTCAAGGAGCCCTACAAGGGAGGCCGTCCTTGCTCAATGGCTTCGTTTGCTCTATGGAGTTGCACGCCTGCCCTCTGGTGGCCCAAGGACGGCGTTCTGGAATTTAGAATTGGTGTTCCGAGAAGCCACACTACTGAGATGACCCAAGCACCACGTTAGATAGACTGAAGAGGGACACGTTGGTTGTCCCAGTCCAGGGTCCCATTGGCTTCAAAGCGCTCCATCAGCTCTCCCCGCTTCTAATCTCTTACCACAACTTGGCCCGCACTCTGCTCCTTCGACACCTCCATACTCACTGTACCTCAATCTCGTCTCTCACTGGCCAGTAGCATTTTCAAGGGAGGGGCGAATGGGGTAGGTTTGCGTTCCAGGGAGAAATGGCCCAGTGAATGCCTTTCCAGTAGTGAAAAAAATACTCAACAAAAGGAAGCAAAATGAGGGCATAAATGATTAGGAAAGAATAAATAAACCTATATGATAATAATAATAATGTTGGTATTTGTTAAGCACTTACTAGGTGCAGAGCACTGTTCTAAGCACTGGAGTAGATATAGGGTAATCAGTTGTCCCACGTGAGGCTCACAGTCTTAATCCCCATTTTACAGATGAGGTAACTGAGGCACAGAGAAGTTAAGTAACTTGCCCAAAGTCACACAGCTGACAAGTGGCAGAGCTGGGATTCGAACCCATGACCTCTGACTCCCAAGCCTGTGCTCTTTCCACTGAGCCACGCTGCCAACCCCATATGATACCATATGATGCCAACTCCTATATGATGAAGAGGATGATGAACTCTCCCATGAAGAACTATCCCTGAAGAAGTGTCCCTTGAGGTGACATTTGAGAATTAAGAATCTGTACCTGGAATTGATTATGGTGATAGTGGTTTGACCACGCCGGTCAATCTCTCATCCCTGCCAGTGATGTTCCCACCATGGCACAAAGCGCAACGAGGGAGGAGATGGGCAGGGGTGCAGACCATTGAGAAGTGCATATAAAAGTATTCCCTACCCAAAGGACCCAATAGCAGCCCAAGTGAGTGGAGCATAATGACAGTGCTGTGCCATAGTGCCATCACCCAGCAGGTAGGCACCCACTTTAGCCAGCTGTGTTTCCGGCTTCCTGCTGGGCCTGTCCACCTTGAGGAATGTTCTAGATAGCTCTTTGTCCAGAAACCTTCACCAGTGAAAGATTCCCCTGCTTGCAGAACCAGGACTAGGTAGGTAGGACTAGGTAGCATGGCCTAGTGGAAGGAACCCAGGCCCCTGGGTTCTAATCCTGGCTCCACCACTTATCTGCTCTGTGACCTTGGGAAAGTCACTTAACTTCTCTGAGTCTCAGCTACCTCATCTGTAAAATGGGAATTAAGACTGTGAGTTCCATGTAAGACATGGACTGTGTCCAACCTGATTAGCATGTAGTACAGGGCCTGGCACACAGTAGTACTTAACAAATACCATGAACACACACACACACACAAAAAAACCAACAACAAAAAACTATGCTCTTTCTTTTACTAACAGCGGGGCTATGTGTTTTTCAAATGATGAACCTATGAGTGCTAAGTGTGGCTTCTTGGGTCGATCTTACGGGGGAGGTGAGGATTAATAGGAGAGAGCTTCTTGAAGAAGCAGTGTGGCCTAATGGAAAGAGTATGGCTCAGGGAGTCGGAGGTCCTGAGTTCCAATTCCAACTCTGCCACTTGCCTGCTGTGTGAATCTGGGCAAGTCATTTAATTTATCAGTTTTTTCACTTGTAAAATGGGGATTAGATACCTGTCCTCCCTCCCCCTTAGACTGTGAGTTCTGTGTGGGCCAAAAACTGTGTCTGACCTGATTATCTTAGATCTACCCCAGTGCTTGGCACATAGTAAGCACTTAAATACCATAATTATTATTATTTCTGTTGTTATTATTGGAGGAGATGCGTTTGTGGGATGGTTTTGAAAGAGGAGAGGGTTTTAGTTTGGCAGATTTGACTAAGGAGGGAGCTCCCAGCAAGGGGAAGGGAAAGTCGAGAGCAAAGTACAGCTAGGAGTTTAGGCTGAACAAATGCTATAAACTGTGATGTAGTGGGAGAAGAAGACAGAAAAGTAAGGAGAGAGATGGGAAGGAGTTTTCTTCAGGAGTTTCTGTTCAAAAACAGAGAGAAATGAGCAGGTTTTGAAATTGAAGAGCAGAATGATGTGTTCAAAATGACATTACAAATATGACCCAGGCACCACATCAGATAGACTGAAGAGGGAGAAGTTGTCTGTCCCAATCCAAGGGACCATTGGCTTTAAAGCATTCCATCTGTTCTCCCCACTCCTAATCTCCTGATAGCCTATACAACTCAGCCCGCACACTTTGCTCCTCCAACACCAACCAACTTACTGTACTTCAGTCTCGTCTGTTTCACTGTCGATCCCTTGCCAACATTCCCCCTCTGACCTTCGTGTGTGTATATATATATATACATATATATATATATATATTATATATATATTTATTACCCTATTTATTTTGTTAATGAGATGTACATCCCCTTGATTCTATTTATTGCTATTGTTTTTGTCCGTCTTCCCCGGTTAGACAGTAAACCCATCAATGGGTGGGGATTGTCTCTCTCTGTTGCCGATTTGTACATTTCAAGCGCTTAGTACAGTGCTCTGCACATAGTAAGCGCTCAATAAATACTACTGAATGAATGAATGAATGACCTAGAACTCTCCTCCCTTCATATGTGACAGGCCACCCCTCTCCCCACTTTCAAAGCTCTCCAATGTCAAATCTCCTAGAGGCTTTCCTTGACTAAGCCCTCATTTCCGCTACTGCCTCTCCCTTCTGCATCACCTGTGCATTTGGATCTGTACCCTTTAAGCTCTTGATAGTCACTCCAGGCTACTAGATCACTTATGTACATATCCAAAATGTATTTTAACGTGTCTCCCCCTCTAGATTCTAAGCTCACTGTGGACAGGGAACGTCTACCATATTCTGTTGTACTCTCCCAAGCTCTTAGCACAGTGTTCTACGAAAGCTCGTTGTGGACAGGCAGTGTGTCTGTTTTTTTGTTATATTGTACTCTCCCAAGTGCTTAGTACAGTGTTCTGCACACAGTAAGTGCTCAATAAATATGATTGAATGAATGAATAAATATGATCGATTGATTCTAGATCGCTCCCACAGGTCCCTACCCACTCTGAAAAAGCATTAGGACAGGATCTTGAGTCCGTCCTCACCCTTTGGTCCTTTTGTAGCTGGCCTGGCCTCAGAAGAGAGCCTTTACAGAAGCTCGGGGCAAGAGCTGGCTCCTCGGAGAGATAGAGTGGCTTACAGGAAAGAAAATGGGTCTGAAAGAAATGGGTTTCTGTTCCCAGCTCTGCCACTGACCTTCTGTGTGATCTTTAGCAAATCACTCAGTATCTCTAGTCCTCAGGTTTTTCATATGTAAAATGAGGACAAGATAAATTATGGGTCCTGGTTGGGGCAAGGGCAGTGTCCAAACTGACTATATTGTACCCACCCCAGCACTTAGCACAGTGTTTGGCTCATTGTAAGCACTTAAATATCATCACTAACAAGCCCACTTGCAACCTGTACCTTTCATCATTTAGAGATACCCTGGAGATATGAGGTGCAGGTTTGGGGTTCCTGGGAGCTTGGGGAAGACCTTTGGGTGCCCATTTGACCCATAGATGCCTGGGGCCACAATGATCCAGCACCAACTTGGCAACATTGAATAACTACATTTTGCTGGCAAGGTTTGTGGGGAGAGTAAGTGAAATGAGTGTTCACCTGCCAGCTTCGCACCTCTGGACCCACTTTTGTGATCCAGGGAGCACTCAAAACAGGGCCTGTGCCGCCTCCCTCCCCCCCCAGTACTGCCCAGGGGAGGCAGTCCTGCTTTCAGGGTCAAAATCTCCAGCTGGTGGCAGTGCTTCACTGGAGTCCCTAAGGTTGCCTGCCTTCCCCCACTGTCCCCCCCACAGAATAATAATAATAATTATGGTATTTGTTCAGCACTTACTATAATAATAATAATAATGTTGGTATTTGTTAAGTGCTTTCTATGTGCAGAGCACTGTTCTAAGCACTGGGGTAGATACAGGGTAATCAGGTTGTCCCACGTAAGTCTCACAGTTAATCCCCATTTTACAGATGAGGGAACTGTGGCACAGAGAAGTTAAGTGACTTGGCCATAGTCATACAGCTGACAAGTGTCTGAGCCGGGATTCGAACCCATGACCTCTGACTCCCAAGCCCAGGCTCTTTCCACTGAGCCACGCTACTATGTGTCATGCATAGTGGATACAAGAATTGGTGTGGACAACAGTCCCTTGCCCACATGGGGCTCAGTCTCAATCCCCATTTTACAGATGAGGTAACGGAGGCACAGGGAAGTTAAGTTTAGAAATGAAGTGACTTGCCCAAGGTCACACAGCAGACAAGTGGAGGAGTCAGAATTAGAACCTATTACCTTCTGACTCCCAGGCCAGTGCTCTGACTGCTAGGCCATGCTGTTCCTCAAGTCCTGACTAGGCCAGAGAGGCTCCTCAAAAGGGGTTGTGGTACAGAACCATTGATTGAGTTACTCTAGGTCCTTTTCTAAGCACTGTGGTAGATACAAGTTAATCAGATTGGACACAGTCCTTGAACCACACAGGGCTCACAGTCTTCATCCCCATTTTATAGATGAGGGAACTGAGGCACTGAGAAGTGAAGTGACTTGCCCAAGATCACAGAGCAGACAAGTAGTGAAACCAGGATTAGAACCCAGGTCCTTCTGACCCCCAAGCCCATGCTTTATCCACTAGGCCACGCTGCCTCTGGGCTTCTCTGTGGGGCTGTCTTCCCTGTCAGACCTGCATTCGCTTTGAGACTAAGACAAACAGAAATATACACACACACACACATACACAATACTGGGCTTCAATTATAGACTGATGTATAGTCCTTTATTTGAGTAAGATAACAACCACTTCCAGGTGTGCTGATCAGTGTTTAGATGACGTTCTTCAAGAAGCAAATAATTCAGAGAATAATGAGACCGGCAAGAAAAATAATAGAGGTTGAGACTATTCGAGTAGAGATAAAACAAGTACAATGTGTGCAGGCAAACATCAATTAGACTTCATCAAGTCCTCAGTATTAGGGCTGGGATGAGATGGAGAAACACAGGGAAGAAACAGCTGCAGCAGCGTGTGAAGTGGCGGGAGTGTCTCGAGGAAACTGGACTTCTCAAACAATCCCAAGAACTCTCGTGAGAAGCAACATGTACTAGTGAAAAAAGCCAGAGTCTGGGAGTTACAAGCATCTAGTTTCTAACCCCTGCTCCACCACTAATCTCCTTTGTGACTTCAGACAAATCACTTATCTTCTCTGTGCCACAATGTCCTTCTCTGTAAAATGGGGATTCAATACCTGTTCTCCCTCTCCCATACACTGTGAGCCCCATGTGCGACAGGGCCTATGTCTGAACTGATTATCTTATATCTGTAGCAGACTTAAATATAGTGCTTGTCTTGTCTTATGCTGTCAAGTCATCTCTGACCATAGCAACTCGAAGGATACATCTCTCCCAGAACTCCCAAACTCAACTGCAGTCATTCTGGTAATGTATCCATAGAGTTTTCTTGGTAAAAATATGGCAGTGGTTTACCATTGCCTTCTTCCATGCAGTAAACTCAAGTCTCTACCGCCGACTCTCTTCTATGTTACTGCTGCCCAGCTCAGGTGAGTTTTGACTTGTAGTAGATTGCCTTCCAGTCACTAGCCACTGCCCAAGCTAGGAATGGACTAGGTATTCATTCAATCATTTATTGAGTACTTACTGTGTGCAGAGCACTGTACTAAGCGCTTGGAATGTACAATTCGGCAAGAGATAGAGACAATCCCTGCCCAACAATGGGCTCACAATCTAAAAGGGGGAAACAGACAGTAAAACAAAACATGGGTATGCCTTTGCTTGACTCCCCTTTCCATAACTGAGACTGGTAGAAGACTGGAAACTCTCCAGGTGCTGTCATGAGAGGGGATAGTGCTTGGCACTTAACACTTAATACCAAAAACAAAACAAAACAAAAAACACCAGTAGTTGAATATAAATTGACATAAAAATCAATCTATCATATTTATTGAGCACTTAGAGTGTGCAGAGCACTGTACTAAGAACTTGGGAGGGTACAATGTAACAAACTTGGTAGACAGATTCCCTGCCCTCTCCAGAAATTCCCTGCCATTTCAGGATATCAGTGAGGCATTAACTCCTCCATGAAGTCTTTCCACACTGGACCCTGTCAGCTCATTGTCCTTTTCCTTCCCTAACCCCTTTTTCCATCCTATATCCTTCTAACTTCCCTGAATACTCCCCTTTTGAATGAAGGCTTCTTTCTGGATCACCATTGATGGGGTGGGGGGTGGGTGTGATAAGCAGTCAGTAAGTAGCCAAAGAATGATCAACAAAAGGAAGAGTGCAGGAGAGCAAATTCCTAAGCTAGGAAAAGGAAAGTGGAGAGTGGTGTTTTCTCAAAGAACTCCCTATCCCCAACACCAGCTATTTCACTACCCTCAAGTCCAATCTTCAAGACTAACATCAGTGGGAAATTTTGCACTTCTTTCTAACCTCCTATCCCCACCCACTTGACATCATTATCACCGTTATTGAGTGCCTGTTGTATGTGAAGCACTGCTCGTTGTATGTGAAGCACTGTACTAGGTGCTTGGAAATGTGCAATCGAAATAGAGAACCATGGTCCCTGCCCTCAAGGAGTTCACCCTCAAATGGGAGAGAGAGTGGGAATACTTGCAAATCCACAGAGAAGGAATCTATTCATGTAGACAAGAACTTTTACACATCTGTCTCTTGGGTTGATATATTTGTACTTCCTCAGTCTCCCCAACTCGATCTTAAGGTTCTTGAAGAACTGTGTCTTCCAGAGCTTTTAAGGGTCTGGGCCAGTTCTAACCAGATCTGCCTCTGTGAGCCCCATGTGGGACAACCTGATTCCCCCGTGTCTCCCCCAGCGCTTAGAACAGTGCTCTGCACATAGTAAGTGCTAAACAAATACCAACATTATTATTATTATTATTATTATCCACCATCCTGGTCCAAGATACTTATTATTTTCCAGTTTCAGTACTGGTATCAGCTTCCTTTCTGGTCTTCCTGCTTCCTTCTCCTCTTTCTCTAGACCATATTTCTGTAAACTATTATTCTGTTCACATCTCCCCACTCCTTGAAAACCTCCAGTGATGATCAGTTCTTCTCTGAATCAGTAGCAATAGTATTTCTGGAGCACCCTCCAGATTCAGTGTTCTATCCCACTCACTTGGAAAGTACAAAACAATCTACCCCCTCTACATGTGCTTCCGATCCCATCCCTTAGCACCCACGGGTCCCTCCAGTTATCACCCCATATCCTTCCTACAGTTCTCCATACTCTTCGAATGAGTTGTTTGCCCCTACTGTATCCAGTTCCTCTACTCCAACTCTCTTTGACCACCTGAAATATGGCTTCTGCTCCTTCCACTCCACAGAAACTGCCTTGTCAAAGGTCACCAATGGTAACCCTCTCAAAGGTAATCAAATCCAACAGCCTGTACTCCATCCTAATCCTCCTCAACTCCTCAGCTGCCTTTGGCACTGTGAACCACTCCCTTCTCCTGGAAACATTATCCAACCATGGCTTCACTGACACTGTCCTTTCCTGGATCTCATCCCTATCTCTCTGGCTGCTCATTCTCAGTCTCTTTCGCATACTCCTCTTCTGGTCACTAAGCAATACTGATTCTCCTTCTCTGAAATCTCACATTTCCTCCTGCCTTTAGGACATCTCTACTTGGCTGTACCACTGACATCTCAAACTTAACATGTCCAAAACAGAGCTCCTCATCTTTCCCCCTGAACCCTGTCCTCTCTACGACTTTCCCATCACCAGCATTCTCCCTGTTTCACATGCCCACAACCTCGGCATTATTCTTGACTCATCCCTCTCATTCAACCCACATATTCAATCTGTCACTAAATCCTGTCAATTCTACCTTAACAACATTGCCAAAATCCACCCTTTCCTCTCCATCCAAAAGGCCACCATACTGATACAAGCATTTATTGTAGCCTCCTTGCTGAACTCTCTGACTTCTCTCTCTCTCCCCTTTCCTGTCCACACTTCACTGTACTTCCTAGATCATTTTTCTAAAAAAAAATCAAGTCCATAGCTTCCCACTCCTCAAAAACCTCCAACTGTTGCCCATCCATCCCACATCAAGCAGAAACTGCTTATCATTGGCTTTAAAGCACTCATTCTGCTCCCCCTTCCCTACATAACCTCTCTAATCTCCTACTACACTTCGCTCCTCTAACACCAACCTAAACTAACTGTACCTCAGTGTGAAGCAGCGTGGCTCAGTGGAAAGAGCATGGGCTTTGGAGTCAGAGGTCATGGGTTCGAATCCCAGCTCGGCCACTTGTCAGCTGTGTGACTTTGGGCAAGTCACTTAACTTCTCGGTGCCTCAGTTACCTCATCTGTAAAATGGGGATGGAGACTGTGAGCCCCACGTGGGACAACCTGATTCCCCTCTGTCTACCCCAGCGCTTAGAACAGTGCTCGGCACATAGTAAGCGCTTAACAAATACCAACATTATTATTCCCCATGTCCTCCTTCTGGCCTGCAACTCCCTCCCCCATCATATCCTGCAGGTGATCAGTCTCCCCATCTTTTGAGCTCTATTAAGATCATATCTCCTCCAAGAGACCCTTCCCTGATGAATGCCTCATTATCCCACCCTATTGGAGAAGCAGCGTGGCTCAGTGGAAAGAGCATGGGCTTTGGAGTCAGGGCTCATGAGTTCGAATCCCAGCTCTGCCACCTGTCGGCTGTGTGACTGTGGGCAAGTCACTTCACTTCTCTGGGCCTCAGTTCCCTCATCTGTAAAATGGGGATTAAGACTGTGAGCCCCACGTGGGACAACCTGATTCCCCTGTCTACCCCAGCGCTTAGAACAGTGCTCGGCACATAGTAAGCGCTTAACAAATACCAACATTATTATTCCCCCTCCCTCCTGCTTGGCTTCCTCCCTTCTGCTTTGCTTATGCACTTGGATCTGAACCTCTGAGCATTTTTTTTACTCTACCTCCAGTCCTACATCATTTATGTACATGTCCTTATAATCTCCCATTTCTCCTCTCAGTAATTTATTTTGTTGTCGGTCTCCCAATCTAAACTATAAATCCCTGCAGGACAAGGATCGTGTCTACCAGCCCTACTGTACCAATAAGTCAATCATATTTATTGACAATAATAATAGCTATAGTACTTGTTAAGCATTTACTATGTGCCAACCACTGTTCTAAGCACTGGGATAGATAAAAATTAATCAGGTTGAACACAGTCCCTGGCCAACATTGGGCTCCCACTCTTAATCCCCATTTTTTACAGGTGAGATAACTGGGGCACAGAGAAGTGAAGTGATTTGCCCTAGGTCATACAGCAGGCAAGTAATGGAACCACAATTAGAACCCATGGCCTTCCTACTCCCAGGCCTGTGCTCTAACCACAACACCAGGCTGCTTCTGAGCAGTCTACTAAGTGTTTGGGAGAGTACAATATAATAATAAACAGGCATATTCCCTGCCCACAATGAGTTTATAATCTAGAGATGCTTAGTACAGTGCTCTGCACTCAGTAAGCATTCAGTGAATGCCATTGATTGAGAAATGACATCTCCTGCCCAGAGGTCAGGCAGTCAATTGTATTTATTGAGCACTTACTGTGTGCAGAGCACTGTACTAAGCACTTGGGAGAATACAATTCAACAATAAACAGACACATTCCCTGCCCTCAACAAGAAAGAATGTACACTCTAATTATGGGAACTTGACACTATGGCAATTAGAGGACTGAAACACCTGACCATTAAATTTAATGCATTCCATCAGCTTTCTCCCTCTTACTTAACCACTCTCTTCCCACTACACCCCAGCTTTGTCCTCTTTGCTCCTAATGATGGTGTTTATTAAATTCTTACAATGTGCCATGAATTGTGCTAAGCACTAGGGAAGATATAAAAGAGATATAAAAGACATGCTGGGTCACGGTCTAAGAGGTAGAGAGAGTTGACATATGACTCTCCATTTTATAGATGAGTTAAATGGTTTGCCCAAGATTACACCACAGGCGAGTGGTGGAAGTCCTGTGCTCTTTCCATTTCGCCTCTGCTCCCTTGGAGATAACTTACTCACTGTGTCTCATTCTCATCTTTCTGACCTCTGAACCCTTGCCCAAGGGTTTCCTTCTGCCTGGAATGCCCTCCCTTTTCCAGCCTCATGACCTAGTGGATAGAGCATGGGCCAGGGACTCAGAAGGACCTGGCTTCTAATCCTGGCTCTTCCATGTATCTGCTAATTGACCTTGGACAAGTCACTTCACTTCTCTAGGCCTCAGTAACCTCATCTTTAAAATGGGGATAAAGACTCTGAGCCATATGTGGGACAGGGACTGTGTCCAACTTGATTATCTTGCATCTACCCCAGTGCTTCGAACAGTGCTTGACACATAGTAAGTGCTTAATAAATACCATTATCATTATTCAAATCTGCCTGACCACAGTTCTCCTCATCTTCAAAGCCATCCTGAAACCCCATCTCCTCCAGGAAGCCTTCCCTGATTAATCTCGAATCTCCCCTGCTCATATCCCTCAATTACTGCACCAACTACACACTTGTGCGCTCACACTCACCTGTAGCCCAGCTGTAAATTATTTTGTGTCTGTCTCTCACGCTAAACTGTCAGCTCCTTAAAGGCAAGGATCATTGTCTCTTTTATTGTACTCTCCCAAGTACAGTACTCTGCACACAAAGTTCTCAGTAAATACCAGTGATTGGTTGATCAACCCACTGGGGAAGTACAGAGGTTCATGCGCCACGAAATGCAGCTGCTAGAAGGAGGGGAATGAGCTGTGACAGGCCCAGCTGGGAGGGAGGAGAATAAAAGGATAAATGAGGGCCTGGAGGAGAGTAATCATGTTCTCTTCTGTCTGCTTTCAAGACTTTTCCCCCCAGCAAACCTGGAGGAGCCATGGCAGGGGGTGTGAGGAGGAGTGAAGCAGCCTGTGGTGAAGCACTTTGTCTGTGTAGTTGGAGACAGCAGATTGGCAATTTTTACCATTACTATCTCAGGGATGACATGTAACCAACAAAGAAACTAGCTAGGCATAGTGTCTTGGCACCCATATTAATTTGCAGAAATCCACAGGAAATGGAAACTGTTGCTAGCCAAGTTTCAGCAGAACAGTATTAATTAGTATTAATTTCCTTTTCCACGATGCATTCAGAAAACTCGCAATTGTCCTATCCAGCCAGTATTTCCATCGGAGTTCTTGTGCCATTGGAAAATAGCATGGCTAGTAGAAAGATCTTGGGGCTGGCAGGCAAAAGACCCAGGTTCTAATCCCAGCTCTGCCACTGGGTTGCTGTGTAACCTTGGGCAGGCCTTATCACCCCTCTGTGCCTCCATTTTCACATCTGCAAAATAGGGCTAAAATCCCTGCTCTCCCCACCTTTTAGATTATGAGCCTAGCACCAATCCGGTTATCTTGTTCCTATTCCATTGCTTAGCTATACAGTGTTTAAGCAATACCACAATTATTATTAGTAGTATAAATACTGAACCTCTGGGGCCCCCAAGCCTGGATCCCCCTGAAGCAGCCTGGCAAAGTGGATAGAGCACAGGCCTGGGAGTCAGAAGGTCATGGGTTCTAACCCCGACCCCGCCACTTGTCTGCTTTGTAGCCTTGGGAAAGTCATTTCACTTCTCTGGGCCTCAGTTACTCATCTGTAAAACAGGGATTGAGATTGTGAGCCCCATGTGGGACAGGGATTATGTCCAACCAGATTTGCTTGTATCCACCCCAGCACTTAGTACAGTGCCTGGCACATAGCAAAGTATTTGCTTAGCAAATACCACAATTACTATTATTATTATCCCCCTGGGAAGCTTGTGAGCTTGTGAGGTTTTTTGTGTGTGAGTGACACATAAACTCGACCCTCCATCTAAAGAGATGGGCAACAGTCTCTCTGATTTGAGGACTGCCCCAAAGAAATCAGGATGCCTAGTCGCTATGGGTCGGAGACAACTTGACAGCATAAGGCAAGACAAGATCAAGTTCTGTACTGAAGGCAAGGGGAATCAGGAATCATGTTGACTAGTGGGTGTTAGAACACCCCTAGAGTTAAAGAGGCAAATGACCCAAGGCAAAAACATAAGGCCAATTGTATTGGGGCCTTTCCTAGAAGCATGTGGATTCATAGAGTGTGAGAACGACAAGATAATCTTAGGGGGAGAAGTAGAAAAGAAGGAAAAAATAGAAAATGTATGAAGAAGAATGCAAAGGTCACATTTGCTCTTCAGATTCCAGATGCTGATATACTAAGCTGTTTACTTTCAGAGGCTCCTTTATTTCCTTTTATTTTTGACAGTAATTGCACCTTCAACATTGCGACCCAATGTTACCAGTTCCATAATATCTCAGGTTTCTAGGGGGAATCTTCTGTGTCAAACATATTCAACTAAAAACAACACTTAGGTATTGACCTTTTCGTTTGGTTTAATATTAGTACTCCCCTGGCCTCCAAAGCATACAGTGAGATTGGCAACAATAATGCAAATCTTTAAAATCTACTATATTCTAAAACCTTCCCAAACACCAAGTATTTTGAAGAGGGAATTTCTTTTTATTGGGATTTCAGATTATTGAAAGGTTATCTTGGCACCACTCTCTGGAGAATTTTCTTTTAAAAAAAGAAAGAGGAAAAGATGTGAGAACACATTGTGATGTGCGTTACCCCAGCTCACTAAATTCTCCTCCTGTCAAATTGTAAATATGGATGCTGATAGTAGAAAGCATCTAAAATTGTTTCCCTAAGTATTACTCAGAGTGTAAATTGCAGAACTAATGGTGGGGAGGAAGCAGCTTGGCTTACTGAAACGAGCACAGTCTGGGAGTAAGAGGACCTGGGTTTAGTCCCGGCATTTCCTCTTGTCTGCTATGTGATCTTGGGCAAGTCTCTTAACTTCTCTATGCCTCAATTATGTCATCTGGAAATTGGAGATTAAATCCCACTCCTTCCTAGTTAGACTGTAAGCCCCTTGTGGGGCAGGGACTGTGTCCAACCTGATTCACTTCGATCTACTCCAGTGCTTAGAACAGTGCCTGGCATATAGTATGGCTCAACAACTACCATTATCAAAGTAATTAATTAGTCATGGTCCCTGCACACAGGCTCTTGGGTGTTTTCCTAGGTTGGAAAATATGGCTCTGTCCCCAAACTTTCCATCGTCAAAAGGCTTGGTATTGAGCCTAAGTCCCTCTGTATCTCAATTTCCTCATCTGGGTAAGGGAAATACTGATACAACCCCATTTGAAGGGCCTTTCATCATGTCCATTCTCCATCTTTATCATTTGCTCTATTTTCCCTGCTCGCTAATAATTATAATAATAATGGTATTCATTAGGCACTTACTATGTGCCAAGCACTGTGCTAAGTGCTGGAGTATTTACAATGCAATTATATCAGAGAGAGAGCCTATCCCACATTAGATTTACAATCTAAGGGGGAGGGAAGGCGGGAGGCATTTCAGCCATGTTTTACCTGCTTCCTTCAACTATTCTAGGCTAGGCTAGGTCTTCCAGCTGTCTCACATGCTGGAAGCTATTCCTCTTTCTCTTTGTCATGTCTCCTTCCTTTCCTAACTCAAATGCTCCTGAAACCACACCACCTATAGAAAGCTCCCCAAAATACTGGTGCGATGAAAAGTCCCATATCCCCTAAGCATCTCTGTCGAGTCATCACCCCTTCCCCTGCTGTCATCATCAGGCAGGGAATATACCACCTCGGTAATATCATACTCTCCCAAGCACTTAGTGGAGTGTGCTGCACACAGTAAGCCCTCACTAAATACAGCTGATTGATGGATTAACTCTACCACATGAGAGAGAAGAGAAAAAAGAAACATTTTCAAGACAGTAGACAGTATGGAAGATTATTGTTTGTATATGTGTGGCACGCCATGACAGGTGTGTCCTGTGGCACCTAGGTCCACCACTTAATTCTACTGTGGGCTGTGGGCTAGAGAGCCATTTTTTTTTTTACTACTTGCCTCCTGTAAGCCCAGAATGGGAACCTGTTGAACATTATAGCAGAGCATAGCCCTGTCCACCTGCAGCACAACAGAAGCCACCCATATTTGTGTGACAAATGGACACAAGAAGTTGGCAGGCATGGTTTGTGGCAACCTTGTGCAGTGCTATACAGGGCCCGAGCATGCTATGGGCCCCAGTTATTCAAAGAGTACAACCAGATACCAGACAGTTAGTCCCTCAGAGTAAAGTTTCCTTGTCTCTCTCTAACTGTCATTCTCTCCCTCTTACTTTCCATCACTTTTATTGTTTCTCTCTTTCTTCCTGCCTATTCCTTTCCTATTCTTTCCTTCCTTCCTCAGTCCTTCTCTTCTTGTCCTCTCCCCTTCCTGGCCTTTTCTTTTCCCCTTCATTTTTCTCTTCTCTCTTCCCTTCCCCTCCCACTCTCTTTCCCTTTTGCCATCTCTTTGTCCCACCTGATACTATTCTTGTGTTGATTATGGCCACTGGGCCCTGTGGCATTTTTCCACCTGGCTTATTGTCGCCATGTCAGATGAACAGTGCCAAAATACTGACCAATGCCTATTGTAAAATCCTGAGCCATTTTTGGGGAGGTCACATGATAGCATGTTCAGCAACCTGATAATAACTAAAGTCATGGTATCTTTAAAGATGAAGATATTAATATGTAACCCCAGACTGTAAAATTTGAAATCCTTAGATAATAGTGATGTAGACAACAATAACAATTGAACTTACCTTTTACTCTGTGCCAAGCACTGGGATAGAGACAGGATAATGAGGTGGGCACAATCCTTGCCTCACATGGGGTTCACAGTCTAAAGGAGGAGGGAGGAAGATTTAATTCCTATTTTATGGATGAGGCAGCTCAGGCCCAAGGAAGGTAAGTGACTTGCTCAAGTCACACAGCATGCAAGTGGTGGAATTGGGATTAGAACTCAGGTCCTTCTGACTCCCAGTTCATGCTCTTTCCACTAGATCCTTCTGCTTCCCATTACTATTCCCTAGATAACTAGAGAAGCAGTGTGACTAAGTGGAGAGAGCACGGGTTTGGGAGTCGGGGGGTGGGTTCTTACACCGGCTCCACCATTAGTCTGCTCTGTGACCTTGGTCAAGTCACTTAACTTCTTTGTACCTCAGTTACCTCATCTTTAAAATGGAGATTAAGAGTGTGAACACCACGTAGGAAAGGCTGATTACCCTGTATCTACCCCAGTGCTTAGATCAACGCTTGGCACATAGCGCTTAACAAAAATCATTATTATTGCTGTGAAAATAAGAAACTAGCCATGGGTATTTGCATTCTTGCTGGACTCTGTATCTTCCTTAGAGATCATTTGAAGGAAAAAAATAGATCTTGATTAATGACATGTATATCAGAAAATAAAATTGAACTTAGTATCTAAAAATATATCCCTTAACACTATTTTCCAGAAATACTTACCCTTTGTTTGTCATTTATTATCAAATCTAAGCATTTTTAAGCCACTGATTCAACTATTAGAGATAGATAGGCTTGTTCCATTCTCGGCAGCTCTCTGCCTCGGGCCTTGCTTAATGACTGGCTAACAACATCAAGCACATGCCAACCGTATCTGTCTTCAGGAACACTAATATTTTCTGCTTTCATTGAAAATGCCAAGAGGCCCTGGCTGAAGACTCTCCCCTCCCCTAGGATCTCCTTTGGATAGCTTTTCTCCAGATACTCAGGCTCCAGATTTCCTTGACTTGTTTTTTTAAAAAAAACATTTAATAAAATATCCTAATTGCTGAGCTGACATTATTTCATTCAGTGGGGAGGTCTGGCTGAGTTCTGCATGCTAATGGAATCAGAATAATGGAATCTGAACTTCATTCAATGAACTTCTTGTCTTCCCCACCAAATTGTCTCCTCCCCATCATTTTCTCATCACTGTTCCACTGCCACCATCCACCCGATCTCTGGAGCATACAACCTTGGCAGTATCCTTGATTCATCTCTCTCTTTCAACCTCCACATCCAATCTGTCACCAAATCCTGTCCATTTTTCTTCCATAACATTTACAGAATCCATAGATTCTTCTCCACTCAAATGACCACCATGGTGGTTCAGGCGTGTGATATATTCTAGCTTGAATATTGCATCAGCCACCTTGCAGAGTAGGTGCTCACTAAATGTGATTGATGATTGATTGGCTGATTGAAGCCCCACTTTTCTGCTCAGTGGCCTTTGTCAGCCAGTGTCAGCCATTATTTGTCAGCCGTTATTTAGGTTGAAATAGTATTGAGTTGTCCTTTTTAGATATTAAACAGCTGTGGGGACACCCACCATGCAAGATTCAGCAAGGGGGTGACCCTAACTGAGGCAGGCTGAGTGACAGAAAAACCATCCACTTTTCATGCAGCATAAACTATGCAATTCTGTCTAAGGAATTCAATGAGGTTTCCTGGCTATTACCCCTCCCAAATCAAGAATTGCCTCAGAGGGCTGGCAGAGGTCTCTGAATTGGGGAAAAGCTATTTCTTTTAATGGTATTTGTTAAGAGTTTACTATGTGCCAGACACTTTTCTAAGCACTGAGGTAGATACAAGCTAATCAGATTGGACACAGTCCATGTTCCATGTGGTGCTCACAGTCATAATCATCACTTTACAAATGAGGTAACTGAGGCACAGAGAAGTGAAGTGACTTGCCCAAGGTCAAACAGCAGAAGTGGGGTTCTAGGATGAGAACCCAAGAATCATGTTCTTTCTTCTAGGCTACGCTGCTTCCTTTCCACAGATATGGTTGACTTGAGTCAGATTGTCTTGGCCACCCCGTGGATTGGCTCTTCCAGTCAATCAATCAGTCATACTTGTTGAGCGCTTTCTATGTATTAAGCACTGTACTAAGCACTTGGGAGAGTTTAATACAACCGAGTAGATAGACACATTCCCTGCCCACAAGCTTACACTCTAGAGGGGGAGAAAGAATGACTGTGGTGGGATTCAAACCCAAATCTCCATGGAGACTGGAGCTTCTGTGGCATTCACTATTTCCAAGGGCATCTCCATACTGGATTGGGAGAAACTGTGTATGCTCCTGATATTCAGAAAAAGACTTCATTCGAAGAGAAGACATGATGCAAGGCAGCTTTCTCTTCCATTTGGTGCCCATAGAATCTTCCACACTGGCCTGGCAATGAGGGCTTAATTATTCCCAGTCCTATCCACCAGTCCATTCCTACTCAGAGGTAGGAGCAGAGGTAACCCCTCCTGCCCATCTGAATCCATCTCACTCTCCTCCAATTTCCTTATTGACCATAGCAATCTGGTTACTGTGTACAGAGCCCAGAATAAAGCAGAATATTGCAGAGTGCAGTAAAGTTCGTAGACATAATTCCTGCCTTCTAGGAGCTGACAGTGTAACAGAAGAGCTTAAGGTCTGCATCATTTAAGCACTTAATACTCATTTTTTATATAAATTACCTATCCTATTACTTAATCACTAACACACGCCTTAATCCCCTTTTCCTTCTTCCTATTGTGTGTAGTTGATTTTAATGTCTGTCTTGCTAGCCTGTAAAATTATTGAGGACAGGAATCATGTCCACTAATTCTATTGTTCTCTCCCACACACTTCGTTGACTGACTGATTGGTTAATTGATTTACTGAATTCTCTCCTCCCCTGCAAACTCACACTTCTCCTTGCTTCCAGGTCATCACCACTAGCACCTCAGCACAGTATGTCTTAATATTGAACTTGTCAATTTCGCAACTTTCCTCCCAAATCCACTCATCCATCTTAACTTTTCCATCTTAGTAGGAAACACAACCTTCTTCCCTGTCTCCAATTTGTTTTTATGGCATTTGTTTAAGCTCTTACTATGCATCAGGCACTGTGCTAAGGGCTGTGGTAGATACAAGTTAATTAGATTGAACACATTCCCTGACCCACATAGGGCTCACAGTCTTCATCCCCATTTTACAGATGAGGTAACTGAGGCACAGAGAAGTTAGCTGATTTACCCAAGAGCACACAGCAGACAAATGGTGGATCTGTGATTAATAATAATAGTAATAATTGTGGTATTCAGGTCCTTCCTACTCCCCAAGCTGTGCTCTATTCACTAGGCCATGTTACTTCCCTAAATCACACTTCTCAAGTTTTTAAATAATAATAATTGTGGTATTTGTTAAGCAATTACTTTGTGCCAGAACTCAGAGAGCTGCCCAAACCACAATCCCCCTGCCCGGACTTCTCCTATAACCCCAAACAGTGGTTGCCCATCCACCTCTGCATCAAGCAGAAGCTCCTCAATATTGGCTTTGAACCACTCTGTCACCTTGTCCCCTTCTGCCTCACCTCGCTAGTCTCCTACTATAACCCAGCCCACACACTTAGCTCCTCTCATGCTAACCTTCTTCTCACTGTACCTTGATCACATCTATCTTGACCCCTGCCCATGTCATCCCTCAGGCCTGTAATGCCCTCCCTCCTCAAATCCAACAATTACTTTGTGAAGCTTTTGAAGCCTTACTGAAGGCCCATCTCCTCCAAGAGGCCTTTCCTGACTAAGTCCTCCTTTCCTCTTCTCCCACTGCTTCTGCAGGGCCCTGACTTGCTCCCTTTATTCATTCCCCTTGCCGGCCCCAAAGCACTTATATACATATCTGTAATATATTTATATTAATGTCTGGCTCTCCGTCTAATCAGTAAGCTCACTGTGGGCAGGGAATGTGTCTGTTCCTTGTTATATTGGGCTCTCCCAAGCACTAAGTACAGTGATCTGCAAACAGTAAGTGCTCAATAAATACATCTGATTGATTGAAACAGTGTGGCCTAGTGGAAAGAGCACTGGCCTGGGAGTCAAAGGGCCTGGGTTCTGATCTTACCTCTGCTATGTGTCTGCAGCATGACCCTGGGCAAGTCACTTCACGCCTCTGACCCTCAGCTTTCTAATCTGTAAATGAGGATGAAGATTATGAGCTACAAGGAGGACAGGAACTGTACTCATCCTGATCATCTTGTATATAGCCCAGCACTCAGTACAGTGTCTGGAACAAAGGAAATGCTTGACAAGTACCTTAAAAAAAATCAAAGCGACTCTGTCCTGGCTCCTTGGGGTGAGGAGCCACAGAGGAGGTCAAAAAGGTCTCTGAGTTGGAGGGGTGGAGCCAGGCCTCTCTCTGTTGGGTGTGGACAGCTGCAGCTGCTTTTGTCAGCATCATTAGCACAGCTGGGGAGCTCCGGAAAATGTGCAGGGTAGGATGGAAATTCCCAGGCAGATGTCGTATTGCATCATATGACTGGCAGATGTCAATCATTTATTCATTTTAAAGTCTGTCTCCCCCTCTAGGCTGCAAGCTTGTAATGGGCAAGGAATGTATCTTCTAGTTCTGTTGTATTGTACTCTCCCAAGCACTTAGTACAGTGCTCTGCACATAGTAAGCACTCAATAAATACCATTGACTGATGAATAGGGAAGTGGCATCATGGCTTTTAGTTCAACCCCTTCACCTGGGGATTGGTAGTGGTGTCTTGTCTGCTGTGTGACCTAGGGCAAGTCAATTCACTTCCTGGGCCTCAGTTACGTCATCTGTAAAATGGGGATTGAGACCGTGAGCCCGCATGGGACAGAGACTGTGTCTAAATCTATTTTCTTGTATCCACCCCAGCCCTTAGTTCCTGGCACATAGTAAGAGCTTAACAAATACCATTATTATTATTATTATTATCTGATGGGACACCCAGACAAATTCTTGAGCCAACTATAAGCCTCCTAGGCAAATGAACCCCTGTTACAGACCCTTCTCCTTCTCACCATAGACCACAGCTTAAACAACCTGCTGTAATTTATTCTCCAGAGGTCAAGATGTAGCTCCACAGATAGACCTTCTACATTTCTGGACCTGGGGTCATTTATTCTGTTTTACCACTAAACTCCAGAGTAAGCTGCTGACAAAATTTTTCCAGAAGCCAAAAGTCCCATCTTTGGCAGATCCAAGTCTTAAGGTAACTAAAATGTTATTCACTCAAGCCTCCTTCCTCTCCCCTCCCCTCTCTTTCTAAATCCCCGTGGATATTCCTGGTGATGACAGCAGCACTAATTTCATTTTCAGTCCTGTTGTTGGAAAGGAGAGATGGGTGGAAGTGGTATTGTAAAAGATGCCCATCATTCAGGATCTTCTATCCAAAAGCAATGCCCTCTGCAAAATTCCCATTTGAACCCGATGTCCCTGCCCTGGTGGAGTTTTTTCTCCAAGATTAATCATAGACCGAAATGACACAGTGATAGGGTCCACTCACCAGGAGTGGCCCAGGCCAGCTTTAGGGCCTTATATCTGCTTTTTGCTCAGCTTCAGAACATGAAGGTGTGGGAGTTCATGTTTCTGTTCCATTTAATACAAACCTCTCCAGGCCTGAATGCAAATTCATGGTTCCAGTCTATTGTTTTGATGCCCCTTTGAAAGATACTAGTGACAAAGCTTAACAGCTGATTGAATGCACCCGGCCAGAAATAAAGGATGAGAAAAGAAAGGGGCAGTGTTTACCGACAACAAAACAATAAAGACAAAAGGAAACCCAGCTTGAGCTAAGCAGTGAGTAGGATGAATGGGTGTGAAGGACAAGCTGTCATCGCTTTTGTGTTTTTAATTGGAAGGGCAGTTATGTAATTTCCCCCCCTGTCTTGGGGTAATGAGGTGGTCTTTTGTTTGAGCTGCCATGGTACCTAGGATACCTTGGATATGTTACTGTACTGATTGTGGCTGCTGACATGTCTCTGTGTTGCTGTTCTTTAAAAATCAATCAAATAACTGGGGAGGACTAATGAAGGGATGGTTGTAGGCAGCTGGAAATTCTTGCTTGGATGATTCCATTAAATTCGAGTATTGTTAACATGGTCACTTGTGATCTGATTCTTCTACAACTCACATGGTCTAACACTCACCCAGTGGGTGGTGAATGCGTAGAATTCATTGCCCACAACAAATATTAGGAAGTGGTGGAGACAGGAAATAGCCAAAGGTTCAGAAAGGGTTTGAATAGATTCATGGACAACAGGACAACTGTAGAAAAAGTTAGGGAAAATAAGATCAGGGATAATGACTCTATGCTGGATTATTGGAAGGGAAATTTACAGCATGGTCTTGTGGAAAGAGTACGGGCCTCGCAGTTAGATGATCTAAATTTATAATCCTGCCTCCCCCATTTGCCTGTTGGGTGACCCTGCACAAGTCACTTAACTTCTGTTGGCCTCAGTCACCTCATATGTGTAAGGGGGATTAACACTGGGAACCCCTCATGGCACATGGACTGTGTCCAACCTGATTAGCTTGTATCTTCCCCAGTGCTTAGTACAGTGCCCGGCACATAATAAGCACTTACCAAATATCCTTTTTTAAAAATGTGATTCTTAGCAGGTGCATCACTAACCAGGAGAATGGGTGTCACATTATATATCCTCCAAGCATCCTTTGCAGCTACTGAAAAGACAAAATCCTGGACTGACTGAGGTAGTAATCTTATTCACTATGGCATTTCTTGTGGTCTTATGTACCCTTTACCCTAGAATGAATTAAGTATTGCAAGGTACATAAAATAAAATGGTTTTGGGGTTCACATAGATCTACTGGCTCCCGGGGACCAGGGTGGAGGTCATTTAGAACAATGCCTGGCACAAAGTAAGTGCTTACAAAATATCATTTAAAAAGTACTGCTTGGACCCTCCACCTAGTGCTTTCAGCATTATACATAGTGGAACCTCAGTGTACAGAAGGAGAAGCAGTATGGCCCAGTGGAAAGAGCAGCAGCCAGGGTGTCAGAGGCCTTGGGTTCTAATCCTGTTCCTGCCACTGGGGCCATGCCCCATCCCAGTCCTCTTGTCCCACCGCCACCCCTCATCCCCCTCTCCTCGTCCAGGGCCCCGCCACCTCCTTCCCATCCAAACCCTCCCCTCCCCCCGCCCTTCCCCCCCTCCTCCCCTTGCACCCACAGCTACTTTCAAGTGTGGCCTCTGGAACCCCCGCTCTATTACAGGCAAGCTACCTTTCATCCATGACCTTTTCCTCTCCCGCTCTCTCCTCCTCCTCGCCCTTTCGGAAACGTGGCTCTCTCCCGAAGACACGGTCTCCGCCGCCGCTCTCTCCAGCGGAGGCCTCTCCTTCTCCCACTCCCCCAGACTCACCGGTAAGGGAGGAGGCGTCGGCTTCCTCCTCTCGCCCCGATGCCGCTTCCGCACTATCCCTCCTCCCCCCTCCCTCTCCTTCCCCTCCTTCGAAGCCCATATCATTCGCCTCTACCACCCACTCCAGTTACTTGTCGCCGTCATCTACCGCCCTCCCGGTCCCACCTCCGACTTCTTCAACCACCTTGACCCCTTTCTCACCTTCCTCCTCTCCTTCTCTCTGCCCACTCTGATCCTTGGAGACTTCAACATCCATACGGATGTACCCGACGACTCCTCTGCCGCCCGCCTGCTATCCCTCCTCGACTCTGCCGACCTCCTCCTCCACCATACCGCGCCCACTCACCGACTCGGTCACACCCTCGATCTCGTCATCTCCTACCGCTGCACTATCTCCTCACACACCAACTCTGAAATCCCTCTCTCTGACCATAACCTTCTCACCTGCCTCATCTCTCACACTCCCTCCCCCTGCAAATCTTCGCTACTGCCCCACAGAGACCTCCGCTCTCTCGATCCATCCGTCTTTCCAATAGCATCTCTCCTCACCTTGCCGCCCTGTCCTCTCTTCCCACTCTCGACGATCAGGTCTCCGCTCTCAACTCCACCCTCTCTACTCATCTCGACTCTCTCGCCCCCCTTTCCCTCCGCCGCTCTCGCTCCACTAACCCACAGCCCTGGATCACCTCCTCCGTCCGCCTCCTATGCTCCTATGCTCGAGCTGCTGAGCGCTGCTGGCGAAAGTCCAAGCACCGAGCCGACCTCACACACTTCAAATTTATCCTTTCCTGCCTTAACTCTGCCCTCTCCTCCGCCAGGCAAAGCTTCTTCTCCTCCCTCATCGACACCCATGCCCGTCACCCCCGCCGATTGTTCCGGACCTTTAACTCTCTCCTTAGGCCCCCTGTTCCTCCCCCTCCCCCATCTCTCACCCCTAATGATCTGGCCACCTATTTCCTCACGAAAATCAACACGATCAGGTCTGAGCTCCCCAAAGTCACCCCTCTGCCTCTCCCCTCCCCCCCAACAACCCCCTCCCCTACTTTCCCATCCTTCCCTGCAGTATCCTCAGAGGAGATCTCCTCCCTCCTCGCAAGTGCCACCCCCTCCACCTGCGCCTCGGACCCCATTCCCTCTCACCTTCTTAAAACCATCGCCCCTGCCCTCCTCCCTTCCTTAACTTCTATTTTTAACCACTCAATCTCCAAGGGCTCCTTCCCCTCTGCCTTCAAACATGCCCACGTCTCCCCCATCCTAAAAAAACCCGCTCTTGACCCCACTTCCCCCTCCAGTTATCGTCCTATCTCCCTACTACCCTTCCTTTCCAAAATCTTAGAACGAGTCGTCTACAATCGATGCCTAGAATTCCTTAACTCCCATTCTCTCCTAGACCCCCTCCAATCTGGCTTCCGTCCCCTCCACTCTACCGAGACTGCTCTCTCTAAGGTCAGCCATGACCTCCTTCTTGCCAAATCCAATGGCTCCTACTCCATTCTGATCCTCCTTGACCTCTCTGCTGCCTTTGACACTGTCGACCATCCCCTCCTCCTCCATACCTTATCTCACCTTGGCTTCACGGACTCTGTCCTCTCCTGGTTCTCCTCTTACCTCTCTGGCCGATCATTCTCGGTCTCCTACGCTGGAGCCTCCTCCCCCTCCCATCCTTTAACTGTTGGAGTTCCTCAAGGGTCAGTTCTTGGCCCTCTTCTGTTCTCCATTTACACTCACTCCCTCGGTGAACTCATCCGCTCTCACGGCTTTGACTACCATCTCTACGCAGATGACACGCAGATCTACATCTCCGCCCCTGTCCTCTCCCCCTCCCTTCAGGCTCGCACCTCCTCCTGCCTCCGGGACGTCTCCACCTGGATGTCGGCCCGCTACCTAAAACTCAACATGAGCAAGACTGAGCTCCTCATCTTCCCTCCCAAGCCCGGTCCGCTCCCAGACTTCTCCGTCACCGTGGATGGCACGACCATCCTTCCCGTCCCGCAGGCCCGCAATCTCGGTGTCATCCTTGACTCGTCCCTCTCGTTCACCCCACACATCCTATCCGTTACCAAGACCTGCCGGTTTCACCTCTACAATATCGCCAAGATCCGCCCTTTCCTCTCCACCCAAACGGCTACCTTACTATTACGGGCTCTCGTTATATCCCGGCTAGACTACTGTGTCAGCCTTCTCTCTGACCTCCCTTCCTCCTCTCTCGCCCCGCTCCGGTCTATTCTTCACTCCACTGCCCGGCTCATCTTCCTGCAGAAACGATCTGGGCATGTCACTCCCCTTCTTAAACAACTCCAGTGGTTGCCTATCGACCTCCGCTCCAAACAAAAACTCCTCACTCTAGGCTTCAAGGCTCTCCATCACCTTGCCCCTTCCTACCTCTCCTCCCTTCTCTCTTTCTACCGCCCACCCCGCACGCTCCGCTCCTCTGCCGCCCACCTCCTCGCCGTCCCTCGGTCTCGCCTATCCCGCCGTCGACCCCTGGGTCACGTCCTCCCGCGGTCCTGGAACGCCCTCCCTCCTCACCTCCGCCAAACTGATTCTCTTTCCCTCTTCAAAACCTTACTTAAAAATCACCTCCTCCAAGAGGCCTTCCCAGACTGAGCTCCTCTTCCCCCTCTACTCCCTCTGCCATCCCCCCTTTACCTCTCCGCAGCTAAAGCCTCATTTTCCCCTTTTCCCTCTGCTCCTCCACCTCTCCCTTCCCATCCCCACAGCACTGTACTCGTCCGCTCAACTGTATATATTTTCGTTACCCTATTTATTTTGTTAATGAATTGTACATCACCTTGATTCTATTTAGTTGCCATTGTTTTTACGAGATGTTCTTCCCCTTGACGCTGTTTAGTGCCATTGTTCTTGTCTGTCCGTCTCCCCCGATTAGACTGTAAGCCCGTCAAACGGCAGGGACTGTCTCTATCTGTTGCCGACTTGTTCATCCCAAGCGCTTAGTACAGTGCTCTGCACATAGTAAGCGCTCAATAAATACTATTGAATGAATGAATGAATGAACCTCCTAGTAAGAGGCCAGGCTGGTCAAAGTTATGGATGGACTGATAAGTGGTTTTGACATTTCTAATTCCTGTTCATCACACTGGTGTGATTCCTGCTGCCGTCTACCAGCTGAATATAACTAGTCCGCATTGCCTGAATTTTGCTTCCCTGTATCCTTAAACTGGGTTCTTCTCATTAATCAATCAATGAGCACTGTACTAAGTACTTGGGAGAGCATTCATTCATTCAGTCATATCTGTTGAGTGCTTACTGTATGCAGATCATTGTACTAAGCATTTGTGAGAGTACAGTATAACAATAAACAGACACATTCCTTGCCCACAATAAGCTTACAAGTAGGTAGACACAGTTCCTGCCCACAGGGAGCTTATAGACTAGAGGGGGAGACAAACATAAAAAAAATTACAAATGGATATGTACTTAAGTGCTATGGCTATGGGAGTGGACTGAAAATCAAAGTGCTTAAAGGGGTTCAGACTCAAATGTTTAAACAACACAGGAGGAAAGACAAATGGGGGAAGTAAAGGGTTAATCAGAGAAGGCCTCCTGGAGGAGATATGACTAAGTAGGGCTTTGCAAATGAGGAGAGTGATGATTTGTCAGATATGAATGGGGAATGAGTTCTAGGCCAGAGGCAGGATGTGGGCAAGGAGTTAGTGGTGAGAAAAATGAGATCAAGGTACAGTGTGTAGGTTGGCATTAGAGGATCAGAGTGTTCAGGCTGAGTTGTAGTAAACCAGCGAAGTAAGATGGCGGGGGAGAGAGCCAATTGAGTACATTAAAGCTGATGGTAAGGAGTTTCTATTGGATCTGGAGATTTGAAGAGAGGGGTGTCATTCACCAGTTCACCATATAGCAGATGAAGCTATCCTTTTGTTGTTCATTCTCCCCACATGTTCCACCCAGCACAGATGTGTTGTGATGAGGATCTGCATTCCAGGGCTTTTTTTATGGCATTTGTTATGCACTTACAATATGCCAGGAACTGTATTAAGCCCTGGGGTAGATTCAAGCTAATCAGTCCATGTCAATCGATCAACTGTATTTATTGAGTGCTTACTGTGTGCAGACCACTGCCCTAAGCACTTGGAGAGTACAATTTGGCAACCAATAGAGACAATCCCTACCCAACAATGGACTCACAGTCTAGATGACGGGCTCACATGTCCCATATGGGATGCACAGTCTCAATCCCCATTTTACAGATGAGGTAACTGAGGCATAGAGAAGTGAAGTGACTTGCAGGTCACATAGCAGGCAAGTGGTGGAGCCAGAATTAAAACCCAGGCCCTTCTGATTCCCAGGGCTGTTCATTGATTATGTATAGCTCCTAAGTGGAATCCACTCTAGTGTCTGTTTTGAGCTGCCATCTCCCAGAAGTAGAGAAGGTTGGACTCTACAATGTGATGATCATCATCATTATAAGTGGTATTTATTAAGTGCCTACTATGTGCAGAATATTACACAAAGCACTTGGGAAAGTACAATATAACAGTTAGTAGAATGTTCCCTGCCCATAATGACCTTACGGTCTGTCCACTTCAAGTTTATCCTTGCTTGCTTTAACTCTGCCCTCTGCCCAGCAAAGTTATTTCTCTGCCCTTATTCACACTCATGCCCATCACCCTCGCCAGTTGTTCCAGACATTTAATTCCTTCCTCAGGCCCCCTGTCCCCCTGCCTCCCCTATCCCTTGCCCCCAATGAACTGGCCACCTACTTTATTAAGAAAATTAACACCATCAATTGTGAGCTCCCTAAAATTGCCCCTACCCCTCCTCATTCCCTCCTGCTTCTGGACCCCGTTCAATTTTCTCATCCTTCCCAGGAGTTTCTCAAGAGGAGATCTCTTGCTGCCTCTCAAAAGCCACTGCCTCCACATGCGCATTGGACCCCATTCCTGTTCACCTTATAAAAACTCTAGCCCCCTCCCTTCTTCCCTCCCTAACAACCATCTTCAACCGTTTGCTCTCCAATGGCTTCTTCCCCATTGCCTCAAAACATGTCCGTGTCTCTCCTATCCTAAAAAAACCCTTGCTTGACCCCACCACTCTCTCCAGTTATTGCCCCATCTCCGTCCTACCTTTCCTCTTCAACATCCTTGAAGGAGACCCGCTGTCTCAAATTCCTCTCCTCCAGTTCTCTCCTGGACCCCCTCCAATCTGGCTTTGGTCTCCTTCACTCCACAGAAACTGTCCTCTCAAAGGTCACCAATGATGTCCTTCTTGCCAAATCCAATGGCTTCTACTCCATCCTAATCTTCCTCAGCATCTCAGCTGCCTTCGACACTGTGGACCACCCCCTTGTCCTGGAAACATTATCCAACTTTGGCTTCACTGATTCTGTCCACTCCTGGTTCTCCTCTTATCTCTCTGGCTCTTCATTCTCAGTCTCCTTCATGGGCTCCTCCTCTGTCTCCCACCCCCTAACTGTGAAGGTTCCTCAAGGTTCAGTTCTGGGTTCCCTTCTTTTCTCCATCTACATTCATTCCCTTGGAGAACTCATTCTCTCTCATGGCTTCACCTATCATCGCTATGCAGATGATACCCAAGTCTGCATCTCCTCCCCGATCTCTCTCCTTCTCTCCAGGCTCGCATCTCCTCTTGCCTTCAAGACATTTGTACTTAGATGTCCTCTGTCACCTCAAACTTAACATGTCCAAAACAGCCATCCTTATCTTCCCACTCAAACCCTGTGCTCTCCCTGACTTTCCCATCACAGTAGACAGCACCACCATCCTTCCCTTCTCACAAGCCCGGAAACTTGATGTCATCCTTGACTCCTCTCTGTCATTCAATCTACATATTCAATCTGTCACCAAATTCTGTCAGTCCCACCTTTACAACATTGCTTAAATCCACCTTTTCCTTTCCATCAATACTGCTACATGTTAATCACTCATTCTATCCCACCTGGATTACTGCATCAGCTTCCTTGCTGACCTCCCAACCTCCTTTCTTTCCCCACTTCAATCCATACTATACTCCGCTGCCTGAATCACCTTTCTACAAAAACGTTCAGGACATGTCACCCCACTCCTCAAAAATCTCCAGTGCTTGCCTATCCACCTCCATTTCAAACAAAAACTCCTCACCATTGGCCTTAAAGCACTCCATTACATTGCCTCCTCCTACCTCACTTCGCTTCTCTTCTTCTACAACCCAGCCCATATACTTCGTTCCTTTAATGCTAATCTTCTCACTGTGCCTCAATCTTGCCTGTCTTGCCGCTGACCCCTGGCCCATGTCCTGCTCTGGCCTGGAATGCCCTCCCTCCTCAAATCTGACAGTTACTCCCCCCTTCCTTCAAAGACTTATTGAAGGCACATCTCCTCCAAGAGGTCTTCCCAGAATAAACCCCACTTTTCCTCATCTCCCACTCCTGCCTTGCTGCCTTTGCTCTTCCCCCCACCTTACAGCCCCACAGCACTCAATGTATATATCTGTTTATTTGTATTGATGCCCTTCTCCCTCCCCCTAGACTGTGAGCTCATTGTAGGCAGAGATTGTCACTGTTTATTGTTGTATTGTATTTTCCCAAGTGCTCAATACAATGTAAACACTTAATAAATTTGATTGCATGAATGAATGAGGTACAGAGAAATTAAGTGACTTGCCCAAGGTCACACATCAGGTAAGTGGTGGAGCCAGGATTAAAACCCAGGTCCTTCTGACTCCCAGGCCCATGCTGTATGTGCACAGCACTGTACTAAGTGATAAAACACTGGACTGGCAACCAAAGAAGCCTGTAGAGAGCTTCCAACCCAGGAGGTCTTAAGAAATGGTCTGACGTGCACCTGTGTGCACGTGTAGGGTTAGTTGCTCACGGGCATAAAAACGATCTTCAAACTGGATGATCCCTGGAGGTCCCTTCCAGATGTGCCATTTTATGATGCATGAAGAATAGCAAAGACCCACAGGTCCAGGAGCCCAAAAGACAATAGGCCAAATCTAAAAAAAATGAGACATAGACACACAGGAATTTTAATAAAAATTGAAAATGTGACTCATGGCATTCGGACTGTGATTTTTCAAACTACATCTGCCTATTGCCTCTAGATGACTCATCATTATGACATTTTTAAGTTTGGGAAAGTATAATGAAAATTTTGTAGGTTGATTAAATGTATGAACTGGTCTGAAGGGCTTTTAAACCATTCTCCAAGACACCTTTATTCAGTGCATGATCACTGTAAGTAATGATCAAGAAACTAAATTCAGTAAAATGATGCTTTTTGACTGACCAAAAATGTAGCTACCTTATTTCAATTAGGAAAGCTCTAAAGAAATGCACACAGACATTGAAACATAAACCTCTTGGATTGTCAATTCCTTGAGGATAGGGATTAAGTTTACTAACTCTATTGTCCTCTCCCAAGCACTTAATAAAACACTCTGAACAGGGCACATGGTCAGAAAATACTATTCATTGATAGATTGAGAGACATACTGTTAGTCACATAGAGGACAACTGAAATATTTTACTCTGGACAACAATCTTAAGGATATATGGTAAAATCTTATTAGGCCAAAATTAAAAGGATTAATCTATCAGTAGGATTTATTGAACACTTACTGCATGTTAGGCATTATCTTAAGGACTTGGAAGAATACAACATTAGCAAGACATATGCTCCCTGACCTCAAGGAGCTTACAATTGAATGGAGAAGACAGGAATGATTTACAGCTCCTGAGAAAAGGAGGAAGAAACAAGGTTAAAACTGGAAGTAGCAGGGAGTAGTGAGAAGCAGAATGGCTAAATGGATAGAGCACGGGCCTGGGAATCAGGAGGTCATGGGTTCTAATCCCAGCTCCACGACTTGTCTGCTGTGTGACCTTGGACAAGTAACTTCACTTCTCTGGGCTTCAGTTACGTCATCTGTAAAATGGGGATAAAGACTGTGAGCCCCATGTGGGTCAGGGACTGTGTCCACCCTGATTACCTTATATCTACCCCAGCTCTTAAAACAGTGTTTGACACATAGTAAACGCTTAACCAATACCACTATTATTGTTATTATTATTATTATTAAGTAGTACAAAGATATCAGGACAAGACAGGTGAACAAATAACCAAACGGGCAAGTAAATATATTAATAAACGTATGCACTGAGGATAGGAATAAAACCACAAGGGCTAAGGGTGGTTTTGGTTTAAGGTGATTGAGGTGTTATAAATTGATTGGGAAATCCTTCTTAGAAGAGGTGGGATTTTAGGAGGGCTTGGAAGATGGGTCTTAGGAACAGCAGCCTTTAAATCAGAAAGATGTAGATTATCCAATATTTTTAAGGGCATCTGATGATGGGCTCCTTTGGGATCTCAGTCTTCAGACTTCAGGAACCAGAACTCATTTTGAAGTGCGCTCTGGTCCTTTTTACATTGCGGGCTCCTTTCATGGCCAAACTGAGGGCAGCATAGGCTGATGCTGACATGTTTCGGCATTAATTGATGAGCTGTTGCTTTGGTAGCCACTGCATTACCACCCCCATGGGCTAGCTATTTTTTCAGGGGTCTTGCTGAGCCTGTACATCTCACAAAGTGCCCTAAGTGGCTCTTCGGTCAGAAGCCTTCAGCCCTGATGACATAGCCCACGTGGCTGAACTGTGTCTGATCTCATAATTCCCAGGACAGTGCTTTTTCCACTAGACCTACAGCGGAACATGTGGTAGTTGGGAATGGTAGTTGCTTTGAATTATATGCCATTTTGAGTAAAACATTATCATCATAAATGGGATTATACTTGAGGTCATTAAACAAAGCAAAAGGATGGAGAGGAGCCAAAGTATGAAAATTTTATCCTTATGTCCTCTGTGAATGTGTTTGTTTCAGATTCCTAATAAATAGGAAAGCAGCATGGCTTAGTGGAAAGAGTGCAGAACTGGGAGTCACAGGACCTGGGTTCTAATCCCAGCTCCACCACTTGCCTGCTATGTGACCCTGGACAAGTCTCTCAACTTCTCTGTGCCTCAGTTTTCTCATCTGTGAATTGGTGATTCATTACCTGTTCTTCCAACTTAGACTATGTCTGACCAAATTAACTTGTCTCTATCCTAGTGCTTAGTACAGTGCTTGGCACATAGAAAGAGATTAACAAATACCATTTAAAAAGAATACAGTAAAAATCCCAGAAATGGCTTCAAAATAAAACCAAGAAGTCCTGAAAACACATCTGAAATAAGTCTTGAGGAAGCAGGTAATTATGAATGCAGCTTTTCCTTTGATCTGCAGCCAGTGAGCTGCATTTGGAATATGCCTCTTGAGAACTCTAATCTGTGTTTTTCAACCCTACTTCCCACTGCAGTCATACCCTCCAGAGCTGAGTTTCTCTTTGTTGTGCAGATAACATAATGTCGTGTCTTTATGTAGACTCCCAAATGGCAAAGTTACTTTTAGTTTATTTTTAGAAGTCCAAATAATTTGTTAGGTAGGGCACTCAGATCTACAGTCGGGATATTTTAGTCAAATACTGAGAGAATGTGTTGATTTGTTTCTCTGTTCAGAATACACATAACCTTTTACAGTCCAGAGCTAGAGTCCCTGGGCAGTCAGAACACACAGAGAGCTACAAGAACCTGCTGGGTCCCTCAGAGCAAAAGAAAATCTCTCTAAGAACTGCACCCAGTCAATGGAATTGACACTGATACAACACACACACACACATACACACTCTCTCTCTTTCACTCACTCAAACACAGTTTATCTGGTGTGGTTATTCTTATCCAAAAGACCACTGAGAGAGGCAACACCTCGAGACTTTCCTTGAAGACAGGGGAGTATTTGGGCAAGGTAATGTGAATGTATAAACTAGACAGAGTTTACGACCTTTGAAGTAAATTCCAAATTGCCTTCATGGTTTCTAAAATTTACCACTGATGTCCTTCATTTAACTACCTCCATCTACCTCCCCACTTTGTCACAGTGTGTCTCTCTCATATCAGTCTCCTGGTATCCTCCTCTGAGAGATGACACAGGGGCTGAATCACTCAATGAATTTATAGACCCCTTTGGACTGCTAAGCTCTTAAGAGAGAACAAAGCTAATGTGACACATCTTCCTTGTCCATATCAGCTTGCAATTTAATGGGGGAGACTGACAAAATTATTTGCAAATAGTGCACACAGGAGGAAGAATATAGCACAAAGTAGTACAAATAAATCAGGACAAAATAGCTGAATAAATCATTGACTGTACAAATGAATATATAAACAAAAATATGCATATATACATGAGTATTGTGGAAAGAAGTAAAATACCTAAGGGCTAGGGGGAGTGATGGTTAGTAAAATACCTAAGACCTGGAGAGTGGTCAATTAACCAGAAAAGGCTTCCTGGAAGTGGAGGGATTTTCAGAGGGCAAGAACGGTGAGGTGGCAGATTTGTAGGTGAGGAATTTCCAAGCTGGGGTAAACAGCATCAACTTAGGGGAGGAGGTGGGAGAGTTGAGAGGGAGGTAGAGCTAAAAGGTGAGATTGGGAAGAGCGTAGAATGTGTCATGGGGCTAGCTGGTAAAGAGAGTCAGTTTGTAAAATGAATAGAGCTGGTGGAGAATAGTGGCTTAAATAGGGGTGTCCAGATGTCAGAATTTGGGTGGGGAAGTGGGGGAAGAGAAAGAAAGCTAGTGAGGCAGAGAGATGAAGAGAGGCAAAGAGAGCAAGCAGAGAGAATAATAATAATAATGTTGGTATTTGTTAAGCGCTTACTATGTGCCGAGCACTGTTTTAAGCGCTGGGGTAGACACAGGGGAATCAGGTTGTCCCACGTGGGGCTCACAGTCTTAATCCCCATTTTACAGATGAGGTAACTGAGGCACAGAGAAGTTAAGTGACTTGCCCACAGTCACACAGCTGACAAGTGGCAGAGCTGGGATTCGAACTCATGAACTCTGACTCCAAAGCCCGTGCTCTTTCCACTGAGCCACGCTGCTTCTCTAAAGAAGAGAGAAAGGGCAGGCTCTCTCTTCTCTAAAGAGAGAAAGGGCAGGCTTGGACAGAGGGATAGGAAAGAGAGTAGCTTTAGTAGTAAAATTGAGTGCTTACTATTGACTAAGCATAGTCGATGTCCCACTCAGGTCTCACAATCTAAGCTCAGTATGTCCAAAACTGAACTCCTCACCTTCTTTCCCAAATCTTTCTTCTCCACCTAACTTTCCCATCACAGTTACTACCACCATCATCTTCTTTGCCTCCGAAACTCCTGACCTTCGCACTATCCTTGACTCCTCCTCTCTTTCAACCTCTATATTTAAGCTGTCACTAAATCCTGTCAGTTTTTCCTCCACAACCTTTCAAGGATCCTCCCTCTTCCTCTTTGCAACAAGCAGAAATTCCTGACCATTGGTTTTAAAGCACTCGGCCCTGTCCTGCTCTCTTCTCCTACACTGCTCCAATTCACAATGGGCAATCCTCTCTCGCTCTCCTATGCACTGTCTGGTTCTCATCTCTCCTGTCTCTAACCTCTTTCTCAGCCACACCTTTATCTCCACCTGGAGCTCTCTTTCCTCCTCCTAATCAACCAGATCAGAGCACTTCCCATGAGGCTTCCCCAATTAATTTTTGTTCTGCTGAGGTTTCGTTTCCCTGTAGCTACCACCTCAGCACTTGCGCTGTAAAAATTCATTTATTCATTCATTCAGTCGTATTTATTGAGCGCTTACTGTGCTTGGAAGAGTACAGTATAATAGCAGAAATAAAACAAGAGTGGGGAGACAGACATTAATAGGCATAAATAAATAAATTACAGATATATACAGTTATAAGTTTTCTGAACATATGTACTTGTGTACTCACAACCACCAGATGCCTTCCTGTACATTTAACTTAAGCAGTAACTAAAATCCCTATCTCCTTTTCCTTCTCCCTTCTAACTGGGAATTATTTTAGTGTTCGTCTCCCTCTCTGCTCCTTGAGGGCAGGGTCAAGTCATCTAACTCTGTTGTCGTCCTCTAAGCACTTGGTAGGCTTTTAGCATGTACTCAATAATAGTATTGATTGATTGATAGTGGAGATATACAGACATAGGTACTCTCTTCCTTTGAGAGTGATGGGGGCCATAGCCCCCTCCCAACACAGTTTTCAGTGCTGGCCTCCCAGCCTTGTTCATCTCAGGACTCTGACTACACCTGCTTAGATCAGGGTTGAAAAGACTCCAAATGAAGACTTTTTTATGGCATAGTCGATAGATCAGGGGCCTGGGTGTCAGAAGGCTGTGGGTTCTAATCTTGGCTCTGTTACTCATCTGCTGGGTGACTTTGGGCAAGTCACTTCACTGTGCCTCAGTTTCCTCATCTGTAAAATTGGGATTGAGACTGAGTCCCATTTGAGACAGGGACTGTGTCCAACCCAATTTGCTTGTACCCACCCCAGCACATAGTACAGTGCCTGGTACGTAGTAAGCGCTTAACAAATACCATTATTATTATTATTGTCCTTTAGCAGCTATTTGACATCCATCCTCTCCTAGTCGTCATCTCACCTAAGATCCCTGCACTCTGGCACTCAAAATATAGAAAGATATAAGTGAATAAGAACCATAGCAAATAACAGAGTCAACAACCAAGATCATTGCTAAATTAAGCAACTAAACATCTTTGGGGAGCCCTCAGGCTCCTCTCTGCTGCAAACAAGTAGTCCTATAGCTGTAATTTATTTACATTCATGTAAATAATAATGTAATAACTGATTTGTACATTCCAAGCGCTTAGTACAGTGCTCTGCACATAATAAGCGCTCAATAAATACTATTGAATGAATGAATTAATTAATGTCTGCCTCCCCCTGTAGACTGTAAGCTTATTGTAGGAAGGGAATGTGTCTATTTATTGATATACTGAACTCTCCCAAGTGTTTAGTATAGTGCCATGCACACAGTAAACGCTCAGTAAATACAACTGACTTACCCACAAGTGGCTGCAGCCTCTCCAGGGTTCGGAAGGTTGTCAAAGTGCCCCAGCGCCCTGGGTTCTGTGAGGCTGGAGTTGGTTGGTGCCGGCACGGGCTGGCCGTGACCCTCTTGAGAGACAGACGCTGGGTGGGGGGGGAGGGGGGGAGACAGGCACACACAGCTGCACACACCGAATCCACCAGGGAAGTCTCCACTGGAGACATGCAATTCTTCCCTGAGGTACTTTTCTGCCACTCCTGCTCCAGGCAGACCTGTTGTCATGTTGCCACCACAAGGGCTCTCTGAGGCTTTCTGACCTTGGGGCACTGTTATAGAGAGGAGCCTCATGGAACAGGAGCCCAGCCGGGGAGGGACCGACTGACACAGCAGCAGAAAAACACGGTGGGAAAGCATAAGATGGCTTTCCCCTCCCTCCTCCTTCTCTTTGCCCCCGCTTAGGTTGTGGTGGCGGCAATGAGTTTAGCAGTGGGGAACCACAGCAGCTTCCCCGTTTTTCCCCAGGTGGCCACTGTATTCCCCGCGTTGACCTCAAGTCTCTGATCATTTCTGCCACGGCCCTGCACTGCTCTTTGGAGGTCAAGGGAATGCTAGATTTTCAGCTCCTTGAGGGCAGAGTTCCTGGCTAACCACTCTATCATACTCTCCCAGCTGCTTAATATTATGCTTTGCATGCAGTAAGAATAATAATAATAATGTTGGTATTTGTTAAGTGCTTACTATGTACAGAGCACTGTTCTAAGCGCTGGGGTAGATATAGAGTAATCAGGTTGTCCCACGTGATGCTCACAGTCTTAATCCCCATTTTACAGATGAGGTAACTGAGGCACAGAGAAGTGAAGTGACTTGCCCACAGTCACACAACTAAGTGGCAGAGCTGGGATTTGAACTCATGACCTCTGACTCCCATACCCGGGATCTTTCCACTGAGCCACGCTGCTTCTCTAAGCACTTGATAAATACCAGTGATTGAGAAATGGTCACAGAAGGCAAGGTTAGCCATAGCAGCGGCGAAGACTGCACCCCAGTCATGCTGCCCCCATCTATTGCCACTGCTGCCATCAGTCAGTCAATCAATCATATTTATTGAGCACTTCTGTGTGCAGAGCACTGTACTAAGAGCTTGGGAAAGTAGAGTGCAACAGAGTTGGGAGATGAGATCCCTGCCCAAAAGGAGGTTACAGCCTGCTTGGGAGAAGAGGGAGAGAGGACTCTCTCTCTCACGCCTCTCACGCTCTCACAAACACATACAAATCTTCTACCCCAATTTCAGATGGGGAAACACTGAAACAGGCTCTATAATGAAAATAATGATAATAGCAGTAGTGGTATGCTGGCTACATCAGGGAACATGCACCCTACCACAGATGCAGCTACCAGCCAAAACAGGTCTTGGTAGCCATAATTTGGATGGCAAGGTGGTAATTTGCAGAGCAGGAGGTCTGATCACTTTTCCCAGTCGCCTCATTCTATCTCCCCGTACAGGAGAGACTCTTTATTCAAGAGCACCTGACCCTCCTCCAGTTGTCTTTGCTGAAATGTCTCCTCTTACCTCACCCTCCCCTCAAATCTTCCAATGGCTTCTGGTCTTGGGCCAGCTCAAAATCTACTCACAGGTCCATTGTTTTTTTCCCTTCCCCTTTAATTTGGTCTTCCTGTCCCGTGAACCTGCTCCTTTTGTCATAAGTAAGGAGTTGGGGGGCTGAGAAGAGAGCTTTGGAGAACTGGGCCAGCACTGAGACTTTAAGCTCACAGCCTTTAAGAAGGGGTTTTGGACAAGAGTCCACACATCAGACTGTAAACTCGTTCATTCATTCATTCATTCTTATTTATTGAGCGCTTACTGAGTGCAGAGCACTGTACTAAGCACTTGGGAAGTGCAGAGCACTGTACTAAGCACTTGGGAAGTACAGTTCAGCACCAAATAGAGACAATCCCTGCTCACAGTGGGCTCACAGTCTAGAAGGTGGGTAGGGAATGTGACTACCATCTCTGTTATATTGTACTCTCCCAAGTGCTCAGTACAATACTCTAACCATAGTAAATGCTCAAAAAATATGATTGATGACTTTCCTGCTCTTTTTAAAAAAATGGTACTTAAGCACTTACTTTGTGCCAAGCCTGAACTAAGCGCTGGGGTAGATACAATAAAATCAGGTAAAGGATAATCAGGTTGGATGAAGTCCTTTGTCCCACATGGAGCTCACAGGCTAAGTAGGAGGGAGAAGGATTTAATTCTCATTTTACAGATAAGGACCAGCATGTTGTAGTGAATAGAGCACAGGCATGGGAGCCAGAAGGACCTAGGTTCTAATCCTGGCTCTCCCACTTGTCTGCTGTATGACCTTAGGTGAGTCACTTAATTTCTCTGTGACTCATTTACCTGATCTGTAAAATGGGAATTATGATTGTGAGCCTCATGTGGAATGCAGACTGTGTCTAATCTGATTATCTTCTATCTACTCCAGCTCTTAGTACAGTTTCTGGCACATAGTAAGCACTTAACAAATACCAATGAAAAAAAGAGGAAAGTGAGGCACAGAGAAGTTAAGTGACTTGCCCAAGGTCACACAGGAGACAAGTGGGAGAGCCCGGATTAGGACCCAAGTTCTCTTACTTCCAGACCTGTGCTCTTTCCACTAGGCCACACTGCTTTCCTATGGAACTAATAATAATAATAATAATAATGTTGGTATTTGTTAAGCGCTTACTATGTGCCGAGCACTGTTCTAAGCACTGGGGTAGACACAGGGGAATCAGGTTGTCCCACGTGGAGTTCACAGTGTTAATCCCCATTTTACAGATGAGGGAACTGAGGCCCAGAGAAGTTAAGTGACTTGCCCACAGTCACACAGCCGACAAGTGGCAGAGCTGGGATTCGAACTCATGAGCCCTGACTCCAAAGCCCGTGCTCTTTCCACTGAGCCACGGAACTAAGTCACTTCCTGTCTGGAAGTTCAACAGTTAGGGAGGCAAATTCATTTTATGAGACCAACAAGGGACTGAAAGAATGAAATGGTGCTGTCACTATCTAAAAGAGTGAACGCACCTCCCCAAGCATCAGGCCTACAGCCCAGGAAAGAGTGGAGACATTATTGTCACTACATCAAGTATTTATTAAGTGCCCTCTGTGAACAAAGTACTTTTATTAGGTGCTTTGGGGGTCTACAGAATGAAAACTGGGCCTTGCCCTCAAATAACTTAGACAAAATGTTTTCAGTCCCTCATTGGTATTTATTAAGTGCTTATAGTGTGCAGAATACTATTATAAGCACTTCATTCGGTCGTGTTTATTGAGCGCTTACTGTGTGCAGAGTACTTGGGAGTGTACAATTCAATACATTTGGTAGACATGATATTTGTCCTCAAGGAGCTTGCAGTCTGGCAGGAGAGACAGACATTAAAACAAATTTCAAGTAAGGGAAGTGTGTCGAGGGACCTTCCCTGACTAAGCCCTCATTTCCTCTTCTCCCGCTCCCTTCTGCTTCACCCTGATTTGCGTCCTTTATTCATCCCCCCCGTTCCGGCCCCCCATATGTACATATCTGTAATTTATTTATATTAATGCCTGTCTCCCGCTCTAGACCGTAAGCTTGTCGTGGTCGCCAAATGTGTCTGTTATGTTGTTGTACTGTACTCTCTCAAGTGCTTAATTCAGTGCTCTGCAGGCAGTAAGTGTTCAATAAAAATATGATCGATTGACCGTTTCCCTGGGCAGGGATCTCAGATGGTCCCCTAGTCTCTCTTCTCCTCAAACCCCAACATCTTCCTGTTTCCTGGCTCCATGGTGTTCTGACTCCTCCCTTGCCTAAAGACTACCTTGCTTAACTTCATAACTCACAAACCTGATGCGCCGTCACTGCTGGCAAAAACATACCTTGGCAAATGCAAAACCATTAATGATGTCAAGTAACATTCTGCTCAGCATCTGTTCGGTAACTGATCCTCAGCTTCCATGAGTTAAGCTGACATGTTTATGAATCCATTCTCATGCATCATTCTGGGATCTTATTCAGGGTTGAAGAAGACCTCTGCTAGCCTGGGGCTAATGTTAAAATATATACCTGGTATGTTTCCCACTTTCACTCATTCAACTGTTGGTTTATTATTTAAATTCTACAAAGAATCTTTAGTGTGTCAAGAACTTTTCGAGGCTGGGATCTAATGTCCCCATGATGCCTCTACCTCCCCACTCCATCTTGGCAGCCCTATTCTTATCTGGGTTCTGTCTCAATTGTTCTGTCTAAATGTTAATAAGGTTTCCTGTCTTTTAGTTCATCTCATGATTTTATAGCTATGAGCTTCTGGTTCTCTCCCACCCTCTCTCTGTCTCTCTCTTTCTCTATCTTTCTGTGTCTCCATTTCTGTCTCCTTCCATCACTTCTGCCCTTTCTTCTCTGTGCTCTCCTGTACCCTCCCACTTATTCATTCATTCAATAGTATTTATTGATCGCATACTATGTGCAAAGCACTGTACTAAGCGCTTGGAATGTATAATTCAGCAACAAATAGAGGAAATCCCTGCCCATTGATGGGCTTACAGACAGCTAGCTGCCTTTTTATGGTTATTTGTAAAGTGCTTTCTACGTGCTAAGCCCTATACATAGCACTTAGGGTAGATCCAATACAAGCTGTCTGGACAGGATCCCTGTGCAACATAGAGTTCAGGATCTAAAGGGGAAAGAGAATAGATATTGAATCCCCATTTTACACATGAGAAAACGGGCCCAGAGGCATTAGGTGACCTTACCTAACTTCCCTCTTTCAAATCCACCCTAAAAACCAACCTATTTTGAGAAACTGAAATTCCTTAAGATTCTTACTGCTTTATTTAGGTATCTTTAGCCATAAATCTGTGTCCACAAGGCACATTCACCGTAATTTTCTGAGCTCAGGTAATGTACTTTCACCTGGACATCTTTTCAGAGTTCTGGGGAACCTAGCTTGCATTCTGCCCTCATCTCAGTGACAATCCATTGCCTTCCACAACAAACAAAGCCTCCTTCAAAATGCTCCATCAAACCTCCCCATTTTACCTCTTAGTCCTCCAAACCCACTCCTGCCTTAACTTGTACTCTTCCGTCCTCCCAAACTCACCTGCTAACTGTACCCCTCTGTCCACTCACCTATCTCCAGCCCCTTGCTCACTCTGTTTCCCCAACCTGGGTCTCCCCTCCACCCAAAAGCTATCAGACCTTAGGTCTCTCCACATTCAAAGCCTCCTAAAATCCCACATTCTTCAGGAAGTCTTCCCAGATTAACTCCCGACACCCAAATCAACTCAACACAACAGCTATCTCTAATGCTTATATATTTTATATCTATCCTCAGCACTGGTATACAGGCAAATACTATGCCTTCACTATGCAGTCAACTATTTATTCTGCTTCCACTATCTGTAACTATCTGCATGTATGTCTCCTCCATTAAAGGAGAAGCTCCTTGTGGGATGAAAACATGTACCTTTCCACGTATTTAATACGGAGAGGTCGTTGCTCCTTTCTTCCCCCACCAAAACTCCTTGGATTCCAATGGCCTCCCACTTTTTCCAGCCAGGAAGGTGAGGATGCAGCAGCAGGTTGTCCTCTAAACTTCTAAAAGTTTGGGAAGACTGCCTGTGGCCGTGGCTGTGGATGTTGGACTCAGTCACGAGGAGCCTGAAACACTGCTCCTCTAGTAGCAGTTGTGTTTGTCATTGTCCTCTTATCTTGTCATCCTTCCTGATGTCTCTGTTGCTCAACCTCTCCCTTTATTCTTAGAATGTCAGCCCACTGAGGTACAGAAACCATGTCTTAATTCTCTCCCCTTGGAATGTTTTTCCCAGAGCAGTGTTCTGCACAAAGTAGGCACTTTATATGTAGCAATACTACAACTCCAGTGTACTCTACTCAATGAATAGTCAATAATTGCTATTTACTGAAATATTCAGAGATCTTGACTTGGATGTGAAATCGGGTTTCTGTTCCTGTCCCAGATTCACGCTTATTTTCAATACATTGTACTGGTTTGAGGACCATTTCAAAGTTATAGATGATCTAAAATGTAGCAGAGTTAGGAGGGTGTGGTCCTACAGACAAACATACTGACACCAGATCAAGCCCACGAGCTGATCAGTGCCTCTCCAGCCTATCTCCTGAAAGAAGGATAGCTGGGCTTGGTTTTTCAATCCCCTGCTAATCCACAGTCTCTGCTCAGGCTGTTCCAGTGCAGGGAGAAAGTATAAGTAGGTCTAAAAAGAGCTTAGGTAGGTTCACAGGCGATAGATCCATGAATCCATGGTAGGTCCGCAGAAGCAGCATGGCCTCATGGATAGAGTAAGGGCCTGGGAATCAGAATCAGAAGGACCTGAGTTCTAATCCGGATCTGCCACTTGTCTGCTGTGTGACCTTGAGCAAGTCATGTCACTTCTCTCTGCCTCAGTTACCTCACTTGTAAAATCGAGATTAAGGCTGTGAGCCCCATGTAGGATTAGCTTGTGTCTACATCAGTGCTTAGTACTATGTTCGGCACATAGTAAGCAATTAACAAATGCCATGCATTAGAAGGAAAAGCAAAAGATATTAGAAAGGACTCTGAATTTCTGACTACAGTGTTGGATGTCCTGGAAGGCAGTCATTACACTGTTCCTCTAAGTATTCTGTGGTGCCACCATTGGAAGCAGAATACAGAGCAGAATTCTGCCATTGCTCATGCCCTTATGTTCTCATAGGATTAGGTGGCAGAAGAGCAGGAGGCCAGCTAAGCCCTGTTCTAGATCTGTTTTTATTTTCTTTTGACCTCGACGTCCCTACATCAGTTTAGCCCAGGAAAGGTAGAAGAGGATTCTGGGCAAGTGTGGTTCTCCAACTCCATACCTCTGGTTTCTGGTTTCACGGGCTTGGGAGTCAGAGACTGTGGGTTCTAATCCTGGCTCTGCCACTTATCAGCTGAGTGACCTTGGGCAGGTCACTTAACTTCTCTGTGCCTCAGTTACCTCATCTGTAAAATGGGGATTAAATCTGTGAGCCCCACAAAGGACAACCTGATTACCTTATATCTATCCCAGTGTTTAGCACATAGTGAGCGCTTAACAAATACCATCATTATTATGGTGATAATATGTATCCACGTGCCTCATCTATGTTGGGCTTCCTCTCTTTGTCACTGTCTGCACCTGAGAATACCACTACCGAACCCTCTGTGGTAGCCAAGGTCTTGTACACCGAAAGCGAGAGTTTCATTTCTTAGTAATGTACAGACTGAATCCAGGCAAACAGGAAGATTGTAAATCACCTGTCTTTTGAGGGTCCCTTATACTGGCCTGACCCCAAAAAGGAGGCTTCTGGGGAATCACGGGAAATCTACCTACTAAGTTGGTATGGCTCACAGTGTGGGTTTTAAACGTTTTCCACATTGCTCCTCCACTATCTACAAGTGTCATTCTCGTATTGAAAGCACTCTTACCGAGGCACTGCAGGCCAATCACAATTCCTTGTCCAGAAAACTTGCAAAGTCGGCTTCTCACATTCAGTCATCTTGACTCAGGGCAAAACAGCAGCTGCCACCTAGGTCCTGCACAGCATGTCACACCAGGCATATGTGAAACGTAATGCAATTGCATCATAAGCAATATTTTGAGGGAGAGCGTTCATTCATTCGTTCATTCAATAAATACAAGGGCTTACTGGATGCAGAGCATTGTACTAAGAGCTTGGGAAGTACAATTCAGCAACAAATGGAGACAATCCTGCCCACGATGAGCTCACAGTCTAGAAGGGGGGAGACAGCCATCAAAATAAGTAAACAGGCAACAGTAGCGTCATTATAAATAAATAATGTTGTTATTTGCTAAGTGCTTATTCTGTGTGGAGCACTGTTCTAAGTGCTGGGGTAGATAAAGGGTAATCAGGTTGTCCCACGTGAGGCTCACAGTCTTCATCCCCATTTTACAGATGAGGTAACTGAGGCACCAAGAAGTTAAGTGACTTGCCCACAGTCATGCAGCTGACAAATGTCAGAGCCAGGATTCGAACCCATGAGTTCTGACTCCCAAGCCTGTGCTCTTTCCACTGAGCCACGCTGCTTCAGTAGATAAATAGAATTATAGATATGCACACATCATTAATAAAATAAATACAATTATAATTATAAATATGTACAGATATACACAAGTGCTGTGGGGTGGGATGGGTAGAACAAAGGGAGGGGGTCGGTGCAATGATAGGGGAAGATTGGAAAAAGGGGGCTTAGTCTGGTTTGGAAAAGGGAGGTTTAGTTCTGCACCACATCACCTCTGGCCTCTGACACAACTCTCTGGAAAGCTCAGTTCTAAGACTCAAGATGTTTCCTGGCTGATATTCATTCATTCATTCATTCATTCATTCATTAGTCTTTATTGAGCGCTTACTATGTGCAGAGCACTGTACTAAGCGCTTGGAATGAACAAGTCGGCAACAGATAGAGACAGTCCCTGCCGTTTGACGGGCTTAATATATCACTAGCGTTTCACTGCCATCTTGGAGAAAGGCAGCAGCTCAGGCACCTTCTAGAAGAGCAGAGTTGCAGTCATCTTTGAGAGAAGCTGTGCAGCAGCCATCTGGGAAAAAAAAGGACCAGGTGACCGCCTATCTTTGAAAAGTTCCAGTGACTATTATCCCTGAGAGGTCCCCTACAGCCACCCAGTCCGTCCCCCTGGTGCCCTGAGGGGACGGCTTACCTCACTTTTACTCTCCCATCGATAGATTGATTACCCTCTGAAGCAGGCCATGAAAGTATTGGGCCACTTGTAGAGTATGGATTGGCCAGGCCAGGTGTGGAAATGAACTGGGAGAGGCTGTGCAGCCTAAGGAAAGATGGTGGGGAGATGGTCTAACAGATCCACTTCATTCATTCATTCATTAATCGTATTTATCAAGCATTTACTGTGTGCAGAGCACTGTACTAAGCGCTTGAAAAGTACAATTCAGCAACAGAGACAATCGCTGCCCAACAACAGGCTCACAGTCTGGAAGAAGGGGAGACAGACATCAAAACAAATAAACAGGCATCAGCATCAACGTGGATAAATAGAACTAAATATATACATATCATTAATAAAATAAATAGAATACCTAAGTTTGGGGAAGTCAACAGAAGGGAAGCTGACCACAGGAAGGGTGGTTTCACAGTCTGACAGTTGCTGGTATCAGCTCTTCACATCTACCCACCTGCACCGTCTCCTGAAATAACTATCATTGCCTGCATTTCCCTGCTCTGATGCTCATTTTGTTTACCTGGTCTGTTCTCTCTAGTGTGGCGGACAACTGTATGTTTTTATTTTCTCTTATTGTTTAGGTGGGAGCTTGATTTTTGCCCTTGGTTTTCAGAATAAAGTGGAAAAGGCCCCCTCCTCACTCCTCCCCAACCTTACTAAGAGAAGCTTACCTTACTTAGAGAAGCAGCATGGCTCAGTGGAAGGAGCCCGGGCTTGGGAGTCAGAGGTCATGGGTTCGAATGCCGACTCTGCCACTTGTCAGCTGTGTGACTGTGGGCAAGTCACTTAACTTCTCTGTGCCTCAGTTACCTCATCTGTAAAATGGGGATGAAGACTGTGAGCCTCACTTGGGACAACCTGATTACCCTGTATCTACCCCAGCGCTTCGAATAGTGTTCTGCACATAGTAAGCGCTTAACAAATACCAACATTATTATTATTATTATTACTGAGCTAATCTGTGATGGTTTACCAAATGGACAAGGGCACAGTTATGACAGATACATTCAGTTGGGACCGGAGACTACTATTTTCCCTACCAACCATCTCACTATCTAAGCCACTGGGCACAGGGGGATCAGGCAGCAGAGTGTGGATGGCTCAGTGCAATCCATCACCATGACCACAAACAGGACTAAAATGCAGGTTCTGCTGGCGGTAAAGCCTACCCTTCCTCTTCCAATTGCTGGTGTCTCAGCAGTGCTCACCCTCCAGACCATAAGCTCCTTGCAGAGAGGGAATACGCCTACCAACTCAGTTGCATCGTATGCTCCCAAGTTCTCAGTACAGAGCTCTGCATACACCAAGCACTCAGTAAATACCATTGATTGAAGAGCAACAGACCAGAAGAATTGAACTATTGCATTTTCATGGATAAAGTGTGTCCAAGTGGCTCACACTCATGGATGAAGTCTCTTTGTTGTCAGTGTCATCTTCAAACCTAAGGGCAACTCTACTTGGGTATTGGCATTGACTGTGACAACACCCTTGCCGATATCTGTTCACTGGAAATGGAATTCACACCAAACCTCATGTAAGAAAATATCATTGAAGGGCACATTTGGTGTTAAAAATGGATTTTTTTTGCATTATTTGAGTTTTTATTAGACCTGGAATAACTCAGACCAAGTGCTTTATGCAGCTAACGTGATATGCAACATCACTGAAAAGATCATTTTAATTAAAAAACAACTGATGAATGTCCACCCCTGTAATTACACACTTTTAATTATCAGTCATTACTCTCCCAAACACAGTGGTCTAAATAACCATGTCTGGCGGGGAAACTTCGCTTATGGGAGTAGCCAGAAATTTGATTGAGTGGCTATTGGCTCCGTCTGTTTTCCAGCACCAGTGTTTCTCACAGATGGAGAGGATCTTTGAAAGGTGATTGCTTTGGGAATCTAAAGGTCATCGATTTGAGGGAGCAGTCATTCCTGCGCCGTAGACGAAATAGAAAACAAAACAGGCAAATGGCTGAGAAATGATTAGCAATTCTATCAGCGGCAGAATGAAAGCCAGACACTGACTTCCAATAAGAATGACTAAGGTACCTGGAGTCCTGAGTCAGACAGGCCTGCTAATGATGCCAGGTGTCAGCCTTCTCGAATCAATCACTCACTACTTTTTCAGCCTTTTGAATGTGGAGAATATTCTAGAGGGGGCTAGACCCTGGTATTCACTAATCTATAGTAAATTTAACTTCTTAAAGAGTTTTAAGGGAAAAAAAACAAGGAAAGACAAAGACATCAGGAATGCAAAGCACTGAATAGTAAAATTTGGGAGGGGGGCACCAAATGACAAGGGAAACAGGATGGTTGGAAGACAACAGGAGCTAATTGTGGATAGGAAATGGTGCAATAATATAGAGGAATGCAAATAGACACTTATCTGATAGTCTACTGCTCTCTCTACCTTCAAAACCCTCCTAAAATCACATCATAAGAAGCCTTCGCAGACTAAGTCCTTCCCTCTGTATTCAACCATGCACTTGGGTATTCATACCAGCACCACAGTGTTTTTATAAAGATCCTTACACTCTACTATTTCACCTCTCCCTAACCCATTTTAATCAATCAGTGGCATTTATGGAACGTTGAATATGTGCAGGGCACTTTTCTAAGCGCTTGGGAGAGTACAACAGAATTAACAGACATGTTCCCTGCCCATGGTGAGCTTACAGTCTAGAGGGAAAGAATGAATATGAATAAGTAATTTACGATTAATAATTTAAAGATATGTACATAAGGGCTGAGGGGTTGGGGGTGAGGCGAATAGCAAATGTCCAAAGGTCACAGATCCAAGTGCACCGACCATAAAGCGCTTAGTACAGTGTCTCAGCACCTAGTACAGTGCCTGGCACATAAAAAGCACTTAACAAATACCATTATTATTATTATTATTATTATTATTAATGCCTCTCTGCCCCTTTAGACTGTAAATTCCTTGAGGCCGGGGTCAGGTCTACCAACTCTGTCATATTATACTTTCCCAAGTGCTGAGTACAGAGTTGGTTATACAGTAAACACTCAGTGTTATTGATTGATTATTTGGGAGCACTAAAAATTCTTTGGGGGCTGGGCTGCATCTTTTACTTTTGGTACATTTCTCTGTACTCAGTAACTGCACAATAAATGCTGTGGGTGATGATTACGCAAATGCCCAGGGAGTTTCTAAACTAATCATCAACTCTGGTTTTGTTAACCTTTCTTCAGATGGAGACGATGGGTTTTTTTAAGGACTTCAAAATCCTCTTTATTGTGATCATGACCTAAATCCCTTATTACCACAGTAGCCTTTAAGCACGCCCCCTGCTAAATTTTACTCTCAGTCTTTAATCCAATCAATCATATTTATTGAGCTCTTATTGTGTGCGGAGCACTGAACTAAGTTTTTGGGACAGCACAATATAGCAAAGTTGGTAGATATGCTCCCTGCCCACAACACACTTATAGTCTTGTCACAATACATTGATATTTTGATGTTTATTTTTTTTTGGAAGCCCTGCCCAAGACCTGGCATGAACATATGCCCAAATAGTTGTGGGGGTATTTTATCCCTCTCCCTGATGCTAACTCACTGTCCTTATTGACAAAATTAGTGAATTATTATTATGCTGCATTACTATTATGCTGCCTAGTGTGGTAAAGGCTCAGTTGCCACCTTTTTACAATATAATGGGGGAGATGGGACGATCGCAAAACCTTAAAATTGCAGTCACCTTATTGACCCTCTTAAGTTGGTTCTTCTGCTCTCCTTTTCTTGTTCCTTTCCTCCTTTCCCTTTCTCCTTCCCTCTTCCTCTTCTTTCTCCTTCTCTTCCCCCCCATTTTCCTTCCTTCTCCCCACTTCCTCTTTCCCATGTCCCCTCCCTTTCCTTCTCTCCCCCATCTTATGCCTCCCTTCCTTCTTCCCTCCCTCCCTCAATACACTGGCACTGGTGTAGGGGTGTCCAGTCTTTGGCCGGCAAGTCACAAAGGAACATTTTTGGTTGCCATGTGCCTCACAAATCTATGCCCCATTTTTAATTATTTCATCAGTGCCACTGCTTCAGAACCCTTTGAGGCCACGCCTGTGCCCATGTAGGTCTGGGCCAGGGAAGGCATGGTGCCCAGCCCCAGTCCTGGCCCTGCTGTCTTTTTCACTGCTCCCTCCCACCGGGTGTGGTTCATCTGACTGTGGCTTCTGGACACATTACGTTTTGGGTTTGTGGCTGTTCAGTTCCTGAGGTCACCCCTATTATCCACAGTAAAGTAGCCCCAAGATCACATCCTTGCAAAATCTGGCCAGCCTTCCTGGCTCCAACCATTACATTCAGCTTGAACTCCCTCTGTGCCCCATCTTTAGATTCAGCTGCACTGCCAATCCTCACACACTTATAAATCGCTCCCTCTTTTCCTCCTCCCATCTCCTATCCCCTCTCTCTCTGACCCTCCACTCCCCTTCTACTTCTTTCCAACTTTCTCCCTGCCCTCCCTTTCTTCCTTCCTTTCCGCCATCCCCTCCCAACTTCCTCCCCATCCCCACTTTCCTCCCCATCCCCACTTCCCTTTCTCCCCATGTCCTCCATCTCTTTCTTCCCATCTCCTCTAATCAATCAATCAGTGGTATTTATTGAGCACTTATGGTGTTCTGAGCCCTCTATAGGCCCTTGAGAGAGAACAGTAGAGTTGATCCCATCTCCTCTGTCTCTTTCTTTCCAAATCCTCCATCTCTTTCTTCTCACCTCCTCCCTCCTTTTTTCCCATCTTCTCTTCCCCTTTCTTCCCACTTCCTCCTTTTTTCATCTCTTCTTCTCCTTTCTTCCTACCTCTTCTCTCTTTTTCTTCCCACTTCCTCTTCCTCCTCTATTGTTTCCCTTTCTTCCATCCATTCCCCCCTTCCCCTCACTCTCTTTAGTCCCTTCCCTGCCTCCTTCTCTTCATTCCTTTTATTCCTCTTTTCCTAAAACAAATAATGATGGTATTTGTTTATTAAGTGCTTACCATGTTCCATGCATTGTGCTAAGTATTAGAAATGGTGGTATTTATTAAGCGTTACTGTGTACATAGCACTGTACTAAACACTGGGAAAAAGTGTACAAGTTAAGCCTGGACCCTGTCACTTGAGCGGCTCACAATCTATGACTAAAGGTGGGGGAGAGGGGCTGGAGACACACACATCAGAGGCAATGAAACAGTAAAACATTAAAACAGCATTAGAGACAAGGACAAATGCACAGCACAAAATAAAAACAAAAGTCAGGAGCAGAGCGGGCTGTGGCTGGAGGAGCAGGAGGGGCTGTGGCTGGAGGAGCAGGATTTCTGACTTCTTGTGATTTAGAGTGCACGGCATACCCGAAGCCACGGCAACTGCTACTGTGGCCACTAGCTCTTTCAGATTTTAGGGAGGCTTCATAGTTGTCTTCTTTCTCATCAGGGAGGTGCAAAGCCAGATGAAATGCTTGGGGTCTACTTGATAATGCAGAGGGGAGCTAGTGTTCTTTCTAGGGAAGCACACAGCCTGCCAAGGGCCAGCACAATGTCTCAGCCTCAGCTAAACAATGGAGCAGATGCCAGATCATCAGATTGGGCACAGTCCCTGCCCACATGGTGATTACAATCAATCAATCTATATTTACTGAATACTTATCTGTTGCTGAATTGTACATTCCAAGCGCTTAGTATAGTGCTCTGCACATAGTAAGTGTTCAGTAAATACTATTGGATGAATGAATGAATGAATACAGAGCACTGTACTAAGCTCTTGTAGTTACATACAAAGCTGGATGAGATGCGTGGGGTCTACTTGATGGTGCAGAGGGGAGCTGGTGCTGGTTCCAGAGAGGCCCACAGAGCATACCAGCAACATTTACCATGTGCAAAGCACTGTACTAAGCTCTTGGGGGAGTACAACTCGACAATATGCACTTATGTGCTTATCTGTAATTCTATTTGTATTGATGTGTGTCTCCACCGCTGTAGACTATGAGCTCGTTGTGGGCAGGGAATGCCACTGTTCATTGTTGTAGCGTACTTTCCCAAGCACTTAGTAAAGTGCTCTGCACACAGTAAGCACTCAATAAATACGATTGAATGAATGAATACCAAATACACTCCCTGCCCACAACAATGTAGTGTACTTTCCCAAACACTTAGTACAGTGCTCTGCACACAGTAAGCGCTCAATAAATACGACTGAATGAATGAACACCATACACACTCCCTGCCCACAACATAGAATCTACTCCACAGTCAGAAGCCTCTTCTGGTCCTGATCTCCTCATTTATGGTCAGTCTTCTCATTCATTCATTCATTCATATTTATTGAGCGCTTACTATGTGCAGAGCACTATCCTAAGCGCTTGGAATGTACAATTTGGCAACAGAGACAATCCCTGCTCAACAAAGGGCTCATTCAATCAATCAATCAATCAATCAATCAATCCATTAATGGTATTTATTGGGTGCTTAGGGGGCCAAGCAGGGATTGCCCCTCTTTATTGTTGCATTGTACTTTCCCAAGTGCTTAGTGCAGTGTTCTGCACACAGAAAGCTCTTAATCAATACGACAGACTGAGCCCCCGCTTTCCCTCTGTTCCCCCTCTCCTCCCCTCCCCCCAACCCTCTGCTCCTCCCCTTCCCCTCCCCTCAGCACTGTGCTCATTTGTATATATTATTTATTACCCTATTTATTTTCTTAATGAGTGTACATCCCCTTGATTCTATTTATCTCGATGATGTTATCTTGCTTTTGTTTTGTTCTGTTTTGCTCTGCTGTCCATCTCCCCCGCTTAGACTGTGAGCCCATCACTGGGCAGAGATGGTCTCTCTCTGTTGCCAAATTGTCCATTCCAAGTGCTTGGTCCAGTGCTCTGCACATAGTAAGTGCTCAATAAATACTATTGAATGTGAGCCTGTCATTAAGCAGGGATAATAATAATAATAATAATGTTGGTATTTGTTAAGCACTTACTATGTACAAAGCACTGTTCTAAGCCCTGGGGAGATACAAGGTGATCAGGTTGTCCCTCATGGGGCTCACAGTCTTCATCCCCATTTTACAGATGTGGTAACTGAGGCCCAGAGAAGTGAAGTGACTTGCCCAAAGTCACACAGCTGACAAGTGGCGGAGCTGGGATTAGAACCCATGACCTCTGACTCCCAAGCCCGGGCTCCTTCCACTGAGCCACGCTGCTCTGCACATAGTAAGCGATCAATACATACTGTTGAATGAATTAATACAAATGAAGAGAAGCAGCGTGGCTCAGTGGAAAGAGCACAGGCTTGGGAGTCAGAGGTCATAGGTTTGAATTCCGACTCTGCCACTTGTCAGCTGGGTGACTGTGGGCAAGTCACTTCACTTCTCTGTGCCTCAGTTACCTCATCTGTAAAATGGGGATTAACTGTGAGCCTCACGTGGGCCAACCTGATGACCCTGTATCTCCCCCAGCGCTTAGAACAGTGCTCTGCACATAGTAAGCGCTTAACAAATATCAACATCAATGGATGAATGAGCGAATGAATAAACAAATGAACGAATGAATGAACCATTGAATGAATGAATGAATGAATGATGAATGAACGAGCCAATGAATGAATGCATGAGCGAATGAATGAACGAATCAATGAATGAATGAGGGAATTAAGGAATGAATGAACGAGTGAATGAATGAACGAATGACTGGATGAATGAATGAATGAGTGAATGAATGAGTGGATGGATGGATGAATTAATGAACGGATGAATGAGCGAATGAATGAATGAATGAGCGAATGAATGAATGAATGAATGAGCGAATGGCTGGATGAATGAATGAATGAGTGAATGAATGAGTGGATGGATGGATGAGTGGATGGATGAATGAATTAATGAACGGATGAATGAGCGAATGAATGAATGAATGAGCGAATGGCTGGCTGGATGAATGAATGAACGAATGGCTGGATGGATGAATGAATGAGCGAATGAATGAATGAGCGAATGGCTGGCTGGCTGGCTGGCTGGATGGATGGATGGATGGATGGATGGATGGATGGATGGATGGATGAGCGAGTGAATGAATGAATGAATGAATGAGCGAATGAATGAACGAACGAACGCATGAACGAACACGTCTCCCGTAAGCCCCGCCCCCTCCCAGCCAACAGCCAATGGGCAGCACCCACGGCATGGTCGCTCGGAGGAGTTTATAGGCGTCGCTAATGGCGCCTGAGGGGATGCCAGCGGTTCTAATTTCCAATGCATCCGTCTTACCGATCCGCCCCTAGAAGTGAAAAGGAGCCCGCCCGAAGCCCCTTAGGGTGGGGGAGGGTGGGTGAGGAATCGGTCCCGCCCTCCGGGGCTCCCGGGGAAGCCATTGTCCTCCCCCGTCTTCCCCGGAGAGGGCTCGCCCGCCTCCCCCGCGGCATTCTGGGACCTGTAGTCTCGCCGCCCGGACGCGCGCCTTCATTGGGCGGGGCCGGGGAGGCCGGCGGGACTACAACTCCCAGCGGCCCCTGGGGCCCGCCCACTGCGGGGCGGGGGGCGTCCGGCCGCAGGGAGCGCGGCCTCAGCCCCGCAGCGCGGGGGGCAAGAGCCTCCTCCAGCCATGGACGTCTTCGGGGACTTGCGGAGGATGAACAAGCGGCAGGTAAAGGCCGGTTATTGGGCCGCTAATAATGATGATGGCATCTTCTTAAGCCCTTCCTATCTGCTCCAAGGGCCGGGCTCAGCGCTGGGACGGGTGACGAGGTCATCAGGCCGTCCCACGTGAGGGGGGGGCTCACGGTCTTACACCCATTTGACAGATGGGGTCACTGAGGCCCAGGGAGCTGACTTGCCCAAAGTCACACAGCTGACAAGTGGGAGGCAGAGGTCATGCGTCTCAATGTTAATAATGCTGGTTTTTGTTAAGTGCTTACTATGTGCTGAGCACTGTTCCAAGCGTTGGGGTAGATACAAGGTAATCAGGTTCTCCCACGTGGGGCTCACATTTCTTCAGCCCCATTTGACAGATGGGGTCACTGAGGCCCAGGGAGGTGACTTGCCCAAAGACACACAGCCGACAAGTGGGAGGCAGAGGTCATGCGTTCTCATATTAAGAATAATATTGCTGGTTTTTAAGTGCTTATACCATGTGCTGAGCACTGTTCTAAGCGTTGGGGTAGATACAAGGTAATCAGGCTGTCCCACGTGGGGCTCACGTTTCTTCAGCCCCATTTTACAGATGGGGTCACTGAGGCCCAGGGAATTGACTTGCCCAAAGTCACACAGCTGACAAGTGGGAGGCAGAGGTCATCCGTTCTAATAGTAATAATAATAATAATGCTGGTCTTTGTTAAGTGCTTACTATGTGCCGAGCACTGTTCCAAGCGCTGGGGTAGATACAAGGCCTCCAGGCCGTCCCACGTGGGGGCTCACAGTCCTCAGCCCCATTTGACAGATGGGGTCACTGGGGCCCAGGGAAATGACTTGTCCAAAGTCACACAGCCGACAAGTGGGAGTCTTCACCGTCTTCAGCCCCATTTGACAGACGGGGGCACTGAGGCCCAAGGAAGTAACTTGCCCAAAGTCACACAGCTGACAAGTGGGAGTCAGAGGTCATGTGTTCTAATATCAATAATAATAATGCTGATATTTACTAGGTGCTCTAAGCGCTGGGGTAGATACGAGGTCATCAGGCAGTCCCCCGTGGGGGCCTACAGTCTTCAGTCCCATTTGACAGACGGGGTCACTGAGGCCCAGGGCAGTGCCTTGCCCAAAGTCACACAGCTGACAAGTGATAGAAGGTATGGGTTCTAATAATAATAATGCTGGTATTTGCTAAGCACTTACTATGAACCGAGCACTGTTCCAAGCACTGGGGTAGATACAAGGTCATCAGGTGGTCCCACATAGGGCTCACAGTCTTCAGCCACATTTGACAAATGAGATCACTGAGGCCCAGGGAAGTGACTTGCCCATAGTCCCACAGCTGACAAGTGGGGGAGCTGGGATTCATTCATTCATTCAATAGTATTTATTGAGCACTTACTATGTGCAGAGCACTGTACTAAGCACTTGGAATGTACAATGCAGCAACAGAGCGAGACCATCCCTGCCCAATAACGGGCTCAGAGTCTAAATCAGGGAGACAGAGAGCAAAGCAAAACAGAACAAAACAAAACAAAACATCATCGAGATAAATAGAATGATGGAGATATACATGCCATTAACAAAATAAATAGGGTAATAAGTAATATATACAAATATGCACAGTGCTGAGGACCTCTAACTCCCAAGCCTGCCTCTGCCAGTTGTCAGCTGTGTGACTTTGGGCAAGTCACTTCACTTCTTTAGGTCTCAGTGACCTCATCTGTAAAATGGGGATGAGCCCGTTATTGGGCAGGGATTGTCTCTGTTGTCGAATTGTACATTCCAAGCGCTTAGTATGGTGCTCTGCACACAGTAAGCGCTCAATAAATATGATTAAATGAATGAATGAAGACTGTGAGCCCCGCATGGGACAACCTGATTACCTTGTATCTACCCCAGCTCTGAGACAGAACAGGGGTTGGCACATAGTAAGTGCTTAACAAATACCATCATTATTATTTAAGTGGAGGAGTGGGATTAGAACCCACGACCTCTGCCAAGCCTGGGCTCTTTCCACCGAGCCATGCTGCTTCTCTGTGATGGGGTGATGGAGACGTTGGGGGTCTCCTGGGCACCGAAGTTTTGGGACCACAGACTCTGGGCAGGGAACGTATCTGTTTTGTTGTAGCGTGCTCTCCCAAGTGCTTAGTACGGTGCTCAGCGTGCAGGAAGGGCTCGATAAAGACAAACCAAGGAGAGAGGTCACGCCGGATGGATTCCTAAAATCAACATGATGCCGATGGTTCGCCCTCCGTGGGAGTCCAAAGGGGTTCTATCCAGCCAATCGGTGGCATTTATTTATTGGCATTTACTGAGCACAGAGCACTGTACTGAGCGCCTGGAAGGAGTCCACTCCAACAGAGGTGGTAGACATGACCCTTGCCCCCAGCAAGCTTGCAGTCTAGAGGGGGAGACGGACCTTAAAATAAAGGACAGATAAGGAAAATATGAGTCAGAACTCTTTGGTGGATTTGAGGATATGTACATAAGTAATGCGGCACTGGGGTGAGGGTGAATGTCAAGTATGCAAGGGGGTAATAAGAATAATAATAATAGTGGTATGTGTTAAGTACTTATTATGTGTCAAGCACTGTACTAAGCATTGGGGTAGATACAGTCCCTGTCCCATGTGAGGCTCACAGTCTCAATCTCCATATTGCAGATGAGGTAAATGAGGCACAGAGAAATTCAGTCGTATTTATTGAGTGCTTACTGTGTGCAGAACACTGTCCTAAGAGCTTGGAAAGTACAATTCTGCAGCAAATAGAGACAATCCTACCCAAGAACGGGCTCACAGTCTAGAAAGTGACTTGCTCAAGGTCACACAGCTGACAGGTGGCAGAGCCGGGATGAGAACCCATGACCCTCTGACTCCCAGGCCTGTGCACTATGCACTATGCCATGCTGCTGCAGATCGAAGTGCTTAGGTGACACAGAGGGGAGAGGGCTTAGTCGAGGTTAGGCCTCTTGGAGATGAGATTTTAGTAATAGTGTGAAGGTGGGGAGGGTGGCGGTCTGTTGGCAATGGAGGGAAAGGGAGCTCCAGGTCCGAGGGATGGCGTGGGCAAGGGGTTGGCGGCCAGACAGATGAGATCGAGGAACAGCGAGTAGGTTGGCGTTAGAGCAATTAAGTGTGTGGGCAGTACTGTAGTAGATTAGACAAGTAAGGAGAGGGCGAGCTGATTGAGTGGCTTAAAGTGATGGTGAGGAGTTTCTGTTTGGATAGATGGGCAAACCATTGGAGTTCATTGAGTGGGGAAATGGGGGCTAAATTTATTTTTTTTTTTTTAGAAAAAAGTTCTGGGAGGCAGAGCCAAGTATGGACTGAAATGCAGAGAGAGAGGCTAGGAGGTCAGCGAGGAGGCTAAAGCAGTAGTCCAGGTGGATAATGTGCGTGAATCAGAATGGTAGCAGTTTGGATGGAGATGAAGAGTGGATATTAGGGATGAATTGAAGGTAGAACCGACAGGATTTGGTGACAAATTGAATATATGGGTTGAACAAGAGGGATGAGTTGAGGAGTAAGTGCTCAATAAATACGAATGAATGAATGACCCAGTAGCCCAGGAAGGGTCTGAAGGGCAGTAGAGGAGAGGGCCTTTCTGGAAAGGCTTTTAAGCCATGAATTTAGGAGCTCTGTGGGAGAGAGGCAAGGGGAGAGAGCTGACCTGGGGCTTGCTCAGGGATTAACAATGAGGGTGTCAGGAAGGGACCAGGCTGCAGGCTTCAAACCTTAGTTTCACTGACACTGTTCTCTTTTGGTTTTCCTCCTAAGGCTGACCACTTTTTCCCAGTCTCTTTCACTGTGACAGTTCCTCTGCCTCCAACCTCCTAGATGTGGAGGGGATAATAATAATAATAATGTTATTTGTTAAGTGCTTATTACGTGTAGAGCACTGTTCTAAGCTCTGGGGTAGATATAGGGTAACTAGGTTGTCCCACGTGAGGCTCACAGTCTTCATCCCCATTTCACAGATGAGGGAACTGAGGCATAGAGAAGTGAAGTCACTTGTCCACAGTCACACAGCTGACAAGGAGCAGAGTCGGGATCCTTCAAGGCTCAGTTCTGAGTTCCCCCTTTTAGTCTCCATCTAAATTAACTCCCTTGAATAAGACATCCAATCACATGGTTTCAACCACCTTCATCTCTAAGCGGATGATTTCCAAATCTACATCTCCAGCCCCAGCCTTTCTCCTTCTCCGCAATCTTACATTTCCTTTTGCCTTCAGGACCGTCTCTACCAGGATATCCCGACAGTACCTCAACTCAGCACGTGCAAAACAGAATTCCTCCTCCCTTCCCATCACAGTTGACATTACTTTTATCCTGACTGCTTCCTTAGCATTATCCTTGACTCAAATCTCTCCTTCAACCTGCACATCCGTTCAGTCACCAAATCCGGTCGGTTCTACCATCACATTATTTCCAGAATCTGACACTTCTTCTCCATCCAATTGATTATCACGTTGATCCAAACACTAATGTCCTGTGCTGCGTACTGCATTAGCCTGTAGATTGTGAGCTTGTTGTGGGCAGGGACTGTCTCTTTATTGTTGTACTCTCCCAAGCTCTTAGTTCGGTACTTTGCACAAAAAAAACACTCAATAAATATGATGGAATTAGCCTACTCAGTGACTTCTCTGCCTCCAGCCTCTCCCCTCTCCAGACCGTTGTTCAGTCTGCTGCCCAGATCATTTTTCTAAAAAAAGTCATTCTGTGCCTGCTTTCCAACTCCTCATATATTTGCAGTGGTTGACCATCCACATCAAGCAGAAACTCCTCGCCGTTTGCTTTAAGGCACCCAGTCGATTCTCTCTCCTCCACCTAAGTTTGTTCCCTTCTCATCACTCATTCATTTAGTCGTATTCATTGAGTGCTTACTGTGTGCAGACCACTGTACTAAGCCCTTGGAAAGTACAATTTGGCGATAGAGACAATCCCTGCCAAGTGGGCTCACAGGCTACAACTCAGCCCTTCCACTTTGCTCCTGTGTAGAACAAACCAACCCACTGCCTGCTTTTACCTGTCAACCTCTTGCTTACACCCTCCCTCCTGCCGGGGACTTGGCCCCCTTCCCTTCTTCATATCTGATAGGCCACCAATTTCCCCATCTTCAAACCCTACGAAAATCATCTCTTCCTGGAAACTCCCCTGAGCTCTCCTCTCTCCACCAATACAATGGTCAGCACAAAGTCAGCCTTGTTACCATTGCCCCCTTGCTGCCTGCTTCTAAGATGGCCCAATTGAAGTGGCTTCTGAGCTCCCTGCCCACCCCTCTCTTGAACAGTTCAGCTGGTTCCCTCCCTGCATTGAAGCAATTAGTTTGGCTTGCCAGAAACCCTTGCACACAGGAGTTTCTAATAACCAGAAGCCATCTGCATTAATACAGATTTTTGTCTCCTAGTGATCTTAATTACTCTCACATTTCCAGCTGCTGTACTGTGATTCGCCATCATGATCACCTACAACAGCAATAAAAAAGCACATTTAAAACCTACACAAGCAAGTGGCTGTTGCACACTGTCCTTGCAAATTTAACAATCCTGGGATCTACCTGTTACAAGGTTGCAATGTAATAACAGTGTGAACCAACAGCAAATTGGACAAGTGTAGATAAAAACACAAACATTGATCATTTTTCAAACAATTCATGCATTAATTATCATGGCTTATATCATGTAAATCATCTCATCTCTTTTTTTTTCCTGTCAACACTACTTCCTCTTTCATCCATCTGGTATTATCACAGGCCTACTTAATTTTGCTACCTTGTATGCAAATAACTCTGATGGTTTTACTGTGTTAATTTCTTTTTCTCTCCTGCTCATTTCCTCAGAGCAATAATGTGGCAGAGGCTCCCCAAAATAATGTTCTTCCTCTGAGAAGACTTTCAGTCATTAGCAGTGTATCCCCAACAGAATACACACACACACACACAGACACACACACACACACACACACATCACATAAATATTAATGAAAGAAATCATTGTGAGCTTCATTCATTAATATTTGAGTGCTTTCTGTGTGCAGAGAACTAACTGCACAATCAAAATAAAAGGTATTGTCCGTGTCCTCGAGGAATTACAAATCTAATGATGGAAAGAGGCAGTCAATCATATTGCATGCTTTCTGTGTACCAAGCACTGTAGTAAGTCCTTGGGAGAGTACAGTATAACAGAGTTGGTAGACATGTTCATTGCCCATAACAAGCTTACAGTTTAGAGGGGGATAGAGGCATTAATATAAAAAATAAGTTACAGATATGTACATAAGTGTCGGGCTGAGTATGTGGTGAATAGGATGCAAATCCAAATTCAAGGGTGTCAGAAGGGAGTGGGAGAAGAGGAAATGAGAGTTTAGTTGGGGAAGGCCTCTTGGAGGAGTTTTTTTTTAAATAAGACTTTGAAGGTGGGGAGAGTGATTGTCAGTTATGAAAAGGGAGGGCACAACTGCATTTGGACATTGTGAACAGGAGAAAAAATGTAAGTACTATTGACAGTGGCGAAGGTGTGATGGGAAGCGAAGAAATAAATGCCATATGTAACTTCTTGTTGAGCCTTCTGCGGGTCATTATGGCAGTCTAGGAGACTCCTAACACCACTGTACTAAATACTTGGGAGAGTACAATGTAAAGAGTTGGTAGACACGATCCTTGCCCAGTGTGTGCATAAGAGCTTTGCATATTCATTCAGTCGTATTTATTGAGTGCTTTCTGTGTGCAGAGCACTGTTATAAGCTCTTGGAGTGTACAATTCGGCAACATATAGAGGCAATCCCTGCCCAACAACGGGCTCACGGTCTAAACGACTATATGGAATGATATGGCTCCACCCTCCTGGTCGCAGAAGCCCAGATACTAGGCGTTAATTTTGGCTCCCCTCAGGTTTTTATTATGTTGCTTAATCCTGCTGGTTTTTCTTTCACAAACTTTCAGTCTCAGACAACCCATCAGTCTTCATGCCAGTCTCCCTGCCTTCATCCTCTCCCCTCAAGTCTTTCCTGTTTTCTACTGCCCTGTTTATCATTCCACTCTTCAAAAATCTCCATTGGCTACTCATTTTCCTCTGACTGTTAACTTCAAGGATCTTCCTCATATTTGTCTTTAATAGCCACTCTTTTCACCCACGATTCCCCAACTCATACTCCATATTTCGTGAGTTAACCTTCTTGCTGCACCTTATTTCAACTCCCCGTCTCTGACTCACAGCTCATTTCCTACTCCCTCCCTCTACTTCAGTTCTGCCAGTGTACAGTCCTTCCCTCCCCAGAGTCCTCCTGAAATCTCTCCTCCACCATGAGGGATACCCCACTATCTGAGGTGAGCTTGCCCAGCCTGGAAAATTCATTCATTCATTCAATAGTATTTATTGAGCGCTTACTATGTGCAGAGCATTGTACTAAGCGCTTAGAATGAACAAGTCGGCAACAGATAGAGACAGTCCCTGCCGTTTGACGGGCTTACAGTCTAATCGGGGGAGACGGACAGACGAGAACAATGACAATAAATAGAGTCAAGGGGAAGAACATCTCGAAAACAATGGCAACTAAATAGAATCAAGGCGATGTACATTTCATTAACAAAATGAATAGGGAAATGAAAATATATACAGTTGAGCAGACGAGTACAGTGCTGAGGGGATGGGAAGGGAGAGGGGGAGGAGCAGAGGGAGTTGGGGGAAAAGAGGGTTAAGCTGTGGAGAGGTGAAGGGGGGGTGGTAGAGGGAGTAGTGGGAGAAGGGGAGCTCAGTCTGGGAAGGCCTCTTGGAGGAGGTGAGTTTTAAGTAGGGTTTTGGAGAGGAGAAGAGAATCAGTTTGGCGGAGGTGAGGAGGGAGGGCATTCCGGGACCGCGGGAGGACATGGCCCAGGGGTCGACGGCGGGATAGGCGAGACCGAGGGACGGTGAGGAGGTGGGCGGCGGAGGAGCGGAGCGTGCAGGGTGGGCGGTAGAAAGAGAGAAGGGAGGAGAGGTAGGAAGGGGCAAGGTGATGGAGAGCCTTGAAGCCTAGAGTGAGGAGTTTTTGTTTGGAGCGGAGGTCGATAGGCAACCACTGGAGTTGTTTAAGAAGGGGAGTGACATGCCCAGATCGTTTCTGCAGGAAGATGAGCCGGGCAGCGGAGTGAAGAATAGACCGGAGCGGGGCGAGAGAGGAGGAAGGGAGGTCAGAGAGAAGGCTGACACAGTAGTCTAGCCGGGATATAACGAGAGCCCGTAGCAGTAAGGTGGCCGTTTGGGTGGAGAGGAAAGGGTGGATCTTGGCGACATTGTAAAGGTGAAACCGGCAGGTCTCGGTAACGAATAGGTTGTGTGGGGTGAACGAGAGAGACGAGTAAAGGATGACACCGAGATCGCGGTCCCGAGAGACGGGAAGGATGGTCGTGCCATCCACGGTGATAGGGAAGTCTGGGAGAGGACCGGGCTTGGGAGGGAAGATGAGGAGCTCAGTCTTGCTCATGTTGAGTTTTAGGTGGCGGGCCGACATCCAGGTGGAGACATCCTGGAGGTAGGAGGAGATGCGAGCCTGAAGGGAGGGGGAGAGGACGGGGCGGAGATGTAGATCTGCGTGTCATCTGCGTAGAGATGGTAGTCAAAGCCGTGAGAGCGAATGAGTTCACCAAGGGAGTGAGTGTAAATGGAGAACAGAAGAGGGCCAAGAACTGACCCTTGAGGAATTCCAACAGTTAAAGGATGGGAGGGGGAGGAGGTTCCTGCGAAGGAGACCGAGAATGACCGGCCAGAGAGGTGAGAGGAGAACCAGGAGAGGACGGAGTCCGTGAAGCCAAGGTGAGATAAGGTATGATGGAGGAGGGTATGGAGGAGGAGAAGTACTGGTTAGACTTGTTTCAGAGTCAGAAGGACCTGCTTTCCAATCCAAGCTCTGCCATTTATCTGCTCTGTGACCTTGGGCAAGTCACTTAACTACTCTGTGCTCATCTGTGAAACGGGGATAAAAATGGTGAGACTTGTGTGGGACATGAACTGTGTCCAACCTGATTTGCATGTGGCTACCCCAGCACTTATTACAGGGAGGGCCTAGCACATAGTAAGTGCCATTAAGGAAGGAAAATAAAAGCTGAGTTGGCCTCTCAACTTTTTTTTTTTTTCTGATCAGGAATGCTAACTCTGTGGAACAGTTGAAGGAAGCCATTTCTGGTTCTGCTTTTGTGGTCCTTAATGGATAAGGTTAGGGTCAGCGCTTGATAGTGTGCTTGCCAGACGTGGAGACATCTTTGTGGTTCATAGACCTGTCTGTCATTGTGACTTCCGAATCCATAGCATCAGTCTGGGTTCCTCCCTCCAGGTGGTGTGGACACTGTGAGGGGTTTGAGAAGGGTCATAGGACTCTGGAGTAGCAGCAGGAGGGACGTTGTGACCGTGACACACACCCCCTCACCCCAACCCTCACCCGTTGAGCAGCCTCCTCTCCACCCACTTCCTGTTGAGCCTTCTACAGGTCATCATGGCAGTCCAGAACTCTCCCAACACCACTGTACTAAGTGCTTGGGAGAGTATAATATAAAGAGCTGGTAGACATGGTCCTTGCCCACAACGAGCTTCTAGTCTGAAGCTTAACCTCTAAGCTTCATTTTCCCTGATACACCATAACTTCCCTTGTAAATTCTATTATTCTATACCTTTTCATAGACTTTTGTAGGGCTTTAACCACATCTGTACCAAAGGAGTTTAAAAATTAATACCAAATATTTTTCCATAAATTGAAACGTCTTTATTTGGTAGATGATTTTCTTCAATAAGATTGTTTTAAATGCTGTTTTATTAATGTAGGTTTTACTCCCTTTCAAAGGCTTTCTCCAAGGACAGAGATCACAGCGAGGAATTCAGTCTTAGCATGAGGTCTGTGTCAGACTTTTGAAGTCTTCTGACTTGAATAAATCAAACTTGGAAACCTCATCCTAGTCTGGGTTGGAAAGTGACTGGATTATTTCATTTCAGTACTGCCTCAAGTTCTGAAGGTTTGGGGTCTGGTCACTTTTCTGGGTTTCTGAGTGTGTCCAGGAGCAGCAGTTACTTAGGCACACAAACGGTACTGATACATGTAGAGCTCTCTGTCTCTCTTTCTGTTTCTGTCTCTCCCACCAAACACGCCATCAGGAAAGGCAGTGTGGTCCAGTGGAAAGAGCAAAGGGCTGGGAATCAGGACACCCAGGTTTTAGTGCCACCTCCACTACAAGCTTACATTTCCCCCCCTAAACTGAGTTCATCGTGGGTGAGGATTGTCACTCTTTATTGCTGTATTATACTTACCCAAGCACTTAGTATAGTGCTTTGCATGCAGAAGCACTCAATAAATAGGATTGAATGAATGAATGAATATTGTATCTTGGGGAAGTCGTTTACTTATCTGAGCCTCAGTTTTTCTCAGTTTAAAATGGGTATAACATACCTGTTCTCCTTCCCTCTCAGACTGTGAGCGTGGAACAGGGATTGTTGATTATGTTGTATGTACCCTAGGAAATTCTTCATGTATAGTAAGCACTTAATAAATGCCGTAATTATTAGTAGTAGTATTTATTGGAAGCTTGCTGTGAATAGTACAGTAGAGCATGCATTTGGGAAAATGTAGTAAAAGCAAAATATAAATAAAGTCCCTGCCCTCAAATAGTTTGCAGCCTAGTGGGGACATAGTTTATTTTCAAGTAGAGAAGGCAAGGGGAAGATATGGCGACACAGCTGTTTATAGCCAGCAAAGGGATGGAAGGAGGAGGGTATTAGCTGTGAGTGGTGATAGAAAGGTCGTCGTGCTTTTATGAGGCAGAGAAGAAGCCCATCCTTCCTGCTTAGAATTAGTGTTGCAACCAATCAATCAGTGGTACTTATGGAGCACTTCCTGTGTGCAAAGCACTGTATGTAGCGCTTAGGAGAGTACAATGCAACAGAGTTGGTAGAAATGTTCCCAACATGTCTCTCCTCCCGAAGTTGCTTCAGTAGACAGGACCCTGAGGCAGCCCTCACTGGGGCTGGTGATAGGAGAGTTGAGTAAGAAAGTGCAACGTCAACAGGAACAAGCAGCAGGATATGAGAAGAGACAGTAAGAGATAGACTGCTAGGGGAGCCAGTGGGTGGGGAGGGCCTTTTTGGCTCTGTCAAAAACCCCAGGGAGGCCGAATTAGCACTCTTCTCTCATGGCAGAGCTTCTGAGCCCAAGCCACCTCTTCTCCATAACAGTGTGGCCTGCTCCTTCCTGAAATATTGTCAGAGAAGCCAATTCTTAAACTTCTGAACATCAGAATTCTGGAAAGTTTTAAGATGAAGTGTAGCGTCTAAAAAATCTCAAAATAGTTTGTGGCATGGACATGCGAGCGTCTTAGAGAATCTGTGTGAGAGTCCCAGTGGAACGTTCTTCTTTAGCAAATACCTCATTATTAATGAACTTACTTAGCCAAATATCCACTTGCCTTCATATCTGTAAGTCATTTCAGTGTCTCAACTGGATTATAAACTCCTCGAGAGTAGAGCTCAAATCGCTTGATTATTGTGCTCTCCCAATCCATCAGTATTGAGCACCCTCTTCCTGCAGAGCGTTGCACTCTTCACTTGCAGTCTGAGAGATTTGGTATTCATTATCTTTGCCCTCAAGGAGCATACTAGCTTTCTTAGTTCATTTTGTTCTCAGTGCTTAATAAATATTATTGATTGACAGACATTTGTGGAATCCTAAAACGTTATAGTGGACCTGAAGTTTACTGTTTGAAGAGGCAAGGAATTTTAATGTTAAATGTGTTTACCGGCTTCCTCTTTTCCTCTTCAATACAGTTGAGACAAGCTAAAAGAGGAGAACAAACTTGTTTCTATACTCTTTTTGGTAAATTTAAGATTTATTATCAAATTTAGATACTCTGGATATTTGCAGTGCATAATGATAGGAACACAGCATGGAATAGTGCATATACTATGTAAAACACCACTAAAACTAGAGAGAATGCATAAGTTAACCAAAAGATGGGAACATGTTATGCATTCGACTCTAGGCTTAGTAATAATAATAATTATGGTATTTGTTAAGCACTTACTATGTGCCAGGCACTGTACTAAGCACTGCGATGGATACAAGCAAATCAGGTTGGACACAGTCCCTGTCCCACATGGGACTCACAGTCTAAATCCCCATTTTACAGATGAGGTCACTGAGCACTGAGAAGTGAAGTGACTTGCCCAAGATCACACAACACACATGTGTTTTACATTGTTTTCTCTTTTCTGCTATCTGAATTCATTTCTATTAAACTGGTGTTTTTTCTTTCCCCCAGCTATATTACCAAGTTTTAAACTTTGCCATGATCGTGTCTTCTGCGCTCATGATATGGAAAGGTTTGATAGTCCTCACTGGAAGTGAAAGCCCAATTGTTGTGGTACTGAGGTAAGTCTCAATCACTTCTTTGTTTCATTGTCGGAATGCCGTGGATATCCCCTTTATGACAGCAATGTTGGCATGAATGAAAAGGGCTAGTTATGCTTCCATTCTTCTGGAGGTTGGTAAAATTTAGCAGTCTGGTTCATTGCAAAGAAAAATGGTGTATTAATTTATAATGCTAATTGGATAAGAGTGTGGTTTCAACTCCAAAAATTATAGAACAATGAGACTTTGGAAGGAATGATTCTTATTGTTTCTAGCTTTCAATGCAAAAATGGTATTGTTCTCTCAATAGACCTAATCACATGTTGATGCTAAACTACAAATAAATGTGAGAAATGTGGATTTCTGAGAGAACAATTTGAAAGGCACTTCTTCAGTGGGCTTGAAATGGAAGCTACTTGCACCATTAAATAGTGTCATAAGCTTTTTTTTGTGGTAGAAAAAGTGGCTTTGAAATATAGAACTTTTATTTGCTTAACTTTTTTGAAAGCTTTCTTATATGCTTGCTTCTAAAGTCTATATTCCCACTATGCCCAGTCCCCTAGTTTTCTTGCAAAAGCCTTTTATCACAGTATGTTGAGGTGAAGGGAATTTTGGGAAGTGGGTGTATACATAGGTATATTGTATAAGAATTTTCACTGAAGGCTGCATTAACTATATTAATGCAATATACTATATTATGGAATTTGGGGGGGGTTTTGATGGTATTTGTTAAGCACTTACTATGTGCCAAGCACTGTACAGAACACTTCGTAGATACAAGCTAATCAGGTTGGGCACAGTCCTTGTCCCCCATGGAGCTCACAGTCTTAATCCCTATTTGACAGATGAGGTAACTGAGGTACAGAGGAGTGAAGTGACTTGCCCGAGGTCACACAGCAGACAAGTGGTGGAACTGGGATTAGAACCCAGGTCCTTTTGACTCCCAGGCCGTACTCTATCCATTAGGCCACACTGCTTCTTTGTTAAAGGCTTACTATGTATTAAGCACTGTTCTAAACACTGGGGTAGATACAAGGTAATTAGGTCCCACTTGGGGCTCACAATCTAAGTAGGAGGGAGAACAACTACTGAATCCCTATTTAACAGTTGAGGAAACTGAGGCACAGAGAAGTTGTGACCTGCCCAAGGCTCTACAGCAGGCAAGTTGCAGTGTCAAGATTAGAACCCAAGTCCTGACTACCATTATTAACAGTAATACTGAGAACTGTGGTATTATATGCCAAACGTAGTTCTAAGCCCTGAGGTAGATAGTATCAAACTACACAATCATGCAGAAGTAAAGGGGAGCTGAATAAAAAGAAACGGAATCACATAGGATCATCATGGTCTCAAAATCACCTTGTATCTCTGTCTGCACTGTTCCTGGGCTGACTATATGCACTCCTTTCTCAGGACTGTGCAGATTTTTGCCAACAGTCAGACAATTTTAGGAAAAAATATACAAACGTCGTAGAATTGGGGCTGGTGGGGAAACTGAAACTGAATCAATCAGTCATATCTGTTGAGTACTTATGTGCAGGGCATTGTACTAAGCGCTTGGGAGAGTACAACACAGCAATATAACACACACATTCTCTACCCTCAATGAACTTACAACCTAGACACGAAGACAGACATTAATATAAATAAGTATATTTTGGATATGTGCATTCATGCCATGAAGCTGTGGGGAGGGAGGTGGGTGGTGAATAAAGGGAGTAAGTCAGGGCAACACAGAAAAGAAAGGGAAAAGAGGAAATAAGGGCTTAGTGAAGGCCTCTACGAGGAGATGTGCTTTCAATAAGGCTTTGAAGGTGGGGAGAGCAGATGCCTGTCTGCTATGAAAAGAGAGAGCATTTCCTCAATAGTCTTGCTTCCCTGCCTCCCCTAATACAAACTCACATTTCCAGCTGCTTCTATGCAGTGGAAGCACCGGCAGTTCCATGTTCAGGCCTGAACGTATTTCCTCTAGGCCCGTGTAACATTTTGTATTGAAGGCACACCTCCTCTAAGAAGCCTTCCCTGACTAGGCCGTCCTGTGCTCTTCTCCCACTCCCTTCTGCGTCGCCCTGACTTGCTCCCTTTGTTCATCCTCCCTTCCATCCCCACAGCCCATATGTATAGATCTGTATTTATTTATGTATATTAATGTCTGTCTCCCCCTCTAGATTGGGAGCTCATTGTGGGCAGGGAAAGTGTTTATTGTTGTACTGTACTTTCCCAAGATCTTTGCACACAGTAAGCTCTCAATAAATACCGCCGAATGCCAAAAGACTGCTTCCACAGCCCCCAACTCCAACTGCTGAAAGAGGGCCCTCAGACCAGTTTGAAGCCCATGGGTGTCAGATGACTCCTATAGTGATTTAGATCCTTTTCAGGCTTACTGCTCTCTTTTTTACATTCTGAAGAAAAAGGCACTTATACCACTGATGGGTAGGGAATGTGCCCGCTAATTATGTTGTATTGTACTCTCCCAAGCGCTCAGTAAATGCCACTGATTGATGGGCTTTATAGACTGGATTGTGTAATGACCTTAGTATTAACTTAATGTTTAACTTTTGTGCCTTATTCTGCTGTGGGTAGGACATCACCTTCAGACCACGATGTCACGTGGCTTCTTTTCTGCTTATTTTCAGTGGGAGTATGGAGCCAGCGTTTCACAGAGGAGATCTTCTGTTTTTAACAAATTTCCGGGAAGACCCCATCAGAGCTGGTGAAATAGTTGTTTTCAAAGTTGAAGGCAGAGATATTCCAATCGTTCATAGAGTCATCAAAGTTCATGAAAAGTAATGAAACTTTACTTGTCAGTTTTGTTTTGCCATTTCTTGTCAGTTAATAGTCTTTTAACTGTTGCACCAGAGCCTAAAATAATCACCCCTTTGTAAGGTAAATATTATTTTGCTTATACTTGGTAAGTTTTGAATTTCAGGTGGTTATTAATCTCCTTGAACAGGAGACTCACTCTTTCTAAAGTACAAAGCAAATAGCAAACTCTGCTTTCCTTTTACATTTATTTCAAATGTGTGAAGGGGAAGCCAGGTCATTCAGTCCAAATGGGGAAGGCAGTGACCCCAAAATGAACGGCAAGCATCCCTTTTCAAAATCACTGCACAAACTTGTGCTGGTCATATGCCTGCCACTGACTGATACAGCAACACGAATGACCCGTAGTTACCTGTAAGAATTATGAAATTAACTTTGTCCCCAAGGTATGGTGTATAAGGGAAATAATGGAACATGACTTGTTAAACCTTTGCTTTCATGATATAATTACAGTAATAATAATGGTACTTCTCAAGCGCTTACTATGTACCAAGGACTGTTCTAAGTGCTGAGGTAGATACAAGTTAATCAGGTGGGACATTGTCCCTGTACCACATGGGGCTCACACCCTGAGTCCCCATTTTACAGATTCATTCATTCAATAGTATTTATTGAGCGCTTACTATGTGCAGAGCACTGTACTAAGCGCTTGGGATGAACAAGTCGGCAACAGATAGAGACAGTCCCTGCCGTTTGATGGGCTTACAGTCTAATCGGGGGAGACGGACAGACAAGAACAATGGCAATAAACAGCGTCAAGGGGAAGAACATCTCGTAAAAACCGATGGCAACTAAATAGAATCGAGGCGATGTACAATTCATTAACAAAATAAATAGGGTAACGAAAATATATACAGTTGAGCGGACGAGTACAGTGCTGTGGGGATGGGAAGGGAGAGGTGGAGGAGCAGAGGGAAAAGGGGAAAATGAGGCTTTAGCTGCGGAGAGGTAAAGGGGGGATGGCAGAGGGAGTAGAGGGGGAAGAGGAGCTCAGTCTGGGAACGCCTCTTGGAGGAGGTGATTTTTAAGTAGGGTTTTGAAGAGGGAAAGAGAATCAGTTTGGCGGAGGTGAGGAGGGAGGGCGTTCCAGGACCGCGGGAGGACGTGACCCAGGGGTTGACGGCGGGATGGGCGAGACCGAGGGACGGTGAGGAGGTGGGTGGCAGAGGAGCGGAGCGTGCGGGGTGGGCGGTAGAAAGAGAGAAGGGAGGAGAGGTAGGAAGGGGCAAGGTGATGGAGAGCCTCGAAGCCTAGAGTGAGGAGTTTTTGTTTGGAGCGGAGGTCGATAGGCAACCACTGGAGTTGTTTAAGAAGGGGAGTGACATGCCCAGATCGTTTCTGCAGGAAGATGAGCCGGGCAGTGGAGTGAAGAATAGACCGGAGCGGGGCGAGAGAGGAGGAAGAGATTGGAACTCTTATCTCCTGATTCCCAACCCATGCTTGTTCAACTAGACCTCACTGCTTCTGTCTACCAAAAATTCCTAAGGAAAGATTGATTTGCTCAGTTTGGAATTCATACTTTATATCCACAACTTACAGCATTCTAAATGGAATATGAAGACAAATTTAAAAGAAAAGTACAATACTTTACTAAAGAAATTCATTTTTAGTTAGGTTTTATTTAGGCAAAAAACAAAATGAATTTGAGGTGACTTTTAAATAGTAGACAATAGCTTTTTTTTTCTTTTTTATTACTGACACTGTCCTGGAGTTTCGAGGAGGAAATGATGTGGCAACCTCCCCCTGATTTATATTGCTAAGCAAAACAAATCGATCAACAAGACTTTTCCCTCTTCCTAATCTTAGAGACTGTATAGCAGAAAGTAAAAAGAAAGTATTAGATTGGCTAAAATAACTTTTACAAACACAATTGAGCCTTTCTAATTAACTTGTAACTCAGGTGGCATTTACTGAGTGCAGAGCACTGTATTAAGTGCTTGTACAACAGAGTTGGTAGGCACAATCCCTGCCCACAAGGAGCTTAGTCTACAGTGAGAGACAGACATGAAAAGAATTTCAGATAGAGCAAAGTTACAAGGAGCAGTTTGGTCTAGTGGAAAGAGCCTGGGCCTAGGAGTGGCAGAGGACCTGGGTTTTAATTCTCACTGCCACTTGCCAGTTGTGTTACTTCTGGGCAAGTTAATTAACTTCTCTCTGCCTCAGTTTCTTCACCTGTAAAATGAGTAATAAGTGCCTGTTCTCCCTCCTACTTAACCTGTGAGTCCCTTGAGGGGCAGAGTCTGAGTCTGATCGGAGGTAACTGAGGCCCAGCGAAGTTAAGTGACTTGCCCCAGGTCACACAGCAGACAAGTGGCGGAGTGGGATTAGAACCCAGGTCCCTCTGACTCCCAGAGCCGTGTTCTATCCACTAAGCCACGCTTATATGTTGTTCGTTTTCTACACTTTCTCTGTTGTGCCAGAATGGTAATGCAGTAAACATATTCATCTGTTCAAGTACCCGTAAGTCTCTTTGGTGCAGAATGTTCCAGTTCAGCAGTCTATGCTCTATGGTCACTGAACAAATACTATTGATTGAGCAATAGTGAAGAAATTTGTTCAAGTGCCAGAGGCTGTAAGATTGGTGTGTGTTCCAATTTTTCTAACTAAAGGTAGATGTAAACTTCCACACGTGATGCAATGATAATAATTTTTGCACACATTCCACCAATTTGTCTAAGTTTTCAAAAACTACCACTTCTCCCCTTCCTTGTCTTGATTTCTTTAGCAAATCACCCCTCAAATCAACCTGATGCTATTTGACGCAGATTCAGGTCCTTGGGGAGGTTTTCATATTTTATCTAATCATGTTATTCCCTTTTTTTCATTTGTCTTATTAAAAAGGACTCTCTTTACAGTCATATTCTGTTTCCCCAGCATCTTATAGACTGTCCAAATGTCTGTTCAGGCTGCCTCTGATTAGTCCCATTTGGAGTTCTGCTCTCCTAACAATCCTGGGTTTACATCAGTGTGCTCCATAATAAAGAATGTGATCCAGGAATATATTTTATCCTGATATATAAAAAGTAAACTTGATGAAGCACGGAACCCACTTAGGTTTGAGTGGCTCAGTCTGTGTGCCAGTCTGGTCTTCTTCCAACTTCAGTTCAACTTCTTCCAACTGCCCAAATGAAACCCGTTCCCCCAGAACGCAAGGATGACGTTTTTGGAAACATCACACTGCTACACAGCTGTACCCAGATTCTTTTCTTCCAACCTCAGAGTCTTTCCAGATTGATGCAGCACCGTGGTTTGGTGGCTCTGTCACTGCTCTGCTGGGTGACCTTGGGCAAGTCACTTAGCTTCTCTGTGCCTCAGTTTCCTCATCTGTCAAATGGGGATTCAGGATCTATTCTCCTCCTCCCTTAGATTGTGAACCCCTAGTGAGACTGTGCCCAACTTGATTATTTTGTATCTACCGTAGGCTTACTACAGTGCTTAACAGATATACCTTCATTATTGTTATAGTTGCACAGCCTTGTTATTATTGTTTTTGCCAGAAGAACGCTCCCTATTTCCCCAAGTATCCAAGGTGTGTAGTGAAAGCATGCACTGTGGTAAAAGTTCATTCATTCATATTTATTGAGCGGTTACTGTGTGCACAGCACTGTACTAAGCGCTTAGAAAGTACAATTCAGCAACAAATAGAGACAATCCCTACCCAACAACAGGATCACAATCTAGAAGAGGGGAGACAGACAACAAAACAAAAGAAGTAAACAAGTGACCATGTTTGGTGACAGGTTTTGGCAGTTAGCTTAAAAAAAAGTTTTTAAAAAGCATAGTCAAAAGAAAGTTTAGCTGATCTTGATTTTTAGAGGATTTGCAACCTTTTACTAAAAATGGTGAAGTGCAGAGAGGGATTTTTAAACTCTAAAGTCTTCTGAAGAAATATAGGTTAATGCCAGTGCTTGACAGATTCCTAAGTTATCTTATTGACTGTGCCCTCCTACTTCCCGTCACTGCCTTTCCTTCTCTCAGGCTGCTGCCTTCTCTGAATTAATGAACAGGCCCCGAGGGCCAAGGGCCGCTACCACCAACGCTCTCCTTCCCTTTACAGCTCCTGGCAATCAAACAGCCTGCAAGCGACAGAGTTAAACCCTTCTGGTTACAAAACTTGTTCCAGAATTGGGGCAATCTACGGGCTTTTGCCCTTGGGATTCCCAGAGTGGAGATGTGCAGGGGCTCTGGGAAAGTGAAAGTAATGAGGATGTTTTCCTCCCTTCTAAAGAAACATAGGCTTCTGGGGGCCGAAAACGTGTCAGTATGTCAGGTCCCTTCTATTCAAAAATGGTGTTCTTTTATGACCCAAGACCTGGAGCATTTTAAAACTTGATCCTATCGAATTATGAGATGGTTTGTACTTAAACTTGAGTATTAAAGAACAGAAAGCTAGTCGGTATTTGCATACTCCAATAGATGTAAGTCACTTGGCTTATCCTTAGACTGCCAAAGTGTTGGTTATAGGAAACCCTGATGTTTTACATAGGGATCCTTTATATTTGAGTGTATGTTTGTCTGACTGAAAAGGCCACTGTGGGGAACCCTTAATCCCAAGGCTGGCTCTTGTGTTGTCATGTTTGCAGCACCTGGTGTGTGAGTGGGTTTATACATATATATACATATATGAAATACTTGTCTTATGCCATTGAGTCATCTCCGACACATAACGATGCCATGGGCACATCTCTCCCAGAACGCCCCTCCTCCAGCTGCAGTTGTTCTGGTAGTGTATCCATAGAGTTTTCTTGGTAAAAATATGGAAGTGGTTTACCATTGCCTTGAATCTCTGCCCTCGGCTCTCTCCCATAGCGCTGCTGCCCAGCACAGGTGAGTTTGTAGCAGATTGCCTTCCACTCTCTAGCCACTACCCAAGCAAGGAATGGAATGCCTCTGCTTGACTCTACCTCCCATAGTCGAGACTGGTAGAGTACTGGAAACTCTCCAGGTGTGACCCTAAGAGAGGGGAATGAAATACTACCACATAGTATTTCAACTATGTGTTAGCATATACAGCTTAATATACATATACTCTAATATATAGTTGAAATACTACATACTAGTTAAATGTAATCGTTTTGAACTAAAATGGTTTGAGTTAATTTGCTATGCTTTTTCCTTCCAGGGACAATGGAAACATCAAATTCTTAACTAAAGGAGATAATAATGAAGTCGATGATAGAGGCTTATACAAGGAAGGTCAGAACTGGCTAGAAAAGAAGGATGTTGTGGGAAGAGCAAGGGGGTAAGAAACTTGTTTTTAAAATTGGTTGTCATTAAGTAGAATCCAAATTGAGGCCCATTTACTCTGATAAAATGTGTACTCTTTGTAGAGATATGGAAAATGAGAACCAAACACAACTGCATGATGTTTTCATCTTAACTGTTTAAATCCTACAATTTGAAGGAAAAGTTAGCCTTTGTTTAGGGGGAAGGAGGCTTTTTCATCCAGAGTTACTTAAAATGTAGGGTCATGGGGAATAAAACTCCACAGATTTCCAACTGTTTTCAGTTTGGTAGGGGGATCAAAATGATTGGCATGTATTGGAAATACACAATGGGAAGAGACCTCAAGGGTCCTATAGTCCACCTCCTTGCTTCAGGGCAAGAGCACCACCCGTTAAGATGAAGAACTATTTTCTGAGAAAGATCAATTCCAGTCAATGTTTAGCAGAACTATTCATTTTAGTAAGACAAAGCTATTAGTTAAAATAAGAACTTTTGCTTTTCTGTGGATTTTATTCATACTATATAGAAATTTAAATTATAATTGATTTTAATGTGATTATAATTTTATAATTTAAAAAGCTACTAATATCATACCCCTTCTTCTTCTAAATTGGCCCTTCTCTAACTTAATCACCGGCTCCATTCATTTACTTTCACTGGAGCCTTGGATATTTGAAGTCAATAATCCTCTTCACCTAAACTCTGCTGCTTTGCCTGAAAACTCCAACTGGTATGGCAAGTGTATTTACAAAACATTCTATCTATAGAGAGAATGAGAGAGCTGCCTCTTTCTCTCATTTATATATGTGTGAGTGTGTGTGGGTGTGCGTGTGTGTCTGTCTTAGACTTTATCCACTTGGTTATGACTAGCAGCTTAGTAATTCATACAAAAGGGTTTGTTAGCTTGCATTCCTTTCTTGCTCCCTGACTAAAGAATTTAGCAGTTGAACAGACCCTTTAGTCCCATTTACTTTGGGGACACTGATTCTGCAGCAGATAGAGGAAAAACTTTGGTATATACAGGAGTCTTTAAACTTATGACATAATTTGTTCCTGAGAAACTGCCTTAAGTAAGTGTCAGTTTTCCCATAATCAGTCAATAAATGGTATTTGAGCCCTTACTGTGTGCAGAGCACTGGTCTAAACATTTTACAGTACAACTTACCCTGCCCATAACAAGCTTACAGGTTAGAGGAAATCATGTTATGACCCAAAATACCCAATTATAGATGTGATTATAGGCACATTACCCCATTTTTTATGAAGAGCAATCATAGAAAGTTTTTAAATGCAATACAAAATATAGCATTTACTGTGCAATTACTTTACACAGAACACCCTGTGCATTACCTCTCTCTACATAGGTGCCATAGCATATAGTCAAGTTGTAACTTTTTTTTCCTCCCACCCAGTCAGCTCCATCCGTGAAGTTATTTAAGTGAGATTTCCAGGTGGGACTTTTACTTCAAGAGGTTGGATCTCTCTTCTTAAAAGTGTCTGTGGACACTTGTCTTTGGTCTCCCCTTCTTGTAAATTTCCGAGTAGCAGCTGCATGAGTTGAGGACATATCCTTCAAACAAGGGCCGGTCCATTTAGCCAGTTGGAGTGTCTCCACCACCACTTGTATTGTCAAAACTTTATAAGGAGTCTCTCGGGCAACGGGGGTGTCTTCTTCCTCTGCTTTTTTTTTATTGTTGCAATTTGATGAGGTGTTCCTTAGTCAACTTTTTAGAATGTGGTGCCATGTTTAAGTTGAGCACCCATCTCATTTCAGCCACATTTTAGGCTATGTCTTCAGCAGTGTCTGCAAAGTCTTAGAAGTCAGTTTGAAACCCAGGACACAATTTTCTCTAAACACCATTCATATCGGCTTGTTTCTGGCATAGGTGTCAACTTTCTTTATTCTGAGCATGAGGGGAATGGGATGGGTGTCAAAGAACTCATAGCCCGGAAAGTCATCATTCTGTGTATGTTTGACCCCAATAGGAAACTTTCAGGTCATTTCAGAGATAAACACGCCTGGAAGTCTAGGTCAGAAAGTCGGGGGCGGGAGGAATGATGTTCCCCTTTGCTTCCTTGGCCCTTTTGGAGTGGCATTGTGGTTTCAGTTCACTTCATGCCATCCTCGTTGTTCTTAACTGCCTGGTAAATGTTGTGGCCTTTCTGGAATTCTTTCCAAGTTGACTCCTTTCCTTCTCAGGTGCCAGGATGGTCTGGGCATATGACACCAGGCCTGGACAGATGTAATTACCTTTGTCCATGGGCTGCAGAAATATCCCTTTAATGCTGGCATAGTTAGATGGCCTAAAGGCCGAAACATCATTTTGTCAGGAATTACTGCAGTAAACCAGTCCTCAAAGATGATGTATTTGATCTGTGCCGTGGGGTTGGATTTCCCTACCACTGGGTTAATATCTTAGAATATCAATCCTGACTTGCTCCCGTTGCTCTTTTCCCCTCCCAGCCCCACAGCACTTATGTACATATCTCTAATTTTATTTATTTGTATTGCTGTCTGTCTCCCCTCTTCTGGATTAAGCTCATTGTGGGCAGGGAATGTGACTGTTTATTGTTGTATTGTACTCTCCCCATGCACTTAGTACAGTGGTCTGCACATACTAAGTGCCCAATATATATGATTGAATGAATGAATCAATCGATCATTTATTAAGCATTTACTATAGGCAGAGCACTGTACTTAAGCAATTGGGAGAGTGCAATATAACAGAGTTGGTAGACAGGTTCTCTGCCCACACTGAGTTTAAAATCTAGAAGGAAGACAGACATTAATATAAATACATTAGGGATATGTGCATAAATGCCATAGGGCTGAGGGCGAGGTGCCCCCTCGGTAAGCACCCTCTAGTCTGTAAGTTTGTTGCAGACAAGGAATGTGTCCGTTTATTCTTGTATTGTTCTCTCCCAAGCTTTTAGTGCTGTGCTCTGCATACAGTAAGTGTTCAATAAATATGATTGAATGAATCAAGAATATCTCTGGAAAGTCCTAAGGTTTTAAACATAAGCAACAGTTTAAGTTTAAAGGGTGAAACAACAAGGCCTAGTGGGAAAGAGCAAGGGTCTGGGAGTGAGAAGGACCTGGGTTCTAATCCCAGCTCCACTACTTGTCTGCTCTGGGACCTTGGGCAAGTCACTTAACTTCTGCGTGCCTCAGTTCCCTCATCTCTAAAATGGGGATTAAGACTGTGAGCCCTATGTGGGACAGGGGCTGTCCAACCCAATTATCTTCTATCTCCCCAAGTACTTAGTACAGTGCCTGGTTTATACTAAATATTTAACAAATACCATATTATGATTATGATTATTAAAGTCCCTGCAGCACTGGGGTCAAACAAGCAAGTGAGCTGATCCGTGGGGGTTTTGCTTGGCAGCCCCCGCCATCACCAGCTGATGGAAAAGGAGGAAGAAAGGAACTCCAGGATCCCTCCTGTAATCTCCAAGTCTTCCCACATCCTGGGCTCTGAGGCCCCAGAGGGTGGGCTGCAGAAGCCCATTTGGGCCAAGGGAGGGGCAGGACTGCTGTACTATTTGTCTTAAGCCCGTGTCTGTGGGATCTGATGTCATAAAAATAAACCTAGCACTGGGTGTCAATTCTGAGATGGCACAAGTGGGATTTGTCATAATTTGGACAGTCATAAGTCAAGGACCTCCTGTGTTCAGATAGCCAGGTGAAAATTAAAATGAGATTCTTCCCTTCTTTAAAGATCCTTACAAGTCCCTTTGGGTCTTTTGGGGTTTTTTTTTAATGCTGTTCAGAGGCAACTAGTCTTTATTCACAGATTCAACATTGTCCCAAAAGGAAAATGAATCTTAGTCTGAATCTACAGTGGCTAGCTTCATTCTGTACATCCTTTTCACAGTGGCCTATTATATTTGTTTTCCTCTATTTAGATTCTTACCGTACGTTGGGATGGTGACCATAATAATGAACGACTATCCAAAATTTAAGGTAAGAGCCCATAATTTTCTGCACATTTCAGGGTCGGGGACTGCTCAAAGTCTGAAAAAAAAAATTTTGTTTCAATTTGTGTTTGGCTAGAAAAAAACAATTTTGTTGCAAAAAGAAAAGGAAAATGCTTAAGTGATCATCCTTAAAGGGGAATTTAAAGAAAATTGTTTCATTATTAAACTTCGTCTAGAAGATGGAAGCAGACTTCTTTTATAGCAAGTGCATCGGGTAGGTAGCCCAACACCACATTCAAGACACTTTAGGTGCAACACAACTGACTTTGGGAGTCAGAGTGGAGTCACTAGCTCTGTCCTAGAATAGAAGGTCTCCAATTAAGTTTAGTATCTGTATGCTTTTTTTGTTATTATTTCCAGGCTTTGCAAAGGAAGCACTGTAATTTCTGTGTTTTTCTTCTTTATAGTATGCTCTTCTGGCTGTAATGGGTGCATACGTGTTACTGAAACGTGAATCCTAAGATGAGAAGCCTGGTTCCTGATCAAAATGAATGCTACCGAAAAACTTAATATATTGGAAACGTTCCACTTTCTAAAGAAGAGAGAATTTGCAAATGGTTTGCTTTGTCCAAATAAATGGATAGAGAGAAAACATTTTGGTTTCTTTTGTAATTCTCTGGCATGAGTCTGTCCCATTGATAAACCCCACACAAAGAACAGTGTCAGGCTCCACATCACTGGGAGCAAGGAGCCTGCATCAAGTATATCTATGTTTTGATTGAATTTGATAAAGCAGCATGCCCCCAAAATTGGGACCCTTAACTGTAGTGGTAGAGTTTAAGGTAATTGCTTAGGGGGTAGATGGCTTGAAGATTCCACTATGACACTAATGCAAATTTCTATACTATTGCTATATCCACCACCTTTGGAATATTTTACACCCTTGTTCCTCATTGTTGTACTCTATTATAACCTTAGTAATAATAATAATAATACTGGTATTTGTTAAGCACTTCCTATGTGCCAGGCACTGTACTAAGTGCTGGGGTGGATACAAGCAAGCAAATTGGATTGGACACAGTCCCTGTCCCCCCGGGGGGCTCGCACTAAGAGATTGTGAGCCTCTCAAGGGTTAGGGGCTGTGTCTAACTCCACCTTCCTATTCTCTCCCAACCTTCAGTGTAGTTCTCTGCACACAATAAATGCTTAAATACTATTACTACTTCCATTTCCACTTGTCTGCAACTTCACAGTAATTATTGTAGGTGGTAGTTGGCTTCTAACTGTAAGGAGCTAGGGGGGATCTTGCCCCTAGCAATCACATTTATTGAATGCTTTACTGTGTGCAGAGCACCATACTATGCACTTGGGAGTGTTCAGTGTAATATATTAAGACACATTTCCTGCCCACAATGATCTTACAGTCTACATAATAATAACTTAGGTATTTGTTAAGTGCTATGTGCCAAACACAGGAATAGATTTAGATACGCAGGTGGGACACAGTTTAAAGGAGAACAGATTTGAGACCCCATTTTACAGATGAGGAAACAGAGGTCCAGATGTTAGGTGATTAAGATGTTAGAGAAAACTTTGGGACCCAAATATGGAAAAAAACACATAGTAATCCTGCATTAGTACCCATATCCCTGGACAGCAATCTGCTTACCTTTCAGCAGAGGAGCTCAAGTGACAGTGCATCACTCACAGACTTAGCTTTCGATTGGTGTTCACAAAGATAAAGCAAAATTGTCTCAACCTGGAAGGGAGGTAAGCACTCATTTTAAATATAAAAAGATATTAAAATGGCAGCTACCCTTTGTCCAAACATACATCTTGCAAAATTCTCATCACCATCATGAGCAATTATTAGTGCCTACTGCTTGCAGAACCCTGTACTAAGGTAGTTGAGAACATGCAATAGGAATCTCAGTCCCTACCTTCAAGAAGTTTACAGTCCATTGTTAGTATTGGAATTTAGAGTATTCCCTGCACGCAATGCAGTGCACTACGCTATCGGAAAAGTGTAGGTGTCCCATGTTCCAAATCACAATATGGAAAATCCAATCAATCAATGGCATTTATCAAGCACTTTCTGTACTAAGCTTTGGGAGAGTACAATGTAACAGAGTTGGTAGATATGTTCTCTGTACATTAAGTGCTATGTGGCTTAGGGAGGAGTGCAAATCCTAGTGCAAGTGTGATGCAGAAAGGAGTGGGAGGAGGAGGAAATAGGGCCTTAGTCGTAAACTACAGATTAAGTGCTATGGGGCTGAGGGAGGGGCGAATAAAGGGTGCAAATCCTAGTGCAAGGGTGATATGGAAGAGGAGGAAATGAAGGCTTAGTTGGCGAAAACTTCTTAGATGAGGTGTGCTCTTAGTAAGGTTTTTAATAAATCCAGAGATACATCATGCATTAATTGCCCAGGAACGGAGCTGTAGGCCCAGCCCAACATTATGTCCAGTCAGCACAAGGAGGTCAATGTCTAAACTGTAAACTTGTCATGGGCAGTGAAAATGCACACAGTAAGCACTCAAATACCATTGATTGCTCCCAGCCCCGTTTTCCTCCTTGCCCTCTCGAGTAATTTTTAGTCATCTGCATCCCACATCCTCCAGTATGAGACAGGATTTTTAAACTCACCTTAGGTTACCTGGACTGCCACTGCAGAAAGCCACGGAGAGCCTCGCCGAGCCTGCTTAAAGCTGTGAGACCTCAGCTGCTGCTGCCGAGAACAGTGATGTCTGGGAAGTTCATAATGCATGCTAAGCGCTGGGGTAGAAGCAAGATAATTAAGTTAGATACAGTCTGACCCACATTGCTTTAATGGCATTTGTTAAACTCTTACTCTGCCAAGCGCTGGTCCAAGCGTTGGGTAGATACAAGTTAAGCTGGATACAGTCCCTGTTCCACACAAGGCTTGCAGTCCAAGTGAGAGGGAGAACAGAGATTGAATTCCTGTTTTGCAGTTGAGGAAACTGAGGCACAGAGAAGTTAATAATAATAATGATATTAGTATTTGTTGAGTGCTTACTATGCCCCGGGCAGTGTACTAAGCACTGAAGTAGATACAAGCAATTCGGGTTGGACACAGTCCCTGTCGCACATGGGGCACACAGTCTTTATCCCCATTATACAGATGAGGTAATTGAGGTCCAGAGATGTTGAATTACTTGCCCAAGGTCATGGCAGACCCGGGTTAGAACCCAGGTCCTCTGGCTCCCAAGTCCATGCTCTTTCCCATTAGGCCACACTGCTTCCCTAAACCAAAGGAGTGCTCACCATAGCTGCTTAAGGCCACAAAAGCTACCACTGCGACTGATGCAAACTTGGTTTTTCCCAGCTCTATGCCAGATACACAATGTGGTTTCTCTCTCCATGATGACTGGAAGCCCTGCCCCTCTCGGTTCTCGTGCATAGCCCCACTCCCCCTTCCCAAGCCCAGGAATGGAGACCTGGACAAGGGCGGGGGACAGCTGGGCTGTGGAAGTGGCCAACCCTTCTCTCCCTTTTCCACCCCTTCCCTCTTCATCCTGGAAATGGCTGGCGGGGTGATGGACTAAACAGGGCTGGAAAAGCAACAGATGGACAAAGCACAAAAATAGTACAATACTGGAGTTGGAGGAAAAGGGGGCTAAAGTTGGGGAGTGGGGTACAGTGAAGTTCCTAAGAATAAAAGGGGAAGAAACAAGAGGGAGGCGGGGAAGGAGTTTGAAATGTAAATTTTTACTTACTTTTAGGTCTGGCTGTGTCAGGGTTGGATCTGAAAGGAATCAAATAGATGGCACTGAGTATGGAAAAATGTTCCCCACCATACAGCCATGTTTTCAAGGAATATATTATGGCTGTATCATGGGGTAAGCCTGCAAAACACAAAGAAGGGACATATTCCCTGCCCACCCCAAGCTTACACTGTACTGGGGGAGATGAGCATACAAATATTTACAAATGGAGCAAGCAGAGTAAAGAATTGAATAAACATCTGTGCTGAAGATGAGTATAAATCCGTAAGTGCTGGACATAGCCCTTCAGTAGAGACTGCTGCATTCTATTAAGCACATTATGGAAGCACAGTAAAAATCAACAATGTCTGGAAGATGAATTCCTCAGAAGGCTGCCTCCCATAAGCTCCTCTCATACCAGAACTGGGGAAGACATCCGAATCAGTATGACAAGCTTCCATGAGGCATACTGGGAAAGACACAATTGTGGAAATAATTGTGGTACAAATTACAGCTATAAACAACATGAAACGGTTATTAAAAAGTAAGTAACCGCTCTGAAAACAATTTCAAATATGTTTTTGCGGACTTGTTGACAATTGACTTATTCAGACTTGAATTTAAAAGCTTATGAGGGAGGAGACAGAAACCACTGAGGGCTGGACCAGCTGACAGTGTAGTAGAATAGCAGAAAACAAAAGCAGAGAATTAATTCTGCATCAGCCTCTCCTGTCCAATAGTGTGTAAAGAAGCAGCTATCTTTGCTCTCAGGAGCTGTTTCTCTATTCAGGACAGTAGTCAGACAATTCTGAGTGTGGCTCCTGGTTCCATTTCTCCTCCCTTGACAGTGTTGACAGTGTCCCAAGTAAAATATGTGGTACAACCACAGGCTGGTTTAGAAATAGTATGCCCTAATGAAAGGAGCCCAGGCCTAAGGAGTCAAAGGACCTGGGTTCTAATCCCAGCTTGGCCACTTACCTGCTGTGTGACCTTGGGCAAGTCACTTAACTTCTCAGTGCATCAATTTCATCATCTGTAAAATAAGGATTCAATACCTGTTCTCCTTAATAATAATAATATTTTCGGTATTTGTTAAGCACTTACTATGCATCAGGCACTGTGATACAAGCAAATCGGGTTGGACACAGTCCCTGTCCCATGTGGGGCTCACAGTCTCAATCCCCATTTTACAGATGAGGGAACTGGGGAATAGAGAAGTGAAGTGACTTGTCCGAGGTCACACAGAGACAAGTGGTGGAATAGGGATTAGAACCTCTATCCACTATACCATGCTGCTCCTAAACTGTAAGCCCCATGTGGGACAGGGACTGTAACTGACCTGATTTTCTTGTGTTTACCCCAGTGCTTAGTATAGTGCTTGGCACAGAGTAAGTGCTAACAAACACCGCACTTATTTATAATAAGATTCTGGACATAATTATGTGAGAGTAGCTGGGAAGTGTCATAAGCCCATCTGTCCTTATCTGGTAACTTTTTAGCCTGAAATGGATCTCAAGCCATATTCATTCATCTAATCGAAGTTATTGAGCGCTTACTGTGTGCAGGGTACTGTACTAAGGACTTGGGAGAATACAATGTAAAAATAAGCAGACGCATTCCCTACCCACAGTCAGCTTACAGTCTAGAAGGGGAGACATAGATTAATATAAATAAATCACAGATAAATACATAAGTGCTTTAGGGGAAGTGAAGATGATAGGGAACAAAAGCTGTAAGAATCTGGAGTGTATTTGCTCTTTCTTCCCTGTAAATAGTACAGCTGTTATTAAGGTGTTTTGAGGTTTATTCCATGCCTCTATCTCATAACTTACAGCGCACCAATGCCTGGCTTGTATTTGTTTCTAGAAACATCTTTGTTAACACAACTGAACTAAAAATAGGAGTCAGGCTTTTTTCTTTTAAAATAAGCCATTGTCTCCCCACATGAAAACTTCTGATCTGAACAGTGTAGTCCATTTCAGTATCTTAGAATCCAGGGGAAAGAAATGAATACTAAATGTTTTATCACCATTCTTTAGAAATAACTTTACAGATTAAGTAAAACAAATTAATCTTGCTCCTCAATCTGAATTGGAAACTCTGTTGTTGGTCTTGCAGAAAGAATGCTGTCCTGGGAATTGGGAAACCAGGGTTCTAGGCTGATCTGTGTGTTGGGGCAGTGCCATCAAGGGCATAGGCTTCTGAGCAAAGAACCACTGAGCCCATTCTGTGAGCTGGAGAGACGCAGCAAAAATCCAGAAAATAACTGGGCAGCATGGGTAGCAAAGGGCAGAGCGGCTATTAAGGTAACCACCGGCCTGACTATGGGGCCTTGTCACTGCTGTGCTCACTTGGACCGCAAATAGGTCTTGAGCGTGAAAACTTTGCAAGCACTTTACATGGTGCTGCACCCCTGACCGCCTGCTCACTCCCTTCACTCCCTTAACCCAGTGGGAACACAATTGGCAGGGCTAATTGAGCCCAATTGGAGCCACGCAAACCACTGATACTGTAATCAATTCCTCCACATAGTTCACCCATTGTTCCCCACTGGAAACAGAATCTTTCCTTGTGTTTCTGTGAAATTTTCTCACCTTAACACAGCTACTCTGGCTGGGGCATGTGAGGAGAATAAGCAACAGCAGGATACTCACTCAAACAGCTGCTGTAGGGTGAGCTAAAATTGAGAGACTGAAAGTGAGGATGGCAGAAGCTTCAGAGACTTCAGACAATGCTGCATCCCAGCTGAAAACCTGGAGTCAGTTGCTGAGAAGAGATGAGCATAGTGACCACCATTAAAAAGTAAGCAGCTCTCCTTCAGCAAAACTTTACACAGAAAGAGAGACAAGAATGCAAAGAATACAGCACCAGCAGCTGCATCGACACTACAAGGGACAACCTCTTTGTGTGCTTAATGCAGCCGAGGCTGTGGGTCCTACATTGGCTTCAGCCACATATGCACTTATCAATCGATCAATCAATGATATTTACTGGGCGCTTACCACATGTGGAGCACTGTACTAAGCACTTGGGAGAGAACAATACAATGGAGTTCGTAGACATATTCCCTGCCCACATTGAGCCTTCAGTCTACCAGCAGTGGTGTCTTCCCCGAGAACGGAGGACAATTCTATATGTTTCCGTAGCCAGTTCCCTTCCCTCTTTATTCTTAGATTGAAGTCCACTGGGGATCAGGCACAGTGTATCAGGCACAGTGTCTAATTCTCCCCCTTGTATTTTTTCCCAGTGCTTAGTATAGTGTTTTGCACATTGTAATCATTTCCCCAACTCCCTCTCCCTTCTGCATCACCCTTCCACTTGGATCACTTGGATTCCACAAATCCATCCACTTGGATTTGTACCCTTTATTCACCCCACCCTCAGCTTCCCAGCACTTATGAATATAGGCCTACTTTATTTTAATGTCTGTCTCCCCTTCTAGACTATAAGCTCACTAAGGGCGGAGAACGCGTCTATCATCTCTGTTGTCTTGTACCCTCCCAAGTGCTTAGTACAGTGCTCTGCACATAGTAAGTGCTCAATGAATACCACTGATTGATTGACTGTAGGAATTTAATAGACACTACTATTAATTCCTCACTGGCAATGCCAATAAAGTAAATTAGAAACATGCAATCTACTCCATGGTTCTTGCTCTTAATGTGGATATTTGGTTCTTAAAATTGGTCTTAGAAGTCCCCCTTCTCACATGGGATCATGGGAAGCTTATCTAACATGTCTTCCACATAAAAGGATACTTTCCATGAGTCAATTCTGTAGTTTGCTAAAGATCAGCGGGAGTGATCCGTGGGAGCCAACATATTCTTTAATCCTTTACCTCTGCTGAAATAGGTTATTACAATAATAACGGACTCCATCCTGTTGAAATCAGCAAAGCTGAAAGGACAGCTTTACGGAATACTTTAAATAGTATTATTATTTATTCTTCTTAACCTTTAATAATAAACTGTTTACCCAGAAAATCTATTTTTCTTCCCTCACCGCTAAAATTGAATGTAACAATGTTGGGTCATAATTGCTGATTTTCTTCACTCTCTGGGAGTTGGGGTTGGTTTGGATAATTAAAACAGCCCAGGAGGGGTATAGTCTGGGTGACGACTGCTCTGCTTGAACTTTCTGAGCTGAATCTTCAGAGGGCAGTTTCTGTTTTCCCAAATTCAGTTAAATTCATCTGGATTTTTATTTCACAACTTGAGTGTCAAAAGGGCTCTTTTCAAGGCAATAGAAATTTCTCTCAACCTTCTCCAGAACAATAAATCCAGGCAAGGCTGTGTCCACACCAGGCAAGTGACCCAGCAGAGCAAAGAAAAGAAAAAAAAAATCAAAGGATGTAAGAACAGCACCCACCCCTCCTTGTTTCCTGCCTCAGTGTCTGTTCACAAAACAGGGATACTGCCTGGAAGGGAAGGGGGGAACGCAGGAGAATGAAGAGAGAAACCTGATCTTCCGCTCCTTATAGGACAGGGTCTGTGTACAACCTGCTTATCTCATATCTACCCCACCATTTAGTACAGTGCTTGCCACTTAGTAAGTGCTTAATACCGCAATTATGATCACTATTATTATCACTAGACACAGATCTATATCGGAGCATGGTAGCACTGGGGAATCCAAGTTGCAGGCTTTCAGGGCCTTGGTTTTGGGATGGGAGCGGGGACGGGGAGGGAGGCAAAGAAGCTAGACCTAGTTCGTGATGCCTTGACAATTTGCTGTTCCTTGGGCGTGCTCCTCTTAGGTCTGGGCATTCCCACCACAGACAATGACTACCAGTGCTCCACTTAAGTATTGTGGGTGACGAACACTAAAGGCTAAAGTGTATTTTTGACTTCTATCATATGCCCCCCGAGCAAATAATAAACACTGCTGACTCTGCTGCCCAAATCCCTATAGAACATAAAATCCCCTACACTGAAGCCTTTACCTGAGCCAACAAGTACATGGATCACCTTCATTCTCCCCACAGTGAAACAACCAGTGGTTGGTCTTCACTCAGGCTGGGACCATGGGCCAGGATGTTTTGCCTTGCAGGAGTTGTGGCTAGAGGGCCTGTGACTGAAAAGTCCACCAGAGGACACTTGGTCATGTTGGGGATAATCAGATTGGCACATTTCTCCTCTTTGTTTTTCCTGCCATGCACTGGCAGATACTGAAACTGTTCCAAAAAGTCAGCTGGAGCAAGAAACAATTGGTAGAACAATTTCAGCACCATCCACAGGGCCATAGGGGAAATACACCTACTGCAAATCCCTCCATTCTGAAAGGATCAATCAACCAATCTTATTTATTGAGCACTTGCTATGTGCAGTGCTTGGGAGAGTACAATACAAAATAATGAGCAGACTTGTTCCCTGTCCATAACGAAGTTATGGTTGAGAGGGAGATACAGGCATTAATATGAATAAAATCTAAATTTGATGATAAACCCTAATTTACTAAAGAGTATGTATATATATATATATATATATATATATATATATATATATATATATATATATCCAGGTTTGTCCAGGAAGAGGAAAAGAGGAAGCTACTGTACACATTAAACATTAAAATTCCTTACAACTCCAAACAGTAAACTTCAGGGCCAATACAACACTTTAGGATTCCATAATGTGCGCTTGCCTGTCAACCAATATTTACTAAGCACACAGAACAAAATGCACTAACCAAGACTGTTAGCTTTGTGAAGGCAGGGGTCACAAATGCTATTTAATAATAATGTTGGTATTTGTTAAGCGCTTACTATGTGCAGAGCACTGTTCTAAGCGCTGGGGTAAACACAGGGGAATCAGGTTGTCCCACGTGGGGCTCACATTCTTAATCCCCATTTTACAGATGAGGGAACTGAGGCACAGAGAAGTTAAGTGACTTGCCCACACTCATTCTCTCCCAAGAGAAGAGATCAATGCTTGTCTGAGGGTTTTAAGCTCCACAATCCAGAAGGGAATAAGGCTCATCCCAGGGGCCAAGTCAGACTGGGTCAAAACACTGGCTGTTTCTGCTGCCTGTGGTTGGGGAGCATGGGAGAATGAAGAGAGACCTGATCTCCCTCCCACTATAGGACAGGGACTGGGTCCAACCTGCTTATCTTGTATCTACCCTAGCATTTGATGATGATGGTATTTGTCAAGTGCTTACTATGTGCCAAGCACTGTTCTGGGCACTAGGGTAGATACAAGGTAATCAGGTTGTCCCATGTGGGGCTCACAGTCAATCCTCATTTTACAAATGAGGTAACTGAGGCACAGAGAAGTGAAATGACTTGCCCAAAGTCACACAGCTGACAAGTGCTGGACCTGGGATTAGAACCCATGACCTCTGACTCCCAAGCCCGTGCTCTTTCCACTAAGCCACGCTGCTTCTCAAGCATTTAGTACAGTGCTTGCCACCTTGTAAGTGCTTAACAAATAAAACAAATACCACTATTATCAGTATTATTATTATTACTAGAGACAGAACTATACTGGGAGAGTATGGTAGGGTGGTTAGCTGGAGAAGTAGCAACAATTGAGAAGCCGAGTCAGAGAGGATGGAAGGAATGGAAGAATAAGAGAGAAAGGGATAGAAATTCAAAAAAATTACCAGCACTCTTCAGTGCATCCCTCGCATCACCCTGGAGCCTAGAGCCCAACCTGCCTTGCACTACCCAGCAGGAAGGATAGAAGCAGCTGCAGTTCACAGCCTCCAGGGAATTTAGAAATTGGAAGGCGATGGCAGCAGTGGCTGTCTAAATCGCCGGGGCTGCAGCTGTGACTGTAGGACTCCGTGCTTAGAGAAGCCTGAAATTCTGCTCCTCCAGCTACGGTATTTGTCCTTGTCTTTTATATTTAGTTGTTTTATTATTTCATCTCTCCTTAGGTGGCTGTCATCTCCCCTCTTTGTTCTTAAATTGTGAGCTTCTGGAGGTTTAGGGATTGTGCCTAATTCTCACCTGGACATTCTTTCCCGGTGCTGAGTACATTAAGTGCTTAATAAAGCAGCATGGACTAGTGGATAGAGCACGGGCCTGGGTATCAGAAGGTCCTGGATTCTAACCCTGACTCCTCCACTTGTCTGCTGTGTGACCTTGGATAAGTCACTTAACTTCTCTGGGCCTCAGTTCCCCCATCTGTACAATAGGGATTAAGACTATGAGCCCTATGTTGGACAGGGACTGTGTCCAACCTGATTAGTTTGTATCTACCTCAGAGCTTAAAACAGTGTCTGGTATGCAGTAAGAGCTTTACAGATACTATTATTATTACTAATACACAAAAATTCATCTGAGATACAAGGGAAATTTCCTGAAGGCAAAGACTGCAGGTAGTGAGTGATTGATCAACTTCTTCCCCCAGTTCTGGAGATGATCTCCAGTGCCTGAACTACAGGTCATCAGGCCCATTCAAGTAGTCAACAGAAACTCTTTGTTCCCTTCCTCCCTACCACCTCTGCTCAGATCACTCCCAAATCTATCTCCTACTGCTCCCCTTCTCTGCAATCTCTCATCTCCTCCTGCTTCCATGACATCTCTGCATGGATGTCCCACTTCCTTTCTAAATCCTCTTCTCCTCCTAATTTTCCCATCGCTGTTGACCACACAGGCATCATCTTCACTCAAGCCTACAATCTTGTTATTGTTCTTGACTTTGCTCTCTCTTTCGCATCCCATATTCAATCAATCACCAAATCCTATGAGTTCTATCTTCACAACCAATAATATTTATTGAGTGCTTACTATATGCAGAGCACTGTACTAAGTGCTTGGGAGAGTAATAATAATTGTGGTATTATTGTGGTATACAATATAACAGAGTCGGGACACATGTTCCTAGCTCACAAGGAACTAATTTACCATCTAGAGGGAAAGACAGATATTAAAATCATAAGTGTTGTGGGACTAAGGGTGGGGTAAATTAAGGGTACTAATCCAAGTGCCAGGGCAACATAAGAGGGAGTAGGAGAAATGAGAGCATAGTCAGGGAAGTCATCTCAGAGAAGATATGATTTGAATAAGGCTTTGAATGTGGGGAGAGTGATGTTCTATTGGATACAAAGGGGAGGGAATTCTAGGCCAGAGGCAGGATGTGGGTGAGGGGTTGGTGGTGAGATAGGTGAGATCGAGGTATGGTGGGCAGGTTGGCATTAGAGAAGTGAAATGAATGTGCTGGGTTGTAGAAGGAAATCAGGGAGGTAATATAAAAGGGGGCAAGGTGATTGAGTGTTCTAAAGCCAGTGGTAAGGAGTTTCTGTTTGATGCAGAGGTGGATGGATAACCACTGGAAGTTTTTGAGGAGTGGGGAAACTTGAATCAATCAATCAATGGTATTTATTGAGCACTTACTGTGTGCAGAGAACTGCACTAAGCACTTGGTGTTTGTATTAAGAATACAATACAATAGAGTGGGTCGACTTGCTCCTTGCCCACAGCAAGCTTGCAGTCTAGAGGGGGAGACAGACACTAATGTAAGTATATAATTTATAATATATAATTGATAGATATGTAAGTGCCATGGGGCTGAGGGTAGAGAGAATTGAATTTTTATTTATTCATTCAATTTATTTTTTTTTTAGAAAAATGACTCCAGGGAAAGCATTGAACATGTGAACACCATTTCCAGAATCTGTCCTTTCCTCTCCATCTAAACTGCTGCCTTGCTGATTCAAGCTATTGTCATATCCTGACTCAACTAATGAATAGTCTCCTTGCTCACTTCCCCTCTCTAATCCATAATTCATTCTGCTGCCCAGATCATTTTTCTAAAACTTCAGTTGTTGCCCATCTCCCCGACTCAAAAACCTCGGGTTACCCATTCCTATCCCCATTAGCAGTTTGCTTCAAGCTACTCAATCAGCTCTTCCCCCACTACTTACCATCACTCCTCTCTCACTACACCCCAGCTTACATGCTTCACTCTTCTCAAGACAACTTAATCACTGTGTCTTGTTCTCATCTCTCAACATCGATTTCTTGCCCATGCCCTCCCTTCTGCCAGGAGGAACTTTCTCCTCTTCACATCCAGTAGACCACTTCTTTCCTCATCTTTAAAGGGCTTCTGAAATCACATCTTCTCCAGGAGGCCTTGCCGGGTTAACCTCTCACCTCCCCATCTAATTTCCCCACCTGCTGCACCTCTGCATCATCTAACCCAACTCCCTCCTCCAAATATCACTTACACACATGTTGAAAATCAATGACTTCCCCTTCCTATGAATTTCAGGGACTGTGTGCTTTAAACTTATTGGATTCTCCCAAGTGCTTAATACAGTGCTCTGCTCAGAGTATACTCTCAGTAAATACTACTGACTGTTCTTTGAATAGCTTCATCTCCTGGTCTAGTTTACTTCATAGTTCTCTCAGGATTTCTTTTCCACTCTGCAGTGTAGGAAATGGGCAAATCCTCTTTCCCATAGTGAATATGGGCTTCTTTCTCCACTAGGCTGGGAGAAAGAAAGACTTGAGTTCAACAGGGATTTGGGACTCTCCATGCAAATGTAGTCTGAGCTTTATTGCTTCTGACTCCCAGGTCCAAGTTCTTTCCACTAGGCTACACTTCTTGGAGATCCCCATACCGCATGATGAACAGATCCCCTTGTCTGCTGTGTGACCTTGGGTAAGTCATTTCATTTCTCTGTGCCTCAGTTACTTCATCTGTAAACTGGGGATGAGACTGTGAGCCCCAGGTGGGACAGGGACTGTATCTTACCTGATTTGCTTGTATCCATCCCAGCACTTAGTACAGCACCTGGCACGTAGTAAGCGCTTAACAAATACCACAATTAGTATTATTATCAGTATTATCCCCCAGCCAGGCCCGCTTTAGTCAAGTTCCCTGTCTATTCCCCAAGGAGTAAATCTCAACACTATGTCTCTCAAAATAAAATCTAAAGTGGATCAACCCATATGAGGTACATAGTGCGAAAACACAGTCTCTTGCACTGTCCTCTCCTTCCTCTCAGGTCCTCTCCTCTGGGTCATGTCAGCCAGAGTTTGGCTGTCCTGAGAAGTTTAACAAGATCCTGAGCTTCCTCCCCGATGGTACATTTGTTGTGTCAGAGTCGGAGAGTTTGATCCAATTTAAGAGTGCGAGCCCCATGTGGGACAGGGACTGGGTCCAACCTGATTACCTTGTATCTACTCTAGGGCTTAGAACAGTGCTTGGCACATAGTAAATGCTTGACAAGTACCATAATCATTATTTTCCTCCCCACTGCCAGTGGAGTAAAGCAGGGCAATGGACTGAGTTCAGGTTTATTTGAGGCATTCTGCCTAGCCAAATTTGAGGGTACGCTTCAGAAACCAAGAGCTGGTGCCAGAATACTAATTAAGTGAAGCAGCATGGCCTAGTAGATACAGCACGGGCCTGGGAGTCAGAAGGACCTGGGTTCTAATCCCAGCTCTGCCACTTGTCTGCTGTATGACCTTAAGCAAGTCCTTAACTGTTCTGAACCTTTCATTCATTCATTCATTCAATAGTATTTATTGAGCGCTTACTATGTGCAGAGCACTGTACTAAGCGCTTGGAATGAACAAGTCAGCAACAGATAGAGACAGTCCCTGCAACGGGACTTACAGTCTAATCGAGGGAGACAGACAGATGAGAACAATGGCAATAAATAGAGTCGAGGGGAAGAACATCTCGTAAAAACAATGGCAACTAAATAGAATCAAGGCGATGTACATTTCATTAACAAAATAAATAGGGTAATGAAAATATATATAGTTGAGCAGACGAGTACAGGGCCGAGGGGATGGGAAGGGAGAGGGGAAGGAGCAGAGGGAGATGGGGGGAAAAGAGGGTTAAGCTGCGGAGAGGTGAAGGGGGGCGGTAGAGGGAGTAGAGGGAGAAGGGGAGCTCAGTCTGGGAAGGCCTCTTGGAGGAGGTGAGTTTTAAGTAGGGTTAAAGGTTAAAGGGTTAAAGAGGAAACCTCAGTTATCTCATCTGCAAAATGAGGATTAAGACCATGAACTCTCCGTGAGACAGGGGAATTATGTCCCACCTGATTCTTTGTATCTACCCTAGCACTTTGTACAATGCCTGGCCCATAGTAAGCACTAAACACACACCACAGTTATTATTATTATTCTGGGAAACCTCCAACTCAGAGTGAGAGCATCACCTAACATTGCTGCTTTAGCATTAGCAAAAATCTATTGCAGTAGACTTTCAGAAGTAGTGGCTAAATCACCACCCTTATAGACATTTCTAACTAGGAAAGTACTTTCAAATTCTCACCCAATCCCCTCTTTTGCAGTTTCACACTTAACTCTTTGGTAGAGGGAGGCGCCTTCTCTCAAACAAATTCCTTTTTGATCTTCTAAACTGATAGTTCCAGCCCCGTAGGGGTTTTCCAATTCTTATCCCATCCCTTAGTTGCAGATTTCCTGCTGCTAATTAGGTGATTTCACAAATTGCTAAAAGGGGAAACCACTTAAAAACACAAACCAATAAAATGACTCGCAACCTTTGGAGCACTTTCCAGTTCATTCAACATAACTCATTTTACATACATTTTCACACAGACACGCAAGTGTAGTCAATCCCTCCTATCAAAATGAGATGTTAATTTCCATTCTCCACGAATAAATATCTACATCCTTATTTAACATAATCGTTCCATTCTGTGACCTACAGATTATTTCTCTATGTTCACTTCCCCTTAGGTTTTAGGTCTTTCATTCTTTTCCTTCAATCCATAGTATCTGTAAAGGCATCACCTCAAATCTCAACTCCTTGGCATTCCCAGAACATCCTACAGAACAATTCTAGGACAGAGACACTAAGGCGATCTTAATACCAACACGTTTATGCAATCTTTCCAACTCTTAAAGCAGAACACTCTATACATTCCCACACATACAAGGTTGCACCCAATCTCAACACATTCACTCATAAAACAGAACCGAGATGCTTTCAGGTCATCAGGAACTTTCCTTCATCAGGGAAGTAAATTTCAGGAAAGATCTATCTCAAATACTGATATTTTCATGTGAGGCTATTTTGGTGCTTGCAGTTTAAATTTGTTTAGTGCTGATTTTAAACATATAATTTAATCTCAGGAGAGCACTGGACTCCATTTTTACAATTTTCCATACTTGGACTCTGAGAGGACAGAAGTCCAGGAGGGGTAGTTATGAAGAAAGATTCCCTAGCAGGTTTATTGAGTTTTCATTGGGTCTCTATCTTCCCAACACCTATACTGAACTAAATCTATGGTATTTCCAGTGAAAATGCATGGATCCAAAAGGTAGACAGAGAAAAAACAGGATAGAAATAACATCGATTCTTTTGAAATGTGATGTTGGAGTAGGTTTCTGTCAATACCATGAACTGCCCAAAAAACAAACAAATGGATTTTGGAGCAAATTAAGCCAAAGAGGTCCTTGGAAGGCCAAATGACTCGATTTAGATTAGCATATTTTGGACAAAGTCAGAAAGAGTAATTCTCTGGCGAAGACACTAATGCTAGGAAAAGTCCAGGGAAAATGTGGCAGTCAGACCAGCGGCTAGATGGATAGAGACCATAACAACATTTACAGAAGAACCATTAGAAAGGTTGCAGATTATGGCAGAGGACAGAACATTCTGGAGCAGGTATATCCACAGAGTCACTGTGAATTGAAAACAACTTGACAGCACTTTATAATAATAATAATAATGAGTAGTATTGAGCATGGAGTTTCTTTTGGAGGAAGGAGTTTAGGGCAGAGTCAAATGGCAAAGCCAGATGTGCAAATAGAATACACTCCCAGGTTTTTGTGGTTTGGACATGGAGGGTCCTATGCATGGCCATCTGAAATGGATGCTAGCTTACCTGAGGTGAATCTCTGCTGCTCAACGTCACTCCCTACTAGTGAGAAACACTGTGGCTTAGTGGCAAGAGCCTGGGCTTGGGAGTCAGAGGTCATGGGTTCGACTCCCAGCTCTGCCACTTGTCAGCTGTGTGACTGTGGGCAAGTCACTTAACTTCTCTGTGCCTCAGTTACCTCATCTGTAAAATGGGGATTAACTGTGAACCTCACGTGGGACAACCTGATTATCCTGTATCTACCCCAGCACTTAGAACAGTGCTCTGCACATAGTAAGTGTTTAACAAATACCAACATTATTATTATTACTGAGTGAATGACCTTGGGCAAGCCATTTAAATTATCTGTGCCTCAGTTATCTCATCTGTAAAATAAGGATAAAGACTGTGAGCCTCATGTGGGACAACCCTATTACCTTATATCTACCCCAGCACTTAGAACACTGTTTGGCACATAGTAAGAGCTTAACAACAAATACCATAATACATAGTGCTGGATGAGGAACTAATAGTAAGAAGATACCACCCCCCTACACACACACACCACACACACACACACATACACCCCTTCACCCCCGAAATACACGGGCCCTGTTTTGGCAGCCTGGTATGGTCATTGTGCCCCATGGGCATTTGAGTTGGTTGCTGGGCACAGTGGAGTACTTTTTTTTATGGCATTTATTAAGTGCTTACTGTGTCCCGGGCACACTGGACAAACCACTGAAGTAGATACAAGATAATCGGTTTGGATATAGTCCCTGTCCAACACATGGCTCACAGTCTTAATACCTATTTAACAGATGAAGTAACATACGAGATGTTCTTCCCCTTGACTCTATTTATTGCCATTGTTCTCGTCTGTCTGTCTCCCCCGATTAGACTGTAAGCCCGTCAAACGGCAGGGACCGTCTCCATCTGTTGCCCACTTGTTCATTCCAAGCGCTTAGTCCGGTGCTCTGCACATAGGAAGCGCTCAATAAATACTATTGAATGAATAATAGTAAGAAATTTATCTCTGGCATACGCTTTTCTGCAAACATTGCAGAGTCTGTAAAGTTTTCTTCTAAACAGCACACACACCAGAAGACTTGGGGAAAGGTTCTGAACCACTTTTCAGAACCAGACTGCCCTCCTTCCCCACCCTGCCCCCAAGATACCACCCCCCTACACACACACCACACACACACACACACACACACATACACCCCTTCAACCCCGAAATACACGGGCCCTGTTCTGGCAGCCTGGCATGGTCATTGTGCCCCATGGGCATTTGAGTTGGTTGCTGGGCACAGTGGAGTACTTTTTTTTATGGCATTTATTAAGTGCTTACTGTGTCCCGGGCACTGGGCAAACCACTGAAGTAGATACAAGATAATCGGTTTGGATATAGTCCCTGTCCAACACATGGCTCACAGTCTTAATACCTATTTAACAGATGAAGTAATTGAGGCCCAGAGAAGTTGTGACTTGCCCAAGGTCAGATAGAGCCAGAAGTAGAGCCCAGGTTCTCTGACTTCCAGGCTTGTGCGCTCTCCACTAGGCCAGGCTGCTTCTTTGGGCCTCCTGCCATGCCTAGGTCTGGTAGGTCCAATCACGATCTCATTGAAAATTTCTCTGCAAGACTCCACCCTGGAACAATGGTTTCATGAGGGACAGAACATTTGATTTGTCTGTGCTCTGAGCCAGCTGGGAACATTTCCAGATTATCAGAATCTTAGCCTATTGGGTTAAAAGAAATTACCATAATCATCTGCTCACTCTCCCTGCCTCCAATCCCACTCCCACCTCGAAGAAAGTGGGTTATCAAAACTCCTGGAAAAGCTAAATGTTGATACTGCTTACAGAGTTGTTTTGTCCTCTCCCAAGTGCTTAGTTCGGTGCTCTGCAACAGGAAGTGCTCAATAAATACCAGTGATTGATAGACTGAGACAATTTTTTAATGGTGTTTGTTAAACTCTTACCACGTTCCAGGCACTGTGCACAGTTCTGGGGTAGATACAAACTAATCAGATTGGACATAATCCATGTTCCACATGGGGCTCACAGTCTTAATCCCCATTTTACAGATGAGTTAACTAAGGCACAGAGAAGTTAAGTGACTTGCCTAAGGTCACACTGCAGACAAGTGGCAGAGCCAGGCTTAAAAGCCAGGTCCTTCTGATTCCAGGCCTATGCTCTATCCAGGAGACCCCACTACCTCTCTCATTGGTCCCTCTCTCCCTAGGTAGATTATGACTTCTCTATCAGCAAAGCACAATGTAGATAGACATTAGAGTAATTCTGTAGATCATTTTAAGGTTTATGTTTTAGTGGGATAAATGTGTTTCTTGTTCATCTAGGATGGAAGGAATGGGGAAAATAAAGCAAAGATAAATAGCTTGGTAGATTGTGGATTTGAAGAGCAATTAGTCATGCCTGCAGGTCTGGGTTGCTTCTCACGAATGTTTTGAAATTCATTTTGGACAGCCCACCTTTCTGATCTCATGTGTATAAACTCCACACGACCTGGCTTTATTTAAAAGGTTAAAACTGCCCATCAAGCTACCTCTGTATTTAGAAGACAATCATGTATTTTATCTTGCTAAAGACCATATTCTCAGAGAAAATCTACAACTCACAGGAAGAAATGAATTAGGTACCTAAGCATGAAATTCTGTTGTGAGTGCCCTTCTGCCAAGGACCGACTCTCTTAGGTTGTTCAGAGCTGTGCCCTGCCCTCTTCCACTCCTGTTTTCTCTGCCCTGAAGCAAGAGACCAATACTATTCACAGAGTTGTAACTAGCAAGCATGGGGGCCAGGCACTGGTTACTGAAGATTTTCTGTGCATCTTCTCTAGCAGGCCATGCCTGCAGCTGCCTGGTACACCATGAGAAAAGGAAGCAGTAAGTAGTGGAAATGTCTGGGGGGAAAAACCCAAAAGTCCTGTCTCAACACCTTGTCATTCCTTCCCGGGAACCAGATCTTCCAAATCAGCAATTAAAAATTAATTTCAATACTTTTATCCCAATATTGAGCATTTATGGAACCACCTGGATAAACCATACTTTTTTTCCACAATACCAAATTGTTTTCCAAATGCCTCCCTCTAAAAGGGAATTTGCTGGAAGGAAAAAAGTGTCTATGAGAAAATAAGGTGGCAGGTGATCTGGGGGCGGTCACAGTGGACCACACCCTAAAATGAGTCAACAGTGCCACATGCTCTCAAAAAAAAGCAAGTGTGACATTGGGATGTTTTCTTAGCCTACAACTTACAGCAACTGCAAAGGAATCCTCTTATGACTCTGGCCTTTGATAGAGGGTTCTTTCTGGACTGGGACCCAAGACAAACTGTGGAAAATCTGCAGAATGTCCAGGCCTATCAATCCATGAGTCAATCAGTGGTATTGATTGAGTGCATGCTGGTGCAGGGCACTGTGCAGGGAATTTCAAGAAAAGAAAAAGAAATGGTCAAGGTGACATAAAGATCTGCAAGTAGTGGGAGCAGGAGAGGAACCACACTGCAACGGTTACTCAGATAAGCATAAATCAACATTTGGCAACCACCCCGAATTGAAATAACCTGGAAAGGGGGACATTAAGCAGGAAGGACTTCTGGAGAAGAAGGTTTTTCGAGAGGGCTTTAAAAAATATGGGGAGAACTGGGACCTGCCAGAGTTGAAGGGGGTGGGAGTTCCAGACAAGAGGAAGAGCATGAAGCAAACATCTGTAGGTCGAGGAGTCGAGAATGAGGCCCAGGGAGAAAAGGCTGTTGGGAACAAGGCTTTTGGGGAAAAGTGAAGGGATTTTGGCCCATGGTCCCTGTGCTAAAGTGGAGACTGAGGAGGCACAACCTGACCTTCAAGAGTATGTAGGAATATTCTGCCCCCCAAAGCAGGCAGCAGCTAGCCTCCCCTCCCACTGGGGCCGTGACTATGCTGCAGCAAGAAGGATTCAGGAAGAATGTGAGTGTTGTGAGATGAGAATACATATCCAAGAGAGTTTTCAGTTCTCTCCCAGTCCTCCTCTTGCCACCCTGCCCTATTCTCCATCTCTTTCCTCAACTCCAGAGAAGCAGCATGACCTAGGGGAAAGAGCTCGGGCCTGAGAGTCAGAAGGAATTGGGTTCTAATCCTAGCTCTGCCACTTGTCAGCTATGTGGCTTTGGGACAGTCTCCTGACTTCTCTGTGTTTGGGATTAATCAGGTACAGACCTTCCTGATTCCACTGTTCCACCAGCAGACAGGTTCTCCAGCCACTTGGAACTGGATAAGCAGCTCGAGAGCCACCTGTCACTCTGGCCAGCGGAGCTGTGAATGCTCGCCGTTTGTGCTCACCAGCCGAGCCTGGCAACAGAGAGGAAAGCATCTGTAATGGGGTTAATTAAATAGCTGCTGGGGCCTATGCAGCCTGTTAGTCTGTCTCCTTCTGCAGCTGGTGAATGTCAGCACGACCAGACTTTTATGGGAGGAGATGAGCACAGAGATAGGGACAGACTTCCTTCAGGTAAGCAACCCTCTCATGCCTGGGGTGCTACCTCGAGACTCTTAGGAGGAGTTAGCTTTCAGGCCACCCAAGCAACTGAAAAGCCATTTTTCAGGGTGTAGAAATCCTCCACCTAAAGCCCAACCCTCTGAGGATACAGTCTAGAGGGACTGGAACTCATTTGTTCTACCTGCCTCAGCTGCACATGAGATTTCAGGCAAGAGAGAAGGCAAACAAAACCAACTGCTTCTTTTTCCCCTAAGTAATAATAATAATACTAGTATTTGATAATCACTTACTATACTAGACACTATACTAAGCACTGGGGTGAATATAAGAAAATTGAGTTGGACACAGACCCTGTCCCACGTGGGACTCACAGTCTTAAACCCCAGTTTACAGATAACTGAGGCCCAGAGAGGTTAAGCAAGTTCCCCAAGGTCTCCCAGCAGACAATTGGGATTAGAACCCAGGTCCCTCTGACTCCCAGGCCCGTGCTGTATCACCTTGCCCACACTGCTTCTCTTGGACACTTAGATGGGTGTATGGAGTTGCTAAGGACAGGGCTGGAGAAAGAAATCTCTCCTGGTTGCTGTGACAAGCTTCTATTACTCAGTACTGGTAAAAGCAACAACATAGTAGGCTGGCTGGGCTCACAACATGCTGCCTGCTGGTTCTAGAACACTATTCGCTGTAATTCATTGCATCTGTAGTGATGACAAACCTATTGTCTCCTTTTAATCACATGCCACCCCTGTGAAGTCCAGAACCTGTGGTTCACCCCCCCATTTTGCAGGGAGGAAAACTGAGGCTTCAAGAGGTTACGACAGGGCAGAGCCTGACCCATGAGCTGAGCAGCTGTGGGTTCGTTACCCTCCAGCAGCAATCATTTGAACTCCCACCACCGCCACACTGTGGAAAATATAGCTTTCTTGAAATTTCATCATTGTTTCTGCCCCCTGGAATTATGACTACAGAGAGCTGGCCTTTCTGCCGGGCAGTTCTTACTTCTTTCAGCATCCTGGAGATTTCCGTTAGGTATAACAGTCTTTTAAACAACATATTTTCATCAGCCACTCCCCAAAAACCATGTTTGTGTCCCTTAAAAGGTCTATTTGTAATACAAGAGCAGGACGAGGAAGAAAAAAGCTTACTGCTTAGATTATGGTAATCGGGAGACAGATTTTCATAATAGAGCATGTATCCCTTGACATCTCAGCTGCCTTCAACACTTTGGACCATTCCCTTCTGCTGGGAACACTATCCAGCCTTAGTTTCTCTGACAGAGTTCTCTCCTGGTCCTCCTCTTGTCTCCCTGCCCAATCCTCTGTCTCTTTCCCCAACTCTAGAGAAGCAGCATGGCCTAGTGGACAGAGTACGGGCCTGAGATTCAGAAGGACTTGCAATCTAATCCTGGCTCTGTCACTTGTCTTCTATGTGACCTTGGGCCAGTCACTTAACTTCTCTGAGCCTCAGGTCCCTCATCTAAAATATGGGGATTAAAACTCTGAGCCCCATGTGGGACATGGACTGTGTTCAATCTGATTAGCTTGCACCTACCCCAACATTTAGTATAGTGCCTACTAAGCAATGAACAAATACCATTTTAAAAACAAACAAAAACAACTCTTCTTCCCCTGCATATCCTCTGACCTTAAATAGCACTTCAGGTTTGGTTCTGGGTCCCCATCTCTTCTCAAGGAGCAAATCAGGGTGACACAGATGGGAGAGGGAGAAGAGGAAATGAGGGGTTAATCAAGGAAGGCCTCTTCGGAAGGCCTCTTCATGGCACCTTCATAATAGTGACTAGGTTGGCATGAGAGGGGTGAAGTGTGCATGCTGGGTTGTAGTAGGAGAGCAGTGAGGTGAAGTAGGACAGGACAAGGTGATAAGGCTTTAAAACCCTTATAAGGAGCTTCTGTTTGATGCAGAGGTGGATGGGCAACCACTGGAGGTTCTCTTGAGGAGTGGGGAAATATGAAAGAGGGAAAATGTGGACTGAGCCTTTTTTATAGAAAAACGATCCAACAGCAGAGTGAAGTATGGACTGGAGTGGGGAGAGACAGGAGGCAGGGAGGTCAGTAAGGAGGCTGATACAGTAATCAAAAGTGGGTTTGAATAAGGGCTTGGATCAAGTTTTAATGCAGAGGAAAGGTCAGATTTTAGCAAATGTAAGGTTGAACCAACAGGATTTAGTGATAGACTAATATGTGGGTTGAATGAGAGAGTTGAGTCAAGGAAAACACCAAGGTTATAAGCTTGTGAGACAGGAAGGATAGTGGTGCTGGATACAGTGATGAGAAAGTCAGGGAGAGGACAGGATTTGGGTGGGAAGACAGGGAATTCTGTTTTGAATATATTAAGCTTGAGGTGATGGGAGAACATCCAAGCAGAGATGCCTTGAAGGCAAGAGGAAATGCGAGACTGCAGAGAGTGGGAGAGATCAGGACTGGAGATGTAGATTTGGGTACATGATACCGGTGGTAGTTGAAGCCTTGGGAGAGAATGAGTTCTCGAAGAGAATGGGTGTAGTTGGAGAATAGAAGAGGACCTAGAAATGAGCCTTGACCGACTCCCAGTTAGCAGGTGGGAGGCAGAGGAGGAGCCCACTAAAGAGACTGAGAATGAGCGGCCAGAAAGATACGAAGAGAACCAGGAGAGGACAGTGTCGGTGAAGCCACGGTTTGATAATATTTCCAGGAGAAGGGAGTGGTCGACAGTGTCCAAGACAGCTGAGAGATCAAGGAGGATTAGAATGGAGTAGAGAGGCCAATGGATTTGGCAAGAAGGAAATCACTGGGGACCTTTGAGAGGGCGGTTTCTGTGGAGTGAAGGGATGAAAGCCAGTTTGGAGGGGGTCAAGGAGAGAACTGGAGGAGAGGAACTTGAGACAGCAGATGTAGACAACTTGCTCAAGGAGTTCAGAAAGGAATAGTAGGAGGGAGATAATGTGATAACTGGAGGGAGCATTGGGGTCAAGGGAAGGTTTTTTTAGGATGGGGAGACACGTTTTTGACCTCTAGATTGTAAACTCAATATGGGCAGAGAAAGTATCCGTTAATTCTGTTGTATTATATTTTCCCAAGTGGTTTGGACAGTGCTCTGCACATAGGAAGTGCTGCTGAAATCACATCTCCCCAGGAAGCCTTTCCCAGTTAATCTCTAATTTTCCCACTTTATAGCTCCAACTCCCATATCAGCACTCTTGCACTGCCTAAGCCCTTAACTTCTCACAACTGTGTGAACAGTTAGGAACATTATCTTACAGACTCTACAATTTCCCCCAGTAGGTAAGGTAGCTCTCTGTCTCCCCCATTGTATGGTAAGCATCTTAAGGGCAGGAATCTTGTCTGCTGATTCTATCATACTTCCCCAAGAGCTCTGTAGGATACTCGGCACACAGTAATTGCTCAATAAATACTATTTTTGTTTGTGGTTTAATTAGAGACAGGTGGATACTTAAAAGGCAAATTGCATTTCTCTGATTCAGATGTTTTTTGTGCATTCCCTCAGTGGGGTGGTGAAAGCCTATCTTCCCTCCCCTATGGACAGATGTCTTGAGTGCCTTGGAGGTGCTGGCTCCCTGTTAAAGTGTAAGCAAGTAAAGGGCAGGGATTGTATTCTATTCCTTTGTGACTCCCCTCTGTTCCCACATAGTGTTCTTTGGGAGAGCAAGGTGGCCACGCAGGACCCTGGAACAATGACATCACCAAAGAGCCAGCAGAAGCACATAGGAACTAGGCTGGTGATTACTACCAAGTACCAGCCAGGGGCTTTCATAGCACCAGAAATTCATGCTGTGCTTCCCCATCATCATCACTGATGGCATTTATCCAGCTCTTATGGTGTGCAGAGCACTGTACTAAACAATTGGGAGGCTACAATACAATACTGAGTTGGAAGACCCATTTCCTGCCTCTGGAGCCCCCTGACTTTCCAGTTTTACAGCTATTCTAGAGGCAACTCAACCCACACCTGCAGGTTCTCCTTCCACACCTTCCCTGGACACTTAGAGAACGAATTACCCAGATCCCAGCTTTGCTGTGGGTGTATTCAGCCTGAGGTGGGTAATTCGCAGGAGTCCATCTCTCCAGCAGGTTGGCCAGAATGGCTACGTACTTCTAAAACCTGCACCTTCTCAATAAATGGTATTACTGAGCACTTACTGTGTGTTGAAAATACAACAAAGTTGGTAGATGCAATTCCTGCCCACAAGGAGCTTATAGTCTACGAGTCATCCTTGACTCGTCCCTCTCGTTCACCCCACACATCCTATCCGTTACCAAGACCTGCCGGTTTCACCTCTACAATATCGCCAAGATCCGCCCTTTCCTCTCCACCCAAACGGCTACCTTACTATTACGGGCTCTCGTTATATCCCGGCTAGACTACTGTGTCAGCCTTCTCTCTGACCTCCCTTCCTCCTCTCTCGCCCCGCTCCGGTCTATTCTTCACTCCGCTGCCCGGCTCATCTTCCTGCAGAAACGATCTGGGCATGTCACTCCCCTTCTTAAACAACTCCAGTGGTTGCCTATCGACCTCCGCTCCAAACAAAAACTCCTCACTCTAGGCTTCAAGGCTCTCCATCACCTTGCCCCTTCCTACCTCTCCTCCCTTCTCTCTTTCTACCGCCCACCCCGCACGCTCCGCTCCTCTGCCGCCCACCTCCTCGCCGTCCCTCGGTCTCGCCTATCCCGCCGTCGACCCCTGGGTCACGTCCTCCCGCGGTCCTGGAACGCCCTCCCTCCTCACCTCCGCCAAACTGATTCTCTTTCCCTCTTCAAAACCTTACTTAAAAATCACCTCCTCCAAGAGGCCTTCCCAGACTGAGCTCCTCTTCCCCCTCTACTCCCTCTGCCATCCCCCCTTTACCTCTCCGCAGCTAAAGCCTCATTTTCCCCTTTTCCCTCTGCTCCTCCACCTCTCCCTTCCCATCCCCACAGCACTGTACCCGTCCGCTCAACTGTATATATTTTCGTTACCCTATTTATTTTGTTAATGAATTGTACATCGCCTTGATTCTATTTAGTTGCCATTGTTTTTACGAGATGTTCTTCCCCTTGACGCTGTTTAGTGCCATTGTTCTTGTCTGTCCGTCTCCCCCCGATTAGACTGTAAGCCCGTCAAACGGCAGGGACTGTCTCTATCTGTTGCCGACTTGTTCATCCCAAGCGCTTAGTACAGTGCTCTGCACATAGTAAGCGCTCAATAAATACTATTGAATGAATACAGGGAAAACAGACTTTAAAGTAGATTAAGGGTAAGGGAAATAGTAGCGTATAAGACTAAGGACATAAGTTATACCTGAAGGGGTACACAGCCAAATTCAAAGCTGCCATAAAGAAGAGAGCCTATTGGGGCAATAAAAGGCTTAGTCTGGAAAGGTCTCTTGGAGGAGATGTGATTTTTAGGAGGGTTTTTGGAGGTGGGGAGAATGGTGGTCTGTTAGATATGAAGAAGAAGGACATTCTGGACCCAAGAGAGAATGTGGACAAGGGGTCGGTGGTGAAATAGATAAGACTGAAGTACAGAAAATTGGTTGGTGTTTGAGGGATGGAGTGTGTGGGCTGGGTTGTAGTAAATCAGCAGCAAGGTAAGGTAGAAAGGAGAGAGCTGATTGATTGCCTTAAAGCCAGCGGTAAGGATGGGAAAGTTCTCATTTGATGGGAAGGTGGATGGACAAACACTGGAGGCTTTTGAGAAGAGGGTAGATATGGACTGGACTTTTTTTCAGGTAAATGATCCTACCAGCATATTGAAGTTCGAACAGGAGAGGTGAGAGATAAAATGCAGGGAGGTCAGCAAAGAGGCAGATGTAGTAGTCAATGATGAGTGCTTGGATCAACATGCTAACAGTTTGGATGAAGAGGAAAGGGTGGATTCTATAAACGTTGTGAAGGTAGAACTGACAGAATTTCATGACATTAAATGGCAGGTTGAATGAGAGAGGAGAGTTGAGAATAGCCTAAACTAGACTGTAAGCTTGTTGTGGGCAGGGAATGTTAGTTACATAGTTATATTGCATTATAATTATATAATTATAATATATAATATAATATATATATATATATTTCCCAAATGCTTAGTACAGTGCTCTGCACACAGTAAGTGCTCAATAAATACAACTGACTGACTGATGGGATAATGCTAAGGTTTGGGGAGACAGTGAGGGTGGTGGTGCTGTCTACAGTGTTAGGAAATTCCAGAGGAGGAAAGGTTTTGGGTGGGAAGATGAAGAGTTCTGTTTTGGACATTTTAAGTTTGAGGTGTTGGGGTGACATTCAAGTAAAGATGTCCTGAAAGCAGGAGGAAATGCAAGACTGCAGAGAAGGAGAGAGTTCAGGGCTGGTGAGGTAGATATAGGAATCACCAACACAGAGTGGATAGTTGAAGCCATCAGAGAGAATCCCTTTGAGATTTGGAGTCGGAAGAGATCTGAGCCTCAAAGTGAGATGGCACAGGTCAGGGGACGAACACTTAGACACTGCACTGTCTGATTATTGGCTCCAAATGTGCAAAAAAAATGAATTATTGGACGCAAAGCCCAGCTTTGCTCCTAGGACTCATGTTATAGACCAGATAAATTGAAGGTAGGGCGGTCTTGAACTCACTCTTCCCCTCGGACCATAGCGGAAAGTGGACTTGGGATGTTTTCAGTTGCTTTTGCTGCAATCGACCCTCCCTTTGGGGGTCGGTTTGAGGCTGTAATTACAAACGCTTCCAAAATGCCACATATTGCTCAGGTCACAGAGAGTCCTCTGAAAATTAGAAGTCAAGACCTAGTCGGGAAGATAGAAACAAGATCATAAACTGTGAGGATTGCCATGTAAAGTGGAGATTAAGAGATTTAAGAGGAACTATGAAAAACAAATAGCTGAAGATAAAATAGCAGGGAGCAAACAATTTTGCTGATAGGAGGTCTGAGAATTTGTCCATCAAACATGCCGCTTGGAACAATGAGGAAGAGATGTTCTGTACTCACCAGAGAAGTCCCATGGGAAGTTTCCAACTGACTTTTCTCTGGAAGAGACCCATCCCCAGCAAAGGTGCCAACTCCATAGGGGTGATGGCGGGAGGGTGAGATGGTATCCCCAGAGGTATCTGGCCAAAGATGGGGTGACACCATCATTCTCACCCCCACAGCTGTTTGGATTGCCCCCCCAAAGACTGTAAGCAGGTTAATAATAATAACTGTGGCATTTGTTAAGAGCTTACAAAGCGCTGGGGTGGATACAAGGAAATCGGGTTGGGCACAGACCCTGTCCCTCATGGGGCTCACAGTCTTAATTCCTATTTGATAGATGAGGTAGCTGAGGCACAGAGAAGTGAAATGACTTGCTCAAGGTCACACAGCAGGCAAGTGGCAGAGCCAAAATTAGAATCCAGGTCCTCCTGACTCCCAGGCCTTTATCTACTAGGCTACATTGCTTCTCATTGTGGACAGTGAAAGTTTCTATCAACTCTATTATATTGTAACTCTCCCAAGCACTTAGTTCAGTGCTCTGCACACAGTAAGTGCTCAATAAAAACAATTGATTATTATTATTACTACTATTAATAATAATGGTAATTGTTAAGCACTTACTATGTGCCAAGCACCATTCTAAGTGCTGGGGTAGATACAAGTTAATTAGGTTAGACACAGTCTCTGTCCCACATGGGGCTCACATTCTTAATCCCCATTTTACAGATGAGGTAACTGAGGCACAGAGAAGTTAAGTGACTTGCCCAAAGTCACACAGCAGACAAGTAGCAGAGGCAGGGTTAGAAGCCAGGTCCTTCTGACTTCCAGGCCTAAGCTCTATCCATTATGCCTTGCTGCTTCCCTAAGTACTTCGCTAAGTAGGAGGGAGAACAGGAATTTAATCTCCATTTTACAGTTGCGGAAACTGAGGCCCATTGAAGTGAAGTGACTTGCCCAAGGTCACAGAACAAGCATTTGGCAGAGCAGTTGGCAGAGCTGGAATTAGAACTCAGGTCCTCTGACTCCCAGGCTCAAGCTCCACTGGGCCATGTCGCTGAAAGGAAAAACAATTTCTGGCCAGCTCACCCATGATGTTGCACACATTACTGCAGGGATGCAGCGTAACATGATGGTATCATGGGCTGGGCCAGATTAGTGGAGACAAAAAATAAAGATGGGCAAAGGAGCACTGGGGGTGGAGGCTGGTTGCCCCAGCTCCTCCCCAGCCTCCCACCTGTCAGGCAGGGGACAGAAACTCCCAGGCAGGGGAACTTATTCCTCAACCCACAAAGACTGGAGCAGCAATCTCCCGCAATCCGACAGGAGGACAGCTTCCTATTTGGATCTGAAGCCGGCCTAATAATTCATTCATTCATTCGCATTTATTGAGCACTTACTCTGTGCAAATTTGGTCTTGGTGAAGCACTTATTAGGTACCAAGAATAGTATTAAGCACTGGGGTATATACAAAATAATCACATTGAACACAGCCCCTAGCCCACATGGGGCTCACAACCTATGGAATAGCTGAACAGGTATTCATTCAATAGTATGTATTGAGCGCTTACTATGTGCAGAGCACTATACTAAGCGCTTGGAATGAACAAGTCGGCAACAGATAGAGACAGTCCCTGCCATTTGACGGGCTTACAGTCTTGAATCCCCATTTTCATTCAGTAGAATTTGAGTGCTTACTATGTGCAGAGCACTGTACTAAGCATTTTGCAGGTGAGGAAACTGAGGCACAAGAAACAAAACGACTTGCTCAAGGTCATGCAGCAGGTAAGTGACAAAGATGGGATTAGAACCCAAATCTTCTGACTTCCAGACCTGTTGTCTTTCTAACAGGCCACACCGCTTCTCAACCAGAGCCAGGAATGCCCAGTGGCAGCCCAATGTCTCGAGGCTGGTCCTCCCTCTTCCCCTGGCCTGTCCACCCCGTCTAGGTGGCTCTCCAAACACCTCCTCGCAGAAACATCCTTCCAGCACTGGATCCGGGCCCCAGCACCCCCAAAGCATCAAGAGGAAAGACCAGGCATGTCACCGTCAACTCCTCCAGCCCAGAAATACCACCATCCTCGGGAATGGGGTGGGGCGGGGGGTGGCGGAGGGGTCGGGCTGGAGAGTCACAATATGTATTCCTCAAACAGGGTGACATCTTCGGGGTTCAGCTCATTTCCTCTGACAGGTCACCCTCTCTACAAACACCCCAGAATGCAGCACTCCCCCTCCCCCCAAGCAGGAGGCATCTGCCCCACCCTCTGCCACTGCCCACCTAAACTACATTCGCCTCCCAAATCAGCATGAAGTCTGGCACAGGCGTGGCAAATCAAGGTTTGGCACTTCCAAATAGTCTATACAGGAACAGCTGTTCCCATTTATTTATTTATTTATTTATTTATTTATTTATTTATTTTTACCAGAACCATGTTCCGGCAAGCTCCATTTTACATCCACCACTGGAGCTCTGAGGTCTTCCTCCAGCTACTTAATCTAGAAGCATAGCCAAGTAGAAAGAACATGAGACAGTATCATCAGGAGACCTGGGTTCCAGCTCTACCACTAGTCTTCTGTGTGTCCCTTGGCTAACCCCCATGTCTCAGTTTCTTCATCTGTAAAACGGGGCAAAGATCCCTGCTCTTCTTCCCAGAGCTCATGGCTGTGGGATAGGTACTGTTCTGAACTATCTAACCCAATGCCTAGCCAAACCAACTGACACAGAGGAAGCTCTTTAAAAACACTCTGCCGCTTGTCAGCTGTGTGACTTTGGGCAAGTCACTCATCTTCTCTGTGCTTCAGTTATCTCATCTGTAAAATGGGTATTAAGACTGTGAGCCCCACGTGGGACAACCTGATCACCTTGTATCCTCCCCAACGCTTAGAACAATGCTTTGCACATAGTAAGCACTTAACAAATATCATCATTACTATTATTATGTTTATTAACAACTTCCCTCCAGCCTAGACCTACGGCTCTCCCCCAGTTCTGTGCCTCTTAAACTGGTCACTTTGGGAAGGCACTGAGTTACCCTATTCTGGATTCAGTAAAGCACCACGTCAGCCTGACTTTGCTGCTGGGAAAGACTGTTGTCTTCAAGGTCCCTACTCTCTATGCTGTCAATGATACCCAGGCAACCTCAAAGAGTTAGTATTCATCCAACGTACAAGGTATTTCCTTTATCCTCCCAGGTGGGAGGGCATGGGGTGCGGGTAGAAGGCCCCCAAATTATTATTATTTTTTAATTTTTACTTTCCCCAGCCAACAATAAGCATGGCCACTGAGGGCTAACAAACAGGTTCTTGTCACCATTCCCACCTCCGCAGCTTTCCACGAGCGTCTGTTGCGGCTGCCGCCAATGACTCTGAAGCTCTGTAGATTTCTGTTTGAGGCTAGGAGCCAGATCCCCATTTGAAGAACAGCAGGGCCAGAAACAGTTCCTTTCCAGACTCCCGACCCTATCCTTGTGCTTCAGGCCCAAAGGACAATGATCAGGGTCTTCCCCACCCAGCTAGTTGGTAAACTGGGAAGTTAAGGGTTTGGGTGGGAGAGGAGAGAAGCCACCCTGCTCTCTCTGAGCTGCTGCCCAAATTTTGGATTTCAGGCTACTGGCCCATCTCCATTAATAATGGTGGTATTTGCTAAGCGCTTACTATATGCCAAGCACTGTACTAAGAACTGCGATGGATGCCAGTAAATTGGGTTGGGTACGGTCTCTGTCCCAAATGGGACTCACAGTCTTAACCCCTATTTGACATCCACTAGGCCATGTTGCTTCTCTAATTGGCAGGGAAATAATGTGTATTAATATTTAGTAGGAACAACCATTCATTCATTCATTCAGTAGTATTTATTGAGCGCTTACTATGTGCAGAGCACTGTACTAAGCGCTTGGAATGTACAATTCAGCAACAGATAGTCAATCCCTGCCCAATAACGGGCTCACAGTCTAAATGGGGGAGACAGCGAAGCAAAACAGAACCAAACAAAACAAGACCACACCAAGAAGATAAATAGAATCAAGGAGATATACACCTCATTAACAAAATAAATAGGGTAATAAATAATATATACAAATGAACACAGTGTTTAGTTCCCAGGCCCTGAAACTTGTCTGGTGACAAGAAGAACCTGTAAGAAAAGCCTCCTTCTTGGCATAGTGGATAGAGCTCGGGCCTGGAAGTCAGAAGGTCAAGGGTTTGTCTCTATCTGTTGCCGAATTTACATTCCAAGTGCTTAGTACAGTGCTCTGCACGTAGTAAGTGCTCAATAAATACTATTGAATGAATGAAGGGTTCTAATTCTGCCTCCGCTACTTCTCTGTGCCTCAGTTACCTCATCTGTAAAATGGGGCTTGAAACTGTGAGTCCCACGTGGGGCAGGTGTACAACCTGATCTGCTTGTATCCAACTCAGTCCTTAGTACAGTGTCTGGCACATAGTAAGCACTTAACAAATAAAATAATAATAAATAATAACCTCGCAAAACTGCATCTATAGGATGGGATTTATGGTCTTTCCTCTTGTTTGGCTTTGGTCCATTAAGTCTATTCTGAGCAAAGGAGGTTAGATAGCATCATGATCCTCCGAGGAAGGCTGTAGCTATTTGCATTCCTAAAAGAGGAAATTACCACTGACAGCCCAAGGTAAGGCAAAAATATTAAGAATGACAGAGTAAAATTCCTATGGTAGCCAAAAAGTGTTCTTAAATAAAAGATATAAGGGAAGAGAGCCAAATTTCAAATGGCAGTATAAGAGCATTAAGGTCTTTATGAAACAAATCCTGAACACCCTGAGATACCTTGAAGGTGGAAAGTTTTTTTTTTTCTTTCGATTGGCAGTTTTGGGGTCCTTCCTAAACATTAAGATGGTTTAAGGCATTACGTTCCTAATTTCCTTTTGTTCGCTCCCTCTTCAAAATGACATCTTTTTCAAGACTGAATAAATCCAATTGACCCTCGATTATGCAGAAACTGATTATCCAGTTTGAGGCTTGTCAAGACCTTCTGATTCCCTTCCTCTCTCTGGGTGGCTGCCTGTGTCCCAACTCTCACTGCTCAAAAGCACTTCCAAACCCAGGACCAGTCTGCAGGATCAAAGAAGAGCCACAGATCTGATTATTGGCAGCTCTGATGTAAAACACTGGCTGAAAGAGAAGCTGAAACTATTGGCTCAAATGTAATTTTCAAATGATCTGCAGATTTCAATTATGCATCCCTTTCTCATCTCCTATTATCACTGACTGAACTGGAGAAACAGTCAGGCCTTCTCTAACTGGGGGTTGTGTTCTCAGTGAACCTCTTATTCATGAATAGTCCTGATACGGAAGCAGCATGGCCTAGTGGAAAGAGCCTGGGCCTTGAAATCAGATGACTTGGGGTCTAATCCTAACACTGCCACTAATCTGCTGGGTGACCTTGGGCAAGTCACTTAACTTTTCTGTGCCACAGTTCCCTCATTTGCAAAATGGGGATTCAATACCTGCTCTCCTCCTACTTAAAATGTGAGCCCCATGTGGGACCTGATTATCCTGTATTTATCCCAGTGCTTAGTACAGTGGTTGGCACATCATAAGCCCTTAACAAATATCACATTATAGTACTGACATCTTGACGGGCGCCATGCACGTGTGCAAAACCATCGTGTTGTATCCAGACAAATATATGGTGAGGTCAGGACATTCCCAATTTCTCAACAATGTTCTATCCAAAAACACATGATGAAAAGCAAGCATTATAGAAATGGCCATATATTAATGTGTAGAGATTAATAGCTGTTTTTCACACACAGTTTGTCTTCAATGGCAAGATGCCATTTCAGTGAAGTAAAATAAAAAGCTTGGGTTTTTTTGGTTTTTGAAGTGAAATTTTCAGTTTTGGCTTACTTGTGCTAGAATAATTCATGCTATCTGTTATCTGTTTTATTGTACTTTCCCAGTACTTAGCACAGTGCTCTGCACACAGTAAGAGTTCAATAAATATGATTGATTGATCTCCCCTAGAGCTTACCAAATAGCAAGTGCTTAACAAATGCCACAATAATAATTATTATTGTTGTTACTTTTAATAATAGAGTAGCTTTCACATAGGACTTCCTCTTGGAATCTGAGTCTCTTACAAAGGCACAGCCTTTCTTACAAGCTCATTCTACATGTTGGTTTTCTCCCTATTAAATTAGAATAATGGTCAAAAAAATTAAAGATGGAGTTAGAATTGGAACATAGCTTCCTGCCTTCCATCAAGCAAACTTCTGAAATACAGGATGGCTTACATCTCCCAGGCACGCTGGAACAAAAGACAGGTCAATTGCCTTCTGTCCCCCAGTTTCTCCAACTGTAAAATCAAGATAACTCTACTTGACAATCAAAGAGTTGGGGAAACATGCCTCCAAAATGTCTTTTGGGATTTTGGGAGAAATGGGGGGCTGAAGAGGACTATAAAAGCATAAGTTCAATGGAGCTACATTAATCTGGACTTCACTACTCAAAATTCTTGTGAATTCAAACAGAGCATATATTTTGTTTGAATAAGAGAAAACATTTTCCTCATCACCCCCTACCGGGAACCAGAGCTAGGGTCCTGGAAGCTGAGCTGAAGCTTCCTTCTTTCCTTGTTTCAGGTCCCCCAGTCTTTCCTAAGTATGCTGCTGCTACAATGCTCCCACCTCCCACTACGCTCTTCCTAACTCATGATGAAGGATTCAGCAGGCTGACTCAAGGCTGATATGGCCAAATGTCAACCCTCTTTCTAGGGATCTCTACACCCTCAAGATCCCTGGTTACATGTTCATGCAGAGCAGCCAAGAATAAGCTAGATAGGAAAGGGACCTACCAAGCAGTCCTGCTTCACTCTGATGGAAAAGGGTTAGGACACCTTCAGCTCTAATTCTACCAGCCATTCTGTCATGTAATAGTCTGATGGCAGGCTACAAGAATACAACAGAACCAAAAGATAGGAGCCCTACCTTCAAGGGGCTTCTAATGGGGAAGATTGGCAGACATAAATCACTTACAAATAGTGGGAACAATAAGGAGAATGAGGATACAAGGGATAGAATCAAGTGATCATATTTTTTGAGCACTTACAGTGTGCAAAGCACTGTTCTAAGCACTTGGGAGAGTATAATACAACAGAGTTAGTTGATACATTCCAGAATTAAATAAATAAGCAGCACATATAGATATATTCATCTGCAAAATGAGGAATAAGAGTGTGAGACCTGTGTGGGACAGGGGCTGTGTCAAACCTGATAAACGTGTATCTACTCCAGCCAGCACTTAGAACAGATGTTGGCACATAGTAAGCGCTTAATAAGTTCCATATATATATACATATATATGCTGAGGATAGGTTGACTTCCCCAACTTTAGTTTCATCTATGAGGTTTGGCTGCATTACCAAAGCTAACGAGAAATGCAAAATGCTCTTGGGAATTTGGTCATGCCGTTCTTTCATGGGTCAAAGAGTGGAAAAGGGAATTCAAGAAGCCCAAATTTGTAATTTGGCCCAGAGTGTAAATTACCATGGAAATTTCATCAGCGCTTAAAACTCCCTGAATGTCTTTCATTAGCTTGACTTCTTTTCCATCTTTTTCCCCAGCTAGTGAAATTTCGGTATAATCCCTCTCCAGCTCCTTTTTGCTTGAGCTGCCTGTGTCGCCTACACTATCCCAACCACCCTCCACCTCCTGTCTACTTTCATGGCACTTCCCCGTCTCTATTTTCCCTTAAACAGATGGTGTTGACAGATCCGGGAAGAAATAATAAGTTTTCAACTTAATGGCTGGTGATCAATTCGTAGAAAGCCACAACATGGAGAAATCAGATTTTTCAAAGGCCACATCCTACAGAAGAGGAGGTAGACATCTCTCCAGGCCTTGAAAAACAAGAAAGCCGGGACTGAGTCGGACAGAATTCCCTGTTATTAGAGCCATAAAAATGAGTGTGATAAATCCCCCTGAGAAAAGAGGCAAATTCACTACTCCTCCACTAGCTTTTTGGTAGAGACAAGGACTCCGTGGAGGAGAGGGAGTCCATGGCTCTCACAGTTTTCCAAGCTGTGGGGGTAAAGCCATTTGTTCTTGCCCCTACTGCTCAGGGGGCTGGGCTCCAGGCTCCAAGCCTTACTCATCCCAGACGACTGAACAGAGCTGAGTTCCTGAGTCTTTTCAGCCCTAAAGGGGGATCATTCTGTTCCACCATTCACTTGCCAACCCCATCTCCCATACTTCTTCCCCAAAAGAGAAACAACATAGCCTAGCGGATAGAGCATGGGCCTGGGAGTCAGAAGGACCTGGGTTCTAATCCTGGCTCTTCCGCTTATCTGCTGTGTGATGTTGGGCAAGTCACTTCACTTCTCTGGGCCTCAGCTCATCTCTAAAATGAGGATTAAGGTCTTGAGCCCCATGTGGGGCAGGGACCATGTCCTACCTGATTAGCTTGTATCTGCCCTATCACTTAGTACAGTGCCTGGCACATAGTAAGAGCTTAACAAATATCATAAGAAGGCCCATCCCCACATTCAAAATGAAAAATTTGCTCATATTTGCCCAGGGCTTTTTCTTCCTTTGGACCTTAAGATGCTGTATTCCAAGGGAACACAGGGAATATGGCTGTTTATTATATTGTACTGTTCCAAGCGCTTAGTACAGTGCTCTTCACATAGTAAGTGCTCAATAAATACCACTGACTGACTGAGGGCAGATTCCACTCCAGTTGAAATGAACGCAGAGGGAATTTAGCACACAAGCTGAAGTACTGCAATACTCCACAACACAATAGAGTCAGGGCTGCCTGGTGGGTAGAAATGAGATTTGGAAGCCTTGAACTTTACTGACAGTTATACTTTACTGGTAACCTCAGGCAAGGTTTTTGGGTTTGGTTTTTTTTTTTTAACTCCTCCAGGGCCTCCAGCAGTAACAAGGGCATAATAACTTGTCTTCAGATAACACTATAACATTTTGAGATTTTAAATATTATGGTCATAAACAGTGACACATTAGCAAATGGAAGGACAAAAAAGCTTTCAGCAGCTATTGAACGGCCCTGATTAAGCATGACAGTAAAATGAATCCCCACCTAAAACGTGCTACCCAAACAAAGACTCTTCATCAATTGCTATTTAATAGCTGGAGGCCATAGCCTTTATTATAGTGTCAGCTTCCTTACCTCTCGGTTGAAGGGTTTAAGCCTTAGAAAGATAATAATTTCAAGAACTTGGAGATTGTTTGACTATAACTCTGGAATGGGGATCGGGGGCGGTGGGGAGGGAGAGAAGAGAGTCCCCGAGGTGGGGATTTCCCGACAAACAGATTTTACTTCTGATGAAATAATTTCCAGCTACCCCATCATGGAACTTCTCTGACTCAATATAAATATAATAATATAACAATTTTACTAATCTGAGCTATAGCTCTGGTAATCTTTGTTCAGGAACCAATTCCACATCTATAGCATTATTCTTATGAAAAAATTGGCTCCACCTTATGGTGTTTCAAATTAAAGTGTAGTTTTCAGGAACTGGTTATATAGAGATCGAGGGTTGCCCATACTACAGTTCTAAAAATACACACAGGATTCTCTAACTGGAATATACCAATAGTACTCCAAATTTAAACAGTAACCATTACTTTTCTTAATGAACTTTATGCTGATTTGAGCACCGTGCATTGTGAATTTCCTATTTAGGATTTAATATCTACCTCTGCATGTGCATACCTTAGTTGCCCTTGACAGAGAGTATTAGAAGTTTAACCATGCTTCAAGGAAAACGGGTACTCTGAAATGGGAGCTCATTATGGTCAGGGAATATATTTGTTTATTCTCTTGTAATGTACTCTCCCAAGCATTTACAACAGTGCTCTGCACACAGTAAAACACTCAATAAATGCCACTTATTAACTGATGTCACAATGTTATGATCATACCACATATCCCTGAACCTAATAAACCCTTAAAGAGGTTTGTGGTTTTTTTCCTAACAGCCTGATATTTTCCAATCATTCCCTACCTTGAAACAAAACTTGGCCCACTAAAATCTTCTGTCCATTAAATTATGAGGTAAACTGGCATTCTATCCCCATCTGCCCTCCCCTTTGCATCAAGTTTGAATTTGACTGTATACCCCTTAAGTACTTTGATGCTTACTGCATCCCCACAATATGAATATAAACATTCTTTTACCTATTTTCCCTATTCCTAATGAATTTAATGCCTGCCTCCCCCATAGATTGTAAGCTCCTTGTTGGCATGGATTGAGTCTACCAATTCTGAGTGGGCAGGGAATGTGTCTGATTATTGCTGTATTGTACTTTCCCAAACATTTAGTACAGTGGTCTGCACTCGGGAAGCACTCAGTAAGTATGACTGAATGAATAAATGAACTTTGTAGTATTGTATTTTCCCAAATGCTTACAGTGTGCTCTGCACAGTTTAAGTGCTCAAAAATTACCACTGATCGATTACCAAAGTTTGACAAATAGTGTGGGCAGAGAATGTGTCTACTAACTCTGCTACATTGTTATATTGTACTCTCCCAAGCTCTTAGTACAGTGTTCTGCACACAGTAAGTGTTCAATACAACTGATTGAAAATCAAGAGGTCACCAAATTTGAATAGGTTTTTCTCCACCAAATGTCCTCTGTTGGTAGCTTCTCATATATTCCAAATCATATCAACTCTATGCCTTTTTGAAATAACTCTGTCATGCAGGATCTAGCCATAAACTGAATAATGGCATATAAACCATTTTTAATCTTTCTTACTGTCATTTCCGTAGACATTATTTCAGTGGAAAAAAAACCTTAAAATCATTACTATCAGAGAGCAAAAAGCTTATTCAGAACTTGTTTTGTCTGGAGCTCCAAATAAAGGAAGCTACTAAAATGTCTTAAATTTAGAGGGCTATTCTTTAGTTTACAACCAGAAGGTAGTTGTCTCAAATGAACCAGAGACTGTGACTTCGAAACCATTTGGAACGCTTGGGTACTTTTCAGAATATGAGGGAACTTGGTGCTTTAGGTTTTTAATGATTTCAAATTGAAGAATTTCATTTTCAAAAGATGAATGGAGGTTATGATGTGTAGGAGGAAATAATTCAGTATAAAGCAAAATCAGAGACTGAAGCTTCAAACAAGACTACTGTACCCCTAAAGATCAAGGTTGCTTTCTTTGAAAGATTGTCAGCTCCTTGAGGGCAGGGATCATATCTACTTACTCTCTTGTGTTCTCCCATGCACTTAGAACAGAGCTCTCAGCTCAATAAATACCATGGATTGACTGAATGTAGTAGGCGCAAGGCTGGAATGATTTTTGATTTTTAAGACTATGGGACAAGAATAAGAGATTTCTTTGGTTACAGAACTCTCACACCCACCAGTTCAACTCCATACAATTTTTAGATTAGATCTAATAGAATTTGGTTCTTGAGGGGGGTTCCAGATTTTATATTTTCCACTCCGGGATCTTATTTCATTCATTAAATGAAGATGCCTGTTGTGAAGATTAATGAGTTGTTAGCTCTGACCCTGACACTGCATAGGGGGAGCATTCATCTGTTTTTCTATTAGGCAGCCTGGTTTTCAGCAGTTCTGCCTGGCACAGATGTAGTACCAAAGGCTTTCTTTCAGTATTTTTATTCTAGGCACCCAGCCTCACCACATCTCAGTTTCTACAACCAAGTTCTGAGTCTTGGAAGTGGTTCCTGTGTTCAGAGGAACATAGGAGAGAACTGTAAATGTTTTGGACCAGGTGAGCGAGTTAGAGGTCCCCTAGACAAATGCTTTATGTTCAGTGGGACTTTTTTTATGGTATTTGTTAAGAACTTACTGGGCATCAAACACTGTTCTAAGCACTGGGGTAGGTACATGTTAATTAGGTCAGACATGGCCCCTGAACTGTATGGGGCTCAGAGTCTAAGTGGGAACTGTAAAATCTCCATTTTACAATTGAGGAATCTGAGGCACAGAGAAATGACATGCCCAAGGTCACACAGCAAGTAATTGGTAGAGCCGAGATTAGAATGCAAGTCCTCTGATTCCCTGGCCCAGGCTCTTTTCACTAGGTCGCTCTGTTTCCATGAATGAACTTCCACAGATCTGTAAATGACATCATTATGTTTCACCCTTGTAGGAGTTGGCAAATTTTCCCCCTTCTCAGGACAGCCAAATGTTTGAAGCCAGCCCTGCTGCATAAAAAGTCTCCACACATTATGTTGCATGGATGTAGCGTAATGCAATGACATCATTTCGATTCTGGGAAGGAGTAGATTTGCCCCCGGCTTTGGATGGCAAAATGTCTGAAGCCAGCCCTGCTTATTTCTCACAAGTGTCCCAGTGTATTCCCAGAGTGGACTCCAGGGGTATTTTGAAACTACATGTCCCATAAACCCTAGGGGGGAAATGAGGCAGCTGTTTAACATTTTGGAACATTATCAGAATCCATTCTAGACTACATCTCCCAAAAACATCTCCTCTGGGAGAAAATCACACTAACCCACCCCTGGATGCGATGCCAGGAGAGCATGAATTTCTGAGATTGTCCTGAGAAATGTGGAGTGACTAATCATCCCATTTATAATCACAAATTTCTTAAAGCCAAATATTTTTTTTCCCCTCCATAGACGTGTAATAATTACCCCCTGAGATTTTAAGATTTTCTTTTACCAGGCAGTAGGACATATTGGCTAGTGTCAATCAATGGTATTTATACCAATCAATGATATTTATTGAATACTTACCATGTGCAGAGCACTTTACAAGTACTTGAGAAAGTATAATACAATGAAGTTGATAGACACATTCCCTGCCCTCAAGGAGATTACAGTCTTCAGGGAGGCAGGGATAATTACATACCTTACTCTAAACTAGATGGAATGAATTTTAAGGCTGCTTTTATCTCATTTACTGAGGAAAATCATCCTATCTTTGACTTCTTGGGTTTCCGGAAAACATATGATGATCGGAAACTCACTTCATACTTCAAATTTCATTGCAGAGCATAAAACTTTGGGAACAAAGTGGACTATTGAAAGAGTGGGAAGCGTGGCTCAGTGGAAAAGCCTGGGCTTCGGAGTCAGAGGTCATGGGTTCGAATCTCTGCTCTGCCACTTGTCAGCTGTGTGACTGTGGGCAAGTCACTTAACTTCTCTGTGCCTCAGTTCCCTCATCTGTAAAATGGGGATTAACTGCGACACGTGGGACAACCTGTTTACCCTGTATCTACCCCAGTGCTTAGAACAGTGCTCTGCACATAGTAAGCACTTAACAAATACCAACATTATTATTATTATGAAAGGAAGAAAAGGGAAGCAGGTGTCGAGGAGAAGAAAGTGATGTTGAATATTTTTCTACAAAGAATGTTATGTTATACTCTCCCAAGCGCTTAGTACAGTGTTCTGCATTTATTGATACCAACGTGTTACCTAGGTTTCCTGGTTTCCTTAACCTTTCAATAGAGCTTAATTCCTGTATTTCTTCCAACTGTACCACAATCTCTTCAACAGTTCTACTAGTTCTACTAAAACTTTGTTATGTAATAACTAATTTGTTTCAGTTAGACCGAGCATCAGGCGAAGCTACTTCTTCTTTGGGGTTTCTCCCCAACTCATAATTGATTTCTCCTTTCGAGAACTTCTGGTTCTCTACCCAAAACAATGCCTGTGATTGTTTTTCCTAAACCAATAGCCTTGCCTGTTGTTCCTCAATACACAACACCCCCACCCCCACCCCAAATCCCACCATATTCCTTCCCAAACTCTGCTGAATTATTGTCTTCCACATTCCTCTGCACACTGAGACACCTATCCCCATCCTTGCTCTCCCTATCTTCTACTCCCAGTAAGGGCTCAGTGAAAACCTGGAAACCAGTCTCCTTTCTTGGGAGATGACAACTGCCTGGGAAAAGGGATGACTTACTAAGTGAAATTCTGCAAGTCCAATCTACAGACTGAGGGAGGTTGCACTTGGGGTTTTCAAGGAATACATGAATGAGAGATTGTTGGAATTTAAAAATAATAAAAATAATAATAATGTTGGTATTTGTTAAGTGCTTACCATGTGCAGAGCACTGTTCTAAGCGCTGGGGTAGATACAGGGTAATCAGGTTGCCCCACATGAGGCTCTCAGTTGAATTTGTTCATCATCATCAATGGTATCTATTTAGCTCCCATGTGCATGGCACTGTACTCATTTGAGAGAGTACAATAACAGCAAAAGACGCAGTCCTAACTTTCAAAAAGCTCCCAGGTTTGTTTGGAAGAAAAAAAAATCACTGAAACCTGGCAAGATTCCTGGATTCAAAAGCAGAATAATATTAATTAGTCTGATGATTCAGGAAGTTAATCTCCATGCCAGGTATGGGTTGACAAAAATCGTTTTAAAAACTCATCTGGCTAGACATAGAACAGCAGTGTCTCATGATCAACAAGCTGCCTGGATTCACAAATTATTCCTTTTGATCCCAGCACAAATATTTTAATACAGTTATGGACATGGGGTACTCAGGGAATTGCAAAGGGAGTAACATATACTGAACCTCACTTGAAAACAAAAATTTTTGATCCAAGAAGCTCAGAGCAACTGGAAAAAGGTCTAGATGGACAATGTGAGGATAAACTAGATACAGAATGTGTTGACAAGTGGCCAGCATGCGGGGAATTATTAACAGGTGTTTTAATGTGATTAGAGGGAAAAGATGAATCAAGTGGTATCCCAAAGGGTTCCATATCCTCTAGAATATAAAGTCGGTGTGGGCAGGGAATGTGTCTATTTATTGTTATATTGTACTCTCCCAAGTGCTTAGTACAGGGCTCTTGATCTGCAGACAGTAAGCACTCAATAAATTCAATCAAATGAATGAATTAAATAGACGATATTCATTACTGCCCTGGTGGATATAAGTAGATTCACCATTTACCATTTTTGATATTTACCATTTCTTACTCATTTTGTGTCACCCATAGATGTAAACAAAGCTAGATTAAAATTAAAATGATCAAGGGCCCTGGACATCAGAGAGCCCTGGTCAGAACCAAATAAGACAAAATTGAATGTAAGAAGGAAAACACATAATGCATTTGGGGATAAGGCTAAGGCTTCGGCATTCAGAGTACATGAACAAAGAAAAACACTGGGGGTCTTTTGTCAAGAAAACAGGGTCTGTTCTGTTGGCTGCCTTCTCTAGAAAGCATATTTTGTAGGCCAAGGTATTGTGACATCACTTTGGACAGAGAGAGTTGAGGGAGGAGACTCAAGTTTAATGCACTGAAGGCAATGGTGAACCACTTCGGTATTTTTACCAAGAAACTCTAAGGATACACTACCAAAACGACTGCACATGGAGGTGGGGTTTTCTGGGAGAGAGAGGCATCCATGGAGCCGCTATTGTTCTGAAATGACTCGACAGCATAAGTTTGGACATTGTACTTTCCTAGGTGCTTAGTAGATAAGTGCCCAATTAATACCACTGATTGACTGATTAGAGAAGAGAGTATATCTTAGGACAGTGACCAGAGCCCTAAAATTTGACTGCTAGCCCTCTAAGTTAAAAAGAGGGTCATTTCAGGGGTGATGGGGGGTAAGGAACAACGAGGAGGCAGGACCGGGGAACATATACCCTCTGGACTCACCAGGCTCCTTGTAGGCAGGGAATGTGTCTCCCAACTATGTTATATTGTACTCTCCCAAGTGTTTAGTACAGTGCTCTGCACACAATAAGCACTCAGTAAATACCACTGATTGATTGTAAAATTTAAGCCAGGATAAACTCCCCTAGCTTCCCTTTCCCTGTGAGGAGCTCAGATATAGACTCCATATTTCAAATCTTGTTCCTTCTACCTGTGATTTATTTTTATATCTGTCTGCCCTGCAAAAGATCTTTGAGGGCAAGGATCATGTCTATTTACTCTTTGGCTCTGTACTTTCCCAAGCACTTAGTATAGTAAGTGTTCAATAAATACTACTGATTGATTGCTGTGGCCAGGGATGTGAGGAGGAATTACAACTGCAAGTGTGACAGGGACGCAGTGGTCATGGTGGCAGTCGGAACTGGGAGAGCACTGGAGCTTCTTCAGTGCTCCCTCACTGCCAGCGAGTTCTAGGGGGCTGACCTCCACTTCTAATGCCATGACCACCCCGTCCTTCAGGAGGAGCAGACTAGGACTGGACTGGGAATGAGCTCGGCAGTGAGGTCCGAAAATATGGTGTGGCAACATACTGCTGGGAGATAGCTTCAGCAACAGATCAGTCTGGGGTGCTACAATGAGGAGAGGAAGTTGCATTCATTGAGAAGAGGCAGGCTTGAAAACATGGACAGGCATCACGAGTGGCAAACACCAGCTTGACAACCCGATCTATTATATACCCACAGTTCGCAGTGGGGTTTTCCAACAGGCACGGTTTTGAGGTTTAGACATACCCACACATGGATAACATTCATCCCCTGGAGCATCATTTTTAAAAAATGAAGGCGACCCTAATAATGATGACCCCTAATTGTTTTGTAGGAGCCAGGGGCCACATAGATATTGATATCCGCATTGCTGTGGTGATGGCAGGGAATGGGTGGGGTGGGGGGAATCACAATAGCCAACACAAGGAACTCTCCTTACCCTCCCCCTCAAATTGGGTCCTCCAAGCCCAATTTGGTCAGTGAAGTTCACAGGTTGTTTCCCCTAATGGCAATACATTTTTGGCCCAGACATTTTCTAATTCTTTCTGCTTTCCACCTTTGAGACAAGCCAGAGTGGGGAAAACACGTAATTTGGTCCAAATAACATGATATAGTTGGCAAATATCTTCAGTCTCAAGAGAGTGAATGCCAAAACAATTGAAACATGAATTGTGACCTTTGAACTTAGACTACTCCCATAAATTGGACCAAAAACTCATTTCCATCCCTTTTGTCAGTCTCGTTCCACCTCTGCTTAACTTCTTTCTCTTGCCTCCCTTAAATATGAAAGAAAAGATTTTCCTCCTCTTGACCTTCTGCATTAATTTAATATCTAGGTCTGAATGCCTAGGTGCTACAGTGTTAGGCGCCATAAGAATGGAGAAAGATGGATAGATGGATCTTTATTGGATATATCAAATCAAATTAAACTAACGATATTCAGAGATTTTCTGAAATCTTTTCAGAACTTGAATAAGCTCTGTTGCAATTTAAAATCTTTTTCTCCCCTCCCCGCCTCCCCCCAGCCGGAAGCATTAGTCTGTAGCAAGCCCGGCATGGGAGAGGGTTTGAAGGGATGGCGATGTTTGCTTGTTATCTCTGGCAATTAGGAACGCAGAGCAAATGAGACAGGGATTGGCCAAGCCCAGCCCCAGAGCTGTGTTAAACTGGACACTGTTAAATCTGGTTCTGTTCCTTTCCCTCCTTCCCTCCCTCCACATGGTCACCCACCGACTGATTGATGAGGTCTCATAGTCTGAGCTCTCTGGGGCTCATCTGGGGAGGTGGGGCAAAAGCTGAAAAAGCTGTGACTTGTCTTCTCTCTGTGTTTCCAATTGAACATGCAGGACAAGGTGCAGGGGGCTGGGGTGCACACTTGCAAACATCGTGGGCTATTTTTCGGGGGTGGGGTACTGTCCATTCCTACTAGAAGCAACGATATGTCTCCCTTATTTTCCAGTGAAGCAAATTTAGCTGTTCCCACCACTTCCACCCACTTCCTCTTGGAGACTGAAAAACTGTGCACAGCTCAACAACTGGGCAGAAACAATGGCTGTAAACAATAGTTAAAAATAAGCGAACACAAATCTACATTCAAAATCCTCTCCTCCCCCACCATCTGCCATGATAGAAAATTCCCCCAAGCAGTGCAGAGGACAGGCTCTCCACCATCCTCAGGCTCAACTTCCTTTTAATCAATAAATGGTATATTTATTGAGTGCTTTTGTGCAGAGCACTCTACTAAGCATTTACAAGAGTACATTGCGACAGAGTAGGTAGACCCAATCCCTGCTCAAAAGGTGCATACAGTCTGTAGAGGGAGACAGGCATTAAAATAGATTACAGATAAGGGAAATGGCAGCCTTTAGGGGTACATACATGCATGCTGTTCCTCTCCAGGTCATATCTGGAGAGTTTCCAGTACTCTATCAGTCTTGACTCTAGGAGAGAGAGTCAAGCAGAGGCTTACCCATTCCTAGCTTGGGCAGTGACTAGCAAGTGGAAGGTAATCTGCTACATGTCAAAACTCACCTGTGCTGGGCAGCAGCAGCTCAGGAGAGAGTCGAGGGAGGAGACTCCACTTTACTGTGTGGGCAATGGTAAACCAGTTCTGTATTTTTACCAAGAAAAACTCTATGGATACACTGCCAGAATGATTGCAGATAGAGGAGGGGAGTTCTGGGAGAGATAATAATAATAATGTTGGTATTTGTTAAGCGCTTACTATGTGCAGAGCACTGTTCTAAGCGCTGGGGTAGACACAGGGGAATCAGGTTGTCCCACATGGGGCTCACAGTCTTAATCCCCATTTTACAGATGAGGGAACTGAGGCACAGAGAAGTTAAGTGACTTGCCCACAGTCACACAGCTGACAAGTGGCAGAGCTGGGATTCGAACTCATGAGCCCTGACTCCAAAGCCCGTGCTCTTTCCACTGCGCCACGCTGCTTCTCTAATGTGTCCATGGTGTCGCTCTGGGTCGGAGACAACGCGACAGCCTAAGACATCTGTGCTATGGGGTTGAGGGTGGGGTGACTATTAAGTGCATAAAGGGTGCAGATCCAAATGTAGAAGGCAATGCACAAGGGAGAGCAAGTAGGGGAAATGAGAGCTTAGTTGGGGAAAACCTCTTGGTGGAGATTGTAATTGCAATCTCCATATTTGTAATGTCTGTCTCCCCAACTAGATTGTGAGATTCCTGAGGGCAGGGATCATGTCTATCAACTCAGCTGTACTGCATTCTTCCAAGTCCTTTGTACTGTGTGCTGCCCACAGTAAAGAAACCAGTGTGGCCGAGTGGCCTGTGAGTCAGAAGGATCTGGGTTCTAATCCCGGCTCCACCACTTGCCTGCTTTGTGACCTTGGGCAAGTCACTTCACTTCTCTGGGCCTCAGTTACCTCATCTGTAAAATGGGGACTGAAACTGCAAGCCCCATGAGGGACAGGGACTGTGTCCAACCTGATCCACCCCAGTGCTTAGTACAGTGCCTAACACATAGTAAGTGCTTAACAAATGCTACAATTATTATTAGTATTATTACTATTATAAACATAAATGCTCAATAAATACATTGATTGATTGATGTGATTTTAGTAGGGTTTTGAAGGTAGGGAGAGTGTTGGTCCATCATTTGTGACTGAGGAGGCAGTTCCAGGCCAGGAGGAGGACATGGACAAAAGGTCAACGGTGAGATAAATGAGATCGAGTTACGGTGACTAGGTTGGCATTAAGGGAGTGAAGTGACAGGGCTGGGTTGTAGTAGGAGATCAGTGAGGTAAAGTAGGAGGGGAAGAGATGATTGGCTGAAAGAACATCCCACATGTACTATTCAGGCAGGTAAATGCAGAATTGGACCGGAAGGGGGAGGACATCCAAGGATGAATACGTTTTAATTAAATCTACAATCTGGTTAATACTTTTCATGACTCATTCATGATGCTTTCAAAAATGAATTGTAATCAACAGCTACCCTCTTCATGATAATTCTGTTTAAGCCCATGTGATATCTGAGAATAAATAAGGGGGGTGGGAGTTGCCATTTTTAGGAGAACCTCAGTTCCTATGATGGTGTCAGCCATACTCCTCAGTCCTGTGTCCTTGCTGCTTGTTTTTCCAAGTTTACTGATAGTAATTACTACCAGGGCAGTGTTGAGGCCCCGTTTTGCTGGAGTTAGAGCAGTACCAAAAAGAGCCCAACCAAAAATAATATGGGGTTTGTGTTAAGAGTAAATATTATCTACTGTAGCCAGCCAGAAATACCAAAATTAAATGCCAATTCAGAGATACACACACACCCCTCCCCTCCCACCCTAGGGTGTAGTACCACAGTTGCTTTCAGACATGCAAAACATAGACAAAGAAGGCTGTTAAAGACCAGAGAAAGATAACCCCAAAGAAACTTGGCACACCCACCAAAGACACAAATGAGCATTTCCCGTGGACATCCAATATAACTGAGGTAGATAATATGCTGAGATGTAATTAATTGAGAGGCAATTGGCAGAAAAACAGACCACAGAGATACATTTAAAACACACAACCCAACATTATCTATCCCAGCCCAAGTTAAAGACGAGTCTCTGACCAACTTCTGCTTCTGAGCATCATAAATATTACTTTTGACACTTCTAACCTAGAGGGTGGTAGGTGGCCATTCTTTTACAGATGGGAGCAGTGTGGCTTAGTGGGAAAGAGCATGGGCCTGGGAGTTGGAGGACCTGCACTTTAATCCCAACTTCGCCATTTGCCTAAATTATCTGTGCCTTAGTTACCTCATCTGCAAAATGGGGGTTTAATACTTGTTTTCCTTCCTACTTAGATTGTGAGTCCTTTGTGGGAAAGGGTCTGTGTCTGACCTGATTATCTTGTATTTTCCCCAGCGCTTAGAACAGTGGCTGACACAAAGTAAGTGCTTTAAAAAACCACAATTATTATTGTAATAATAATAACAATGTTGTTATTCGTTAAGCACTTACTATGTACCGAGCACTGTTCTAAGCGCTGGGGTAGATACAGGATAATCAGGTTGTCCCACGTGAGGCTCACAGTCTTAATCCCCATTTTACAGATGAGGTAACTGAGGCCCAGAGACATTAAGTGACTTGCCCAAAGTCACACAGCTGAGAGGTGGCGGAGCCTGGATTAGAACCCGTGACCTCTGACTCCAAAGCCTGTGCTCTTTCCATTAAGCCATACTGCTTCTCTACAGTAGTACTGGTGGGGCCCAAGAGACTCACTGGCAATCAATTGCATATAATGAGCACTTACTGCATGCAGAGCACTGTACTAAGTGCTCGGGAGAGTACAATATAACAAAGTTGGTAGACACCTTCTCTGCCCACTATAGAAGGGAAGACACAGACACATGACTTGTGGCGAGTGGCAGAGTGGTTTGGATCTTGCCACAGCCCAAACTGCCCCCTTGCTTATCATGCTGACCGTAAGCCACTTTAGGTAACACAAGGCAAGTCTAACTCACACCTGCAAGTAACTAGTATCCCTGTTTTCAAAAGCAGCTCCTTCATTTATTGTACAGAGCCTGCCTGTACAATTAAATGATTGACCACAGGAGCATGCCCAAGTACAAACTCACTCTCTTTCTCTCTCTCTCACGCACACACAAACAAAACAAAATAAAAACACTAGCTGAGAACCAACAGAATGTAGTGGGTATTTAGGGATCATGTGTCCTATGTATTTGCCTGTTTAGTCATGCATGTGTGCATTAATATGTGCAACTGTGTTGTGCTTGTGTGTGTCCCGGGACAGAGACCCTGAAAGAGAGCAGCTCAGCGGCAATCATATTTCAGGTCAAGGGATCCTGGGGCTGGACCAGGCCACGGAGCAAGTTGGGCTTGGCGTCCCTGTTGGACCAGGGCAAGAAGAAGGAAGCCAGTGCTCACCACCTAGCTGGGCCCAACCAAGCCTCCTGGGAAGCCAGTCTGGAGGCAGGGGCATGTCAGCCAGGGAAAGGCAGACAGCTGGGTCCAGGGCGAGGAGTCCTGGAAGCCTCTGACAGAGGTTAGCCGGGGGTGGGAATGGGGGAGACACCGCCTGCCCCAGACCAGATGGGGATCGAGGGTCCAGCCCCAGCTCGCTCCCCATATTGTACTTTCCCAAGCACTTAGTACAGTGTTCTGCACAATGAGAAGCACCGTGCCTTAGGACTTGGGAATGAGAGGGCTCGGGAATGAGGGGGCTTGGGTTCTAATCCAGGCTCCGCCACTTGTCTGCTGTGTGACCTTGGGCAAACCATTTCACTTCTCTGTGCTTCATTTACCTCATCTGTCAAATGGGGATTAAGACTGTGAGCCCCATGTGGGACAACTTGATTATCTTATATAGTAATACTAATTATGGTATTTATGCGCTTAACTATGTGCCAACCACTCTTCTAAGCGCTGGGGTAGATACAAGGTAATCAGGTTGTCCTACGTGGGGTTCATAGTCTTATTCCTCATTTTAAAGATGAGGGAACTGAGGCAGAAGTGAAGTGACTTGCCCAAGGTCACCCAGCAGACAAGTGGCGGAGCCGGGATTAGACCCTGCGTCCTCTGATACCCAAGCCGGGGCTCTTTCCTCTAAGCCATGCGGCTTCTGTGTCTATCCCAGCGCTTAGAATGCGCTTAACAAATACCATCGTTATTATTCATTTATTCAGTAAGCGTCCAATAAATACGATTGAATGAATGAACGAACCTTGCATGTGAGCCAGGGACCGGGAGGAGGGGGCTGTTTTAGTGGGTTCCTTTCGTGGGGGTAGGGGGAAGCAATGGGGGGGGGGGGGTGTGAGGAGGGGACAGGTGTGTGGGTGGGTCTGTGTAGGTGTGTGTGGGTCTGTGTGGGTCTGTGTGTATGTGGGTCTGTCTGAGTCTGTGAGTGTGGGTCTGGGTGGGTCTGTGTTGGAGGATGGCTCTGTCTGGGTGGATGTGTGTGTGTGTGTGTGTGTGGGACTGTTTGGGTCAGTGTGTGTGTCGGGGGGGGAGGTCTGTGAAGGTCTGTGTAGTTGTGTGTGGATCTTTGTAGGTATTGTGTGGGTCTGGGTGGATCTGTGTGTGGGTCTGTGTGGATCTGTGTGGGGGTCTGTGTGGCTCTGTGTAGGTGTATGTGTGGGGCTCTGTGTGGGTGGATCTGTGTAGGTGTGTGGGTCTGTGTGGGTCTGTGTGGGTCAGTATGTGTGTGGGGGGGGGGCGTCTGTGTAGGAGGGGGTGGGGGTCTGTGTGGATCTGTGTAGGTGTGTGTGGATCTGTGTGGGTCTTTGTAGGTATTGTGTGGGTCTGTGTGGATCTGTGTCTGTGTGAGTGGGTGTGGCTCTGTGTAGGTGTATGTGTGGGGCTCTGTGTGGGTGGGTCTGTGGAGGTGTGTATGGGGGGGGGGGTCTGTGTGTGTGAATCTATGTGTATCGTGTGGGTCTGTGGAGGTGTGTGGGGGGGTCTGTGGGGGTCTCTGTAGGTATGTGTGTGTGTAGGGGAGGGGGCGGGAAGGGGGGATGCAGGGCTTCATCCTGGCCCCGGCGGGAGATTGATGGATGGCTGCGGGGGGCGTCCAACCCATCCTCGTGGTGGCGCAGCCCCCCGTGGGGGAGACGTCAGCCGGCTGGGCTTCGTCTGTCTCCCCCCCTCCCTCCCTCCCTCCCTCCCACCGCCCAGGTTGCCTTATAAATTCAGGGCCCCGGAGGCGAGCCCCGGCAGCCGCGGCGGACGGTCCTCCGGCTCCAAACCTCCAGTGCTCGCCCGGCGGCGGCCTCGGGATTCGCACCCAGAGCCCGGCGCGCAGCGCCGTCCACCATGCGGGTCGGTGAGGTCTTCCCCGGCAAGTGGCGCTCCCTCTCCCCCTTCATCCTCTTGACCCTGGTCCTCTTCGAGGCGCCCCGGGGCGCCGCGGCCCCCGTGCAGCCCAGCAAAGGGAACCCGCTGGCCAAAATCTACCCGAGGGGCAGCCACTGGGCCGTAGGTAAGTGTCCGCCCCAGGCGGAACCCTGTCCTGCGGAGGTCCGGTGGGGTGGACGGGGTGGGAAGGACCGGTCGCCCGGCTGGGCATCCCCCTGCCTCCCTCCCTCCCTCCCTGGTAATAAGAATAACGTTGGTATTGGTTAAGCGCTTACTATGTGCAGAGCACTTTTCTAAGCGCTGGGGTAGATACGAGGTCATCAGGTTGTCCCGCGTGAGGCTCACAGTCTTAATCCCCCTTTTCCAGCCCAGACAAGTGAAGTGACTTGCCCACAGTCAGCTGACAAGGGGCAGAGCCGGGATTCGAACCCATGACCTCCGACTCCCAAGCCTCTTTCCACTGAGCCGCGCTGCTTCTCGTGAGGCTATTGGTAGCCCAGCCAGTCCTGGCCGGACGGTCAGTCCCCTTCCAAACTGCCCAAGCTGACCCCATCCTCCTGCCCCATCCCCTCTGGTCCCCGTCCGGGGCGTTAGCGCTTTGAGCCTGGGTGGTCCCCGCACCGAGGGGTCGGAAAGTGACCTTTCGTGGAGGGCCGGTGGACGGGAGGGTGGGAGCGACCACCCCACACCACTCGAGGGTGGGTGGGTCCGAGGGTGGACTCCCTGTCCATCCCCCCTGGCCTGGACCCGGGGACCCTTTCAACATCTTGCCGGGCTTTAGCAGCTCACCGGATTTCATTCGTTCAATCGAGCGCTGATTGTGTGCGGAGCACTGTGCGAAGCGCTTGGAAAGTCCAGTTTGGCAACAGAGACCATCCCTACCCAACCACGGGCTCACAGTCTAGGAACGGGGGAGACAGACCACAGAACAAGTAGACAGGCAGCAGTAGCATCGATGTAAGTAAATAATAATAAAAATAATAATGACGGTATTTGTTCAGCGCTTCTGTGCCAAGCGCTGTTCTAAACGCTGGGGTAGATGCAGGCTGATCAGCTTGTCCCACGTGGAGCTCACAGTCTCCGTCCCCATTTTACAGATGAGGGAACTGAGGCACAGAGAGGTTGAGTGACTTGCCCAAAGTCACCCAGCTGACAAGTGGTGGAGCCGGGATTAGAATCTATGACCCACTCCCAAGCCCGTGCTCTTTCCACTAAGCCATTAGTAAAATGAATAGAATAATAAATATGTACATATATACCCAAGTGCTGTGGGGCGGAGAGGGGATTAGAGCAGAGGGAGGGAAGCGGAGCAGAGGAAAGGGGGGGCGCTCAGTCTGGGAAGGAGGTGATTTCAACTCCTGTCCCTCCCCTCTCCTTCCCAGCTAGGACCGGCTGCCCTGGAGCAGAGAGAGAGAGATGTTCCTCTGATCGCTGGGCGCAGGGTAGAGCCCCTCACTCCCGCCCCTCTCCCTCTCTGCCACTGCCCCATTCTTGCCATCCCCCTGTCCCCGGGTCAGAGAACTAGGGGCCGCGACGGTTGCAGCGCCCGCCCTCCCGCCCCTCAATCGCGGCAAAGCCCAGCACCCGTGTCGGACAGGGAAGGAAGGAGATTGAAAATCCACCCGCTCCCCCCTTTAATACCACTTTTGGGTTTGGAAAGCAGCAGGAACCATCTGACAGTGGGGGCATTTATTAGCCAAAGAGCCCCAGAACTCGAAAGCAAAGCCCACAGTCTCCCCGCTCTGTGTACTCGCGTGGCTCTTCCACATTTTCCCTGTCCTCGCCCTCCGACAGGGGCCTGTGCAGGACCCGGGAAAGAATGTGGGTGGGGGAGGAAGGAGGTGGGGAAGACAGCCTGATTGAATTTGCACAAGAGGTTGGAGAACTCAGAAGGATAGAGGACATTCTCTAGACAAAACTTAGCCAGGTCCTGATTCTTGGCGAACAGTAGCAGGGCAAGGATTGTTTGGGTCTAAATTTGAAAATAAAACTAAATAGTGGCAGAAGGGGGAAGAAGGGTCATAATGGAAAATAAGGAAGCCCGCTCCCATCTTTAGAGAATTTCCCGGAGAGAGGTCCGAGTAGGAAGGGGAGGGTCCATAATTTACCGAAGAGATCGATGAGGCTATATATACATCCTGAATTGTACGTTTAGATATATTCCCATATTCCACACCCAGAACAAATGCAAAGGGAATAGTTGATCTAAGGGTTTAAGGTTGGTCACTCGGTTTGCCTCCAAAATGGGATTTAGTTTCCTAGATAGGCTCTGGCCATTTTTTTCAGTTATTCAAAGCTTTTGACAATGTACTGCCCAAACGAGTTTCCATTCTGATCACTTATCAGTTGGATACCCTCTATTCCACAGGTTCTGTCTTTTTCCAAAAATGGTCTTCATCCTCAGAACCGCTCTGAGAACTAAATCCGAGTTAGGCATTACTACACCCATAGCTGGAGAAGCAAAGGGTTTCCTTTGTAGTTACCATGAATCGGGGCCAGCTGAACCAGAGTTAGAATACAGTAGTCCCAAATTAATAATAATAATGATGATAATGATATTTGTTAAGTGCCAGGCACTGTATTAAGCGCTGGTTGATATAAGCAATCGGGTTGGTCACAGTCCCTGTCCCACCTGGGGCTCACAGTCTCAATCCCCATTATACAGATGAGATAGGCCCAGAGAAGTGAAGTGACTTGCTCAAGGTCACACAGCAGACAAGTGATGGAGTGCGAATTAGAACTCACGACCTTCTGACTCCCAGGCCCATACTCTATCCACTATGCCATGCAGAAACTGGTCTCTAAAACTTCCAGATATGCAAAAGGAAGGGAATAGAAGTGGGACCAAACAGGAGAGAAGTAGATGATCATCTAAGAAGTTCCTGAAACTGGTTTTGGTGGATAGGGCAGAGAGTTGGATGGAATTAAAGTCAGTCCATACAGCGCCCTTTTAGCTTCACTCTACTTCCTTTGAAAAGCAAAGCACTATTTTAAGGGTTTCTGGAAATAACCATCCATCCCATTTTTGTAGTTAACTCAAGATTTTGAAAGATTAAAAAAAAAAATCCCAAAAGTCCCAATTCTCCCTTTTGATTAAGTGTATGAATAGAATTGTTTTAGGTTATAAATTTAACCATCAAATTAGCACACAGAAATATCATATAATCTATCACTGAAGATAGTTTTAGACTTAATTAAATCAAACTAGCCATACATTGGGGTCTACAGGGAAGATGTCAACACATATGTGCAAATTTCCAAGTGAATGTTTCAGCTGAATAACTGTGGTATATTATTCTAAAATGGTAGCAGTAAATTCCTAAATCTTGGCTTATCTGGGTATTTATAGATATGTATAGCTTTATAGGTCTGTAGATCTATTTTATTTGCAAACTGAGGAGAACCTGCAATCTTAAATTGGAGAAATATTCATCTCCTAAAAGCAAAGATTTGTTTTTAAAGCCTGAAATCTGATTTTCTGCAGGTTCATTCCTAGAATAGTACCATTTTCAAGTAGATATGTTGTTCACATCAGCTTTTGTTCTATTATTTTCCTGGTTTATAATGACACCATGTGATAAAAAAAGTGAAATCAACCAAAAACTTCAATCTAATGTGTTTTCTATAGTTGCCATCTTCACATGTGTAGGACAAGTCTGTAATCATATAGAATTTCACTAAATTGGCAAGGAAAAATTAACCTTACTTTCCTTGAGGTCTCTTCATCAATGACAGAGTTCCCTTTTCTTTTTGACAAGAAGTAATAAATTACAGCACTAGAAAAGCAATTCAAATTATACTGAAACTGTACACAACCTACATTCAGAATGAAATAAATACACATATTGGAGAAAGTGCTCTGGACACAGTGAACCCTCAAATATCCCAAATTCTTAGATTGTGAGTCCCACTCAGGGACAGGAACCCTCCCTAATGCCCATCTAAATAACTTTCCCAGCCTCTACACACTAAGGGAGAAGCAGCGTGTCTCAGTGGAAAGAGCACGGGCTTGGGAGTCAGAGGTCATGTGTTCTAATCCCAACTCTGCGACTTGTCAGCTGTGTGATGTTGGGGAAGTCAGAACTTCTCTGTGGCTCAGTTACCTCATCTGTAAAATGGAGATTAAGACTGTGAGCCCCACGTGGGACAACCTGAGCAGCTTGTATCCTTCCCAGCGCTTAGAACAGTGCTTTGCGCATAGTAAGCACTTAACAGATGTCATCATTATTATTAAGTACTGTTATTCATACTGACTCACAGGGCTTGGGAATGACTTTGAGAAAATGTTGGAAAATTGGTCCCAAGGCAGAGGTCCACACCATTACCCTCTCCAAACTTTTATAGTTTTCTTTTTTTTTTAAGGTATTTGTTAAGTGTTTATTATGTGTCAGGCACTGTACTAAGTGCTGGGGTAGAACCAGGCTAATCAGTTTGGGCACAGTCCACAACCCACAAGGGGCTCACAGTCTTAATCCCTATTTTATAGATGAGGTAAATGAGGCACAGAGAAGTTAAATGACCTGCTCAAGGTCACACAGCAGATAAGTGGCAGAACCAGGAATAGAGCCCATGCCCGGACTCCTAGGCCCATACTCTATCCACTAGGACATGCTGCTTTTTCTCCCCTCTCTCTACCCCCAGAAACTGGCAACTGTGAGGGAAGGAGTGAGAGGCTTTAATAACTCAAGTATTGGTATTTACTGAGTACCTATTGAGTGTTGAAGACTGTATTGAGCACTTGAAAGAATACATTAGAGGTTAGGCACAGGTTCCTGCCTTGGAAAAGTTCAACTGAATGGGGAGATAGACAAAAGAGAAAAAAAATTACAAAAGTGGAAGCAGGAGGAACAGAGTAGTACATTTAGATCATGTAAAGTATAAATAACTGTACATATAGAATACATATCAGGGTCTTTTGGCTGTTTTGTATATCTAGCTATAGACAGATTAATCAATGGTATTTATTGATCACTTTGCTATGTGCTTGAGAAACAGAATTAGCAGACGTTCCCTGCCCATAACGAGCTTACAGTCCAGAGGGAGAGACAGACGTTAATTGATAATATAATAATTTAAAGATGTACACAAGTGTTGTGGGGTTGTGGGTGGGGAGAATATCAAATGACCAAACATCACAGACCCAGATGCATAGGTAGATAGCTAGATATCCATAAGGGCCGAAAGGAATAAAATTCATAAATCTTAAGAGTGGGGCTGGGGTTGACATGCCAGATGTTGCAAGTTGATTGGGAAAGGCTTCTCAGGGAAAGTGAGACTTCAGGTGGTCTGCCCTTTACAAAGAGGGGGGAATTAAGAGTCTGGTGGATGTTTCTGTGGGGAGAGACTCTCAGGATTGGGGAACACCAGGAATAAGAAGTGTCGAGGTCACTTCAGAAGGTAAACAGAGTAAACAGTGAGTAAACAGAGTGATTAATCACCTTAGGGAACGATGCCAGAGGAGATAGTGGTACAACCCCTTGCAAAGATTTGGCTTCGGGCAACCTTCCAAAGAGGAAATCACAAAGCCCTCTTAGAGAAAATACTAACGATGGTATTTCTTAATCACTAGGTGCCCGGGTCTGGACTAAGTGCTGGGGTAAATAGAAGATAATCAGATCAGACAGTCCCTGTCCCAACCGGGGTTCAAATGGTGGTGAGACAGAAGTGATCCACTAGTGGGACCCAAGGTGGGGGAATCTCTGGCTGAGCTGTCCAAGGTGCTTTCCCTGGCGGGAGTGGAGGGAGGGACGCGCAAAACACCCTCTTCCATAAAAGGGTGCAGAAGATTTCACCTTGTTTTGAAATCTGCATTGCAATTAAAGATGATGTTAATTTGAATGGGAGGTGGAAAGGGCTGATTTTTTCCATAGCTCAATGTCTGGCCCTGCAAGGTACAGTTAGGTAGTAAGAGGCTTGAGGAGAGCAAAGGGTGAGGAACTAGGAAGAAGTGGGTGAAGAGAACAGATAAGATGAAGATAAGTTGAGGAAGGCCTTGAAGCCAAAAGGAAAGGAGTTTATCCTTGATAATGAGGGAGATAATAATAATAATGATGGTGGTATTTGCTAAGCGCTTCCTTCTACTAATAATAATGTTGGTATTTGTTAAGCACTTACTATATGCCTAGCACTATTCTAAACGCTGAGGTAGATACAAGGGGAATTAGATTGTCCCATGTGGGGCTCACAGTCTTCATTCCCATTTTACAGATGAGGGAACTGAGGTCCAGAGAAGTTAAGTGACTTGCCCAAGATCACACAGCTGACAAGTGGCAGAGCCAGGATTAGAACCCACGATCTCTGACTCCCAAGCCCGGGCTTTTCCCACTAAGCTATGCTTAGTATGTGCAAAGCACTGTTCTAAGCGCTGGGGGGGATACAAGGTGATCAGGTTGTCGCACATGGAGCTCACAGTCTTAATCCCCATTTTACAGATGAGGTAACTGAGGCACAGAGAAGTGAAGTGACTTGCCCAAAGTCATACAGCTGACAAGTGGCAGAGCCAGGATTAGAACCCATAACCTCTGACTCCCAAACCCGTGCTCTTTCCACTGTACCACGCTGATTCTCTAGCCAATCGAGGTTTCTTAGGGGAAGAGAGATGTGTGGAGAGAAGAGTTGTGCAGCTCATGACATTTTAAGCTTGTGATCCAGGCAACAGCGTGTAGGATAGCTAGAAGCAGGGCAAGGGAAAACGAGACTAATAAAGGTAGTTTAACCATGATATGGCCAGAACTTGGACCAGGGACGTAGCTGTTTGGAGAAGATATGAATCAAAAAAATATTATGGAGGAAGAACTGGTGAGATTTAATGCTGATTAACATAAAAGTGAAAGACGACATCATGGCTGGAAGCTTCTGGGACAGGGAAGATCGTGGTGATGCCCACTTGGGAAGTGAGATGGGATAGTTAAGAGGAAGAGGAGTGGTTTTAGAGGAAAGAAGAAAAGTTCGATCTTAGAAATTTCTCGTTAAAGGTGTCTGCTGGATATCTAAGTGAAGACATCTAGCAGGCAAGAGAAATGCAGCATTGTAGAAAGGTGAGAAGTCAGGACTGGAGAGGTAAATTTGGAAATCATCAACCTAGAGGTTGTAGCTAAGGCCAGGGAGCTCATACTTGTATTCAGACCACAGTCCATGTTATGTGTGCTGTCAAAAAAATCATAAGAGTCATTCTCTGGAGTAGGAGACCCATCTAGGGATCCTAGAATGGCCATCTTGCTAGTCACCCCTTAACCAGAAAGCCCATGTAGTCCATCCCAAATCAGGAGCACAAAAGTTAACTGAACAGAAGGTAAATAATGTAAACATATCTAGAGAAACCTCCTTTGTTAAGCCATTCCAGTATCTTACAGTCTCCATTGTTGATAAATTGTTCCTCATATCTCCACTTCCGGGGTTTACATAGGCCCATTCATTTTTCCTTTCATTGAGAACATTCACCTTAGCACTTTTGAATAACAGACATGTAAAAAAAAGGATTTGCTAGGAGAGGTAACATGAGCTAATGTAAAGAGAATGGGATGATGAAAAGTCAGGAGGGGTGGGTTCTGGTCCCAGGTCTGTCACCCAACTGCTGTGTTATCTTGGATAAACCTCTTAACCTCATTGGGCCTCAGTTTACTCATCTCTATGACTGGAATAATACCTGTTTATCCCCTTCCCCAAAAGAGGGATGTTGTGAAGACAAAATGAGAGAAGTAAGCTGATAGTACTGAGTGTTTTATTCCTTTGTGATCAGAAGATAACAGAAATCTGTGTGGTTTTTTTTTACATTTTGCTCTGCCGCTTTCCATTATCCTTGTCCTAACTTTGCGATCATTTGATTCTTATTATAGGCCATCTGATGGGGAAAAAGAGCATTGGAGATTTCCCCTCTGATTTTGAAAGAGAAAGCAAGATACCTCTGTCCACATTACCAGAAAACTTGAAGCAGCTGAGTGAGTACCTGCGGTGGGAAGAAACAGCTAAGAATTTGCTCCAGCTGCTAGAGGGGAATGATGACAGAAACAATCAGCCCCTCCGAGAAGAGCCCCCAGGGTCTCCCAGAAACACTTGGGCCTTGGACAACAATAACAATTTTAGAGATGTAAGTTTAAACTAGCAAAGGGTAAATCTTTGATGGCTGGAGAAGGTAGGTGGGTGGGGTGTCTGTAAATGCAGGTGTTTCATTCATTCAGTAGTATTTGTTGAACACATCAATCACAATTATTGAACACTTCCAAGAGTACAATATAACAGAGTTGGTAAACATGTTCCCTGCCCAAAATGAGCTTCCTGGGGTAAGCAGTACATACTGGGTGCTTTGGAGAGTTCAGTAAAAGTAAAAGAAATGGTCTCTGCCCTCAAAAAGCTTACACTGTAAAGAGGGAGATAGGAAGATAGAAATTCCCAGCAAAAGTATGGAAAAATGATCACACACACTCTCGCACTCACTATGAGTTGCTTTGAAGATGAGTGACCATGGACTATCAGAATGCCTTAGAGGAGGTGGGTTTTCAGGAGGCTTTAAAGACAGGGGGAACTGCAATCTGGCTGAATTGGAGGAGGAGGGCATAAACAACTGAAGAGACCAAAGGGCTTAGTAAACAACAGTGAGAGATGGGAGGGGGCCAGGAGTGAGTCACAGCAAGAGAAATAGCTTAGGAGGAGGCAAGAGTAAGAGCTGGGGTGAAGCAAGCCTATAATAATAACAGCGGTCTTTAAGTGCTTACTGAGTGCCAGGCACTATACTAAGCACTGAGGTGGATACAAGCAAATCAGATTGCACACAGTCCCTGTCCCTGCTCCCACTCTCAATCCCCATTTTACAGATGAGTTAACTGAGGTACAGAGAAGTGAAGTGATTTGCCCAAGGTCACACAGTAGACAAGTGGCAGAGCTCAGATGTAAGAAGGAGAGAATAGATGTAGAGCCCACGAGCCAATGATCGAGAGCTTCTTTTTTATGTCAACAGAAGGGAGCAGCCATTAGAGGTCTTGGAGGAGCAGAATAATAATAATAATGATAATAACAATAATAATACCTATGAAGTCTTTACTATGTACCAAGTCCTGGGGGTAGATATAGAATAATCAGACCTGATATAGTCCTGTCCCACACAGGGATCACAGTTGAAGAGGGAGAGAAGAGAAGATGAGAAATCTGAGGCTGCTTTCTAAAGATGAGGAAATTAAGGCACAGAGAGGTTAAATGACTTAGTAGTAGAAATATCATTTATTAAGTGCATTCTGTGTGCAGAGCACTGAACTAAGCACTGGTAGAAAATACCATGTCTGAACTAATTACCTTATATCTACCCCAGGTCTTGGTACAGTTCCTGACACATTTAACAAATACCAGTGTTACTGTTAGACATGGTCCCTATCCCTTGGGGGCTCACAGTTAAAGATGATGAGTTGGTGGGAGAAGGGACTGGAGACTGACACATCAGCTAAGATGAAGCATTAACACACATTGCGGGTAAATACACAAAATAAAAACAAAATCAGTAGAGGGCTGTGGCTAGAGGAGCATAACTTTCCTGTGGTCACCTAATAGAGTAAATAATACTCAAGCTGAGGCTTCCTGACTCAGTCCCAGGGTCTTATCCACAAGGTCACATTGCCTTATCTCTATTCTGGGATGTGGAGTCCCAAATATTCAGTGGGGGCTAGGGGTAGGAGGTGGTTCCATCAAAATTGTTCCTTTGATTCTAAAAAGGTACAGAGATAATCTTGCCCCTACTTTATGTTGATAAATAAAGTGGAAAGCAGGAATGTGAGGTTTTATTATTCAGACTGAATCTCACAAATAATTGCCATGGTTATCACAAATTGTCCACTACCTAGATCAAACCCTGTCCCATTCAGGAGACCCACCCTTTGAATCATGTTGTTCAGGAGCTCTTATGCACTTTTCTATCATATTTGTAAGGGACTTATTATAATGCCAGGCACTGTACTAAGCACTGGGGTAGATCCAGGCTAACCAGGTCTCTTATGGGGCTCAGTCTTAACCCCATTTTACAGATGAGGTAACTGAGGCACAGAGAAATGAAGTGACTTGCCCAAAGCCAAACAGCAGACCTGAACAAAGATCGCCCTTTGACAGGAAATGTTTTGGAAAACACTTTACAGCTCAGTTACTCAGAACTCCTCTAAGTCTACTGCTTTTAAAGAACAGCTCAACTAGTCAGAAGAGGCATGAGCCCTAACGCTTCTTGGCTGAAATATTGCCACACCCCTGATCTTTTATGGTATTTCTAGAGAGAGGCAGTTTCAAGATGATCGTGGGACCATTTTACCAGCCATAACCCACACTACTGTTTTTCTCACTAGGACATAAGAACATCACATTTCTAAGTCATTCTGCCCTCTTCAGCTTTCTGAGTTGCCAATCTGATTCCTGCACAGGTCCCCATAATGCATGACAACTGGGGGAACAGAAGTGAAAAGAGTCTGATGGAAAACTAGAATATTAGCAAAGATGTCCAGTTTTCTTTGTTCTACCCACAGAGGGAGGTTTGGAGCTAGGAAGGTAAAGTGAGATAATGAAGAAGAACCAAACAAAATGAAAATGGGAGAGTGGGGAAAGAAGGTTAAAATGAAAGAGATAGGGAGAGGGTGGGCAGAGGCAGTAATGGGAAGATGTAATGGAAGCCAAGTGGTGAGGGGAATGGGATGAAAATGATCTCGTTAAACATTTAGCAGCCTCCTGAGATCCCTGTCGAAAGAAGAAAACGATCAGAGGAAGATGCTTAGCGTCTTGCTGCTCTCACCCAACAGTTTTCCCTCATTCAGAAATGAGTCCTGACTCCCTTGGAGAATCTCCATTCAGGGGAAGCTCTTGAATTTGGCCCGAATAGGCAGTAAACTCAAGGAGCAAGATACTGGTCAGAGCCCCTGTGTTTCTCTATTTCCAATACAACAGCAGCCACATCGAAAATTCTTAGCACAAGAGAGGAAATCTTGCCCTTATCTTTCTTCATCATATCATTGTTTAACTTTTGGTTGATAATCTTCTAATGTGTCCGTGATTGATTTTCTTCAGGCTTCCTATAACCTGGCTGAAATTCGAGCATGCTTATTCTCGTGCACAAAGGCTCTGGCCCATTATTTATTAGAAATGCAATAAACTAAAATGAGTTTTTCATTAGATAATGAAAGAATGATGGTAGAAAACCCATAAATGCCCTAGCTATAAATAACGAGCTCAGATTTCCATGGTAAGAATCCTTCCCAGAAAAATTGGCCACTTTGTTGAAAGTGCTGACTTTCAGCTTGGGGAATAATTTAGTGTGGAGTTTCACAATAGGTCACATTTAACGCTAGAATTCCATTGTCTTAGGTACCTAACTAAACCAGTTTGCAGGGCTGGTTTAGTGTCTTACAATGTGCACTTGCTGTTGTGATGCACTCACTAAATGTCTCCTGAATTTAATGCTCCTTCCAAATGCCAAATTCATTGAGAATAGCTTTAGGTACTGAGAAAATTAGCCTTCAGGGTACACTATATTTCAGGAAATTTCACTTTCGGAATAGAGGTCTGAATCAATACACCCTGTGGAGAGCCATACTGATGGTATAATGATGTCTCATGGGAACCTAAGACAACCCAAGTCTACTCCCACATTCTATCTCCCCAGACTTGACAAGTACTTCTATAGTCTCAAGGGGTTGTTACCATGACTGGAGGCTCAAAGTATCTGATGCCTTGATCAATCAGTCGTATTTACTGAACACTGTATTAAGTGCTTGGAAGAATACAATATAGCAGATTTGGTAGACATGTTACCTGCCTACAAGGAACTTACAGTCTAGGTCACATAGATTTGGGGCATGTTGATGTGAGGCTTCTCACCATTCTACTTTGAAGTGGAATTAGCTTTTTCTGATTCTTCTCTAGCAGTTTTCATTGTGCACACTGAGCTTATCTTTAAAAGACTGAATTACCACCACTCATCTTAATGGAGAAATTTGAATAGCAGCCTGACCTCCTCTATTTGGACAATGCTTTCATCCCTGACCTAGTGTTAGGAGCATGGGTTTGGGGTTCTAATCCCGATTCTGCCACTTGTCTGCTTTTTGACCCTAGGCAAGTCACTTAACTTCTCTGTGCCTGGTTACCTCATCTGTAAAATGAGGATTAAGACTGTGAGCCCCATGTGGGACAGGCAGTGTGTCCAACCTGATTAACTTGAATCTATCCCAGTGCTTAGAATACTGCTTGGCACACTATAAGCATTTAAATACCATAATTATTATATCCCATTTCATCCTTTTCTATGACAATATATTGTTCTATGAATATCAGGACTTCTTATGTTGGAAAAGAGTCAAGCAGTCATCTGACCCAGCCCCCAGTCACTAAATGGGCCAATGCTTAATATGTAGATCTAGAGGAACGGGGAGACCTCCCCATTACCTCCCTTAGTATCCTGCTTCAGTCACTGTTAATAAGCACTTTTTCTTACAGATAATACTGTCTCACTACACTCTCTCTTGCTGCAGTTAAAGATCATTTCCTTTTCAAAAAATGGTATTTGTTAAGTGCTTACTGTGTTTCAAGCAGTGTTCTAAGCACTGAGGTAGATACAAGTTTATCAGGTTGGTCACAATCCCTGTGCCACATGGGGCTCACAGTCTAAGTAAGGCATTGAATCCCCATATTACAGATGAGGAAACCGAGGCACAGAGCAGTTAAGTGACTTGTCCAAGATCATATAGCAGGCATTTGGTAGGTCCAGGATTAGAACCCATGTTCTCTTACTCCCAGACCCCTTCTCTTTCCTCTTAGCCATGCTGCTTCTCATCTTTTTGGTCATCCCATCAGGAGAGAGAATGTTTAGAAATGGAATGCCCAGTTTAAAATCCTTACCACTTTTTCATATTAATGAGGTGCCCTGCAGCTAGCCCTTAGAAATTCAGGTGTAGCCTGACAATTCAAACATGGTTAAAAGAGTTAAGAAGCATGACTGATGATTTTGTTCCCTGTGGTGAAAAAATACCACACATTATTATCAGCCATAGAGCATTTTTCATTCATTTACAGTTGTCCACATTTTTGGAGAGATGTTATGGTTCTCTTTTTCACCATCCCTTCCCACCCCTCTCCACCTACCCCTGCCCCCTTTTTCTACTAGAGTATAGTGTGGGTCCCAAATAGCACTAGTATGTGTGGTAGCAATTGATAGATTGCTTCCTTAATTTAACTTCTGATGAAAAATGTACCATCATCACCAGATAATACATAAACACAAATGGGCTAATAATGATCGTTGTTAATCTTTCCTGCAGCCTTCCTTTAGTAAATTTCCTTTTGATTTAATTCTATAAACAAGGAAGTTGTCTACTGATCTCTACATCATAGCACTGACTGATGATACTTCAGTGGCATTGTAAAAAAAAAAATGTTAATTTTGGCATTTGTTACATGCTTACTCTGTGCCAGGCAATGTACTAAGTGCTACAGTGGATACAAGAAAATTGGGTTGGACACAGTCCTTGTCCCACATGGAGCTCAGTCTTAATCCTCATTTTACAGAGGAGGGAATGAAGGCACAGAGAAGTGAAGTGATTTACCCCAGGTCACATAGCAGACAAGGATGGAGCTGGGATTAGAACCCAGATCCTTCTGACTCCCAGGCCAATGCTCTACCCACTAGACCATACTGCTTCTCAAGCTCATTCCCTTCTCCAGGAAACATAATCCAATCTGTGCTTCACTGACACTGTCCTCTCCTGTTTTCCTTCTATCTCTCTGGCTGTTCATTCTGAGTGTCCTCGACATGCTCCTCCTCTGCCTCCTACCCCTTAACTGTGGGAGTTCCTCAAGGTTTAGTTCTGGGTCCCCTTCTATTCTCCATCAACACCCACTCCCTTGAAGAACTCATTCACTTGAAGTAATTCACCTCAAGTAAATTGAAGCCACTTATTACTTCAATGTGGATGATTCCCGAGTCTACATCTCCAGCCCTGAACACACACACACACACACACACACACACACACACACACACTCTCTCTCTCTCTCTCTCATATTACTGCCTCCCTTCAAGAATTCCTTATCTTCCCACCCAAACCTTGTCCTCCCCTATTTTCCCATTAATATAGACCCATTAATGTTAATGTTACCTGTCCCACAAACCCATAATCTTGGCATTGTCCTAGACTCATCTCTCTCATTCTACCCACATATTCAATCTGTCACGAACTCCTATCAGTTCAACCTTCACAACATCGCTAAAATCCTCCCTTTCCCCTCCCATCTAAACTGCTACCATGTTAATCCAAGCACTTATCTTATCCGGCCTCGATTACTGCATCAGCCTCGTTGCTGACCTTCCTGCCTCCTAGCTCTCCCCACTACAGTCCATATTTCACTCTGCTGCTCAGATCATTTTTCTACAAACACATTCAGTCCATGTTTCCCACTCCTCAAAAACCTCCAATGGTTGCCCATCCACTTCCGCAACAAACAGAAACTCTTCACCATCAGCTTTAAGGAACTCAGTCAGTTTGCTCCCTCCTATCTTTCCTCATTGCTCTACCACCATCTCACCTGCACACTTCATTTTTCTAATGCCAACCTACTCACTGTACCTTGATCTCATTTATCTCACCACCGACCCCTCACTCACATCCTGCTTCTGGTCTGGAATGCCCTCTCTCTTCACATGCGACAATTATTCCCTCCTCCTTTGAAGTCTTATTGAAGGTACATCTCCTCCAAGAGGCCTTCCCTGACTAAGCCCTCACTTCCTCTTCTCCCATTCCTTTCTGCTTCACCCTGATATGCTCTCTTTATTCACCCTTCCCTCAGCCCCACAGCTTTGTGTAGATATCCATAAACAGTTTACATTAATGTCCATCTTTCCCTATAGACTGTGAGCTCACTGTGGACAGAGAATGTGTCTACCAACTCTGTCATACTGTTATACTATACTCTCCAAAGCACTTAATACAGTGCTGTGCACACAGTAAGCACACAATAAATACAATTATTTTAGCAAAGTTCCCATTAGGAGAATGGAGGAACAATCATTGGGAGATTTTCAGTCAAATTAAAAAGATCTAAGGGCAGACACTAAAAAGAATCACCAACTATAGTGCCAATATGATGCCAGTAGGCCAGGGAAAGAGAGATGCTAATTCCCTTGACGTGGAAGAGGGGACTGAACAGCACCTTTCAAAAGCCATGCACTTCACTCCAGCCCCCTTTCCACCAGCATCAGCAATTCTTACCCTGCATCACTCTGCCAGTTCTCCTCTCTGATGTTTTAGAGGAGGTATTTACCTCTTTCTGATTTCACTTTGCCTGAGTGTCCTTGGGCATTGATTGCCAACTGTTAAACCTAGACCCTGAAAGCTTTTGCGTTTCCCCCCACAATTTTCTAGTTTCTGCTCTTTCCATTACTTTAAGCAATTCCATTTCATTTCACACTTTTCACATTTGTTTTGGGAAATCGTCATTCTCTCTGAACTTTTTCAAACCAGCCTCCCTAGACTAGTCACTTATTTACAAGGCTCTTTTTATTCTATTGATGGGACAGCCCAAATTGCTCCATTATCATCCCCATTATTTGTTGAGTCTGATCCTGTAGTACAGGTTAAAGCCTGCTGATGACTTACCGTATGATTGGGTTCTTTAAGAAACTAGACCCCTTGTCTCTTGATTTAGTCCTCCTCCATGTGCTTTCTAATTGGGTGTGCATTTTGCAATATACTGAAGCTAATCAATCACATTTAGTGAGTGCTTATATGCTGAGAACTGTATTAACTACTTAGAAATGTACAACAGACTTCAAAGACATGATCTCTTCCCTCAAGGAACTAGCGAGGGAGTCAGAAAGGAAAAACTGATACGCAATAACTGAGGTATTTCTTTAGTGCTTATTAGGTACCAATGTAAACATTGGGGTAGGTAATCAGAATGGACAAAACTGAAAGCTCCTAGGCTTGTGTTCTTCCCACTAGGCCACATGTAGTTGAGTAAATGCTTAGGGAGTAATCTAAGTAAAGAAGTGCTACAGGTGCGTGCAAATGCATAAAGGTTGATGCAGAATTGGCAAGATGGTAGCAGGGAAATATGACCTAGGGAGAAAAAAATACTGATCAAAGAAGTTCTCCTGGAGGAGGCGAATGTTCAGAAGGACTTTCAAGGTGGGAAGAGTTGTGGTCATCATTATCATCAGTGGTTTTTACTGAATGCTTACTTCGTGCAGCATACTTTCCTAAGTGCTTGTGATCTGGTGGCTTTGAAGTGGGAGTGAGTTCCAGCCAGAAGGAAGGAGTCAGACTCTGACAGTACAAAGACAGGGCTCAAGACTGAGTTGGGACAAAGTGGGAGAAGAGGGAGAGAACAGCCAGGGAGCCTTGAAAATGACAGAAGTTTCTACTTGATGTGATGAGGACCAGGTAACCATTGGGGGATTTGAAGAGAGGTCCGTTGAACAACGTCCTTAAAAAAGTCTAGCAGAGTGAAGTATGGACTGGATAGACACAGAATAGACTGCAGGCAGGTAGATCACTGAGGAGGTGGATCCAGTTGTCAAGCTAGGACATGCAAGTACCTGAACCAGGATAGGGTCACTTTGATCTAGTGGAAGGGGGCAGAACAGGGAAAAGTTGAGAAGGAAAAACTGACAAGCTTCAGCAACAGGCTAAATATGATCATCGAACGAGCAGGAGGAATCACCTTAACCCTCCTACTCAGAGCCCTGGCAGGAAATGGAGAATGCAAGTAGCCTGTTAATCAGTCCCATCTGACTGGACGTTAAAACCACCCACCACCCTAATTTTCATTTGTGGAAAAATATTTTCCTAAACTCCTTCACGTACCATACAAAGATATTTCGGTGGAGAGAGCAGCACACCCCATGTGAAAGATATGAAAGATAATATGGAAGTTAGAATTCTGCATCTGATTTTTGGTTTGATCCAGGTGTCATGGGAGAAGGATACTTCAGTTTCTTCATTGGTAGGATATGGATAATGATTACTGCTCATTCTTTAGCTCATGAAGATGCTGCAAAGGGACATTTCATTTCAATAAGAGACAGGTGGTTGGAGGAGGGCAATGCAGAGGCATAGTTGTAGCATAGTTCATACCACAGTACTCTAGCCTATTCTTCCTTTTTCTCAACTTACTACGGGTAACTGAATTTTGATTCGAGTTGCATAGAGAGTTACGGTGCAACAATCCTACCATGTCTACCAACTCTGTAGTATTGTAGCCTCCCAAGCATTTAATGCAGTGCTTGGCAGACAACAGACACTCAATAAATAGCATTGGTAGTCAGTCCCTCAGCCAGTTCTGACCTCAACTCACCACAAAATGTAAGCATATCATTTGTACTTCCAAATGAGTTTTAATTTTGTAACCCCTTTTTTAGCACTACATTTATGAAACACAAATATATAAGAAAAAGAGCCCAGGGTCCTTAATTTTCCCCTCTTTCCTATCTATTCTCTCAGTAAGATCATGTAAATAATGGGAAAACATAGAGATTGAGTCACTGCTTTGAAACCAAATCCATTTAGCTGTTTGCTAACACATTTTCCAGGATGTATGATAGGAAGCAGAGTTGATAACTTGGTTAGTCAAGGTATGGAAAGGGCCACTTTCATAATTGGATGAGTACACTTGGCCCTACAATTCAGATAAATTAAAAAAAATCAAATCAAGTGGAGAAGCATGGATTCAATTAAGTGATTTTCTTTTCAATGTTCCTTCCTTTCACGCTCCATGATTGATTAATGAAAGACTTCTTTTCCTCCCAGTTTGGGTGGCAATTGCAGGGTAGAATGTGTAAACATATGGGCTCTAGGAAGCATCTGAACTATTGAAAAGGCTTATGGGTAACTGTGCTCCCTCAATTACCAACTCAAACATGGAAAAATCCCATAGAAAATGTGCTTATCAAGATGACTGCACAGCATTAATTTTCACTAAAACGGGCTGTTACATGTGCCAGAGTTGCTAACTATACTTTTTTTTTTTTTGGTAGGTGGTGGACTATCTGCTTCAGGTTCTGAACATGAAGGAAAGCACTCCAAGCTGAGCAGGCAATTCCCCTCTAATCTGGAGAGCTCTATCCTTGAGAGACTGTGTTCCACATGCATCTGATTGTTCCAGATAATCAACAGCATCTCCTCTGTGTAAACAAGATTTCTTCTGTGCAAATTATTCTTGTATGTTTCAAACTATACCCTTGTATTTTCCAGCATCATTTTCTTGTCTTAACAGCTTTGCTGTAAATAGTTGGCCAGGAAGGGTCTTCCAATCAACATAATTATTTTATCCCGCTCCCACCACTAGGTTGTTGGTTATTCCTACTCCAACTCTCTCATCCAAAGTAAAAAAAAAAGAAAAAGTTACATGCTGCTAATCAGACAAATTAATACTTTTCCTTCAGTTCCAAAAGCAGAAATGAGCAGCTCAGCAATGTGGCAAATGCTGGTATTATTGATACAATGCTGGATGCACCTACTTCATGCTAATCCCATCACCTCCCAAAAAGGCCTGCCTGCTAGTTTTTGCAGCTATGAGCCATCCACCCTTCAGCTACCAATAAGGGCTCACTCCTCCTCTGCTCAGTCCAGATGACCCCATGTCTTATAGAGCAGTTGGAGAAGTGTTGAATGTGGAGAGGACGAACTGGCTCTTATGATAGCTTTCATGTAAATGAGTTGCTACATATGCAAATATCTGTTTACTGTGCCGAAGTAATTTCACCACGAGATTGAGGGGATTCAAACCATATCGCTGAGTCTGGGTAGGGCATCTCTCCCTCTTTCATATCCAGGGAGCTTGCATCATCACTACATAATGCAGTTTGCTTTAGGGGCATCGAGTAAGCAAATCCACCCCTGAGTTTAAAGCAATAGATTTTAAGTTAACACTCTAAGAACCATGTAAAGGGAAGATAGAGTAGGGTTATTTAGTGACTGGGGAAGAGGGGCACATGTTCTGATCCCACAAGTTGGAGGAGGGGATAAGACAGGAAATGTATCTGTTTATATTGTATTCTCCCAAATCCTCCCAGTGCTCTACACACAGTGAGTGCTCAGTAAATACGATTGAATTGAATGAACCTACAGCGGCCATCACAGAGATGCACCTTCTCCCCTACCACTCTTCTCTGTCATGGCCTCTGCTCCAATAGCCCCAGTGTCCTGGAGAGAAGAGTGCCAACAACAGTGGTAAGATACAGATGTATTCCCAGAAGGGCTGGGGCAGGAGTGTGGAGCGGGATTTGAATCTTTGGTCCCAGAGAATCCCAGACTTCCTCCATCCTGGGTCCCTGGAGCCTTAAACTGAACCTGGTATGGGGTGGGGGTGAAGAAAGAAGTCCCTGCAGGGATAAAAGCCCATCTGTGTCTCCCTTGAACAGAGAGTTCTGGAATATGCTGTGTTCGCCAACCAGCAGTTTGATCTTTTGTGGGGAAGACTCTTTTACAGTATTTGTTGTTCAATACTTGAACCAAAAGGTGGAACAGCTTTTGCAGAGCCCACAACCCACTCCCCTGCCTAAGTACCAGCCTCAGATGTGAAGCTCTGGTGGTCCGTCCGTGGGAACACCCCCCTCTCCCCATCCACAACCACAGTATTCTCCACAGGCAAATTTGTCTTGATTATATCCCAATACTTCAGAGAGCAGTCGGCTTACAAAACCCCAAGATTTTACAAACACGCAAGCCTTCTAGGTATTCCCAATAGCAGCTGTGCAGCAAGAGAAGGAGAAACAGTGCATGAAAAATAGCTTCTGCAATTTATAAGTTCCATCAGCAGTGTAACGAAGAAAGACACTATAGGGACGCAATAATATATTTTCAATATAGCTACACTTTGAGGAGGGCAGAGTTTACCATGGTGGGTAATTCCACCATCTACAGTTATGATCAGAGACCCAGAAGCCCAGTGAAGCAGACAAGCATTCCAAGAGGCACATCGCAATTTGCAAGCTACACAAAGCCCCCCTCTCGATTCCCATATGGGGCAGTTGATCGCTGCCCAGCCCTTGAACCTAGCTCGTGGATATGTGAGGTAATCATTGGTTGAGATGTAGAAATTATATTGTTTGGTTTCTGATTAAAGCAATCTGTGGTGAAAGAGGTGAAGTGCTTTTTGAAATAACTCAAAGGGTACACAAAATTTCTGAGGGTACTTCTGTTAACTAATGCTGTGCAAAGAGTGCAGTAACCATGTTTACCAAAAGCAATGAAAGCTTTATTGTGTAATGCTTCGGCTCTTAATTCTTTGTGTCTTTCAATTACCTCCTCCTCCTCAAAATGAACCCCAAATAAAAACCTAGAAACAGTCTTTTTGGGGGGCCCCAGATATTTTATTCCACCAATAGGAGAAAAGTTCCAGATACCTAGTCTCTTGTTGCCAAGTAAAAGCAGTCCGCAAAAGCAAAATGTTCATCTAATTTGAATGGTAAAACTAGATTGTGATGTCTGCTAGGTGAGAGACTGTTTAGCTTAACCTCTTGTGGATGGAAAGGAGTAGAAAATTCTGTCCTAAGTGATGGTTTGGGCTTGTGAAGGGCTTGTTTGTCTGGGAGCAAGTCCTGCTGGAGAGATCTTGGCCAAGTCACCGCACCTCCTGGGGAACACAGTCCCATCTCACCAAGCTGTGGTAGAATCAGATGACAGAAGCGGTTCTCAAGTGCAAAGGGAGTATGTGTGTCCCACTTTCACTGATTGCAAGCTAGAAATAGCCTAGTGTGTATTTATCCAGTCATTATTTCCCCTGTTTAGTGTTCAGAAACAAGTCTGGTTCTACCAGATCTGCTGCAAGGAGAGAGTCTTAGGTGGATCTGGTTAAATCCAGAGAGGATATCCCTGGAAAGACCAGAGGGAGTTGGGAGAGATATGGACACACGATAGGGTCCTGACCCCATAAGATTAGCAGCCCAAGAAAGGATGCAGCATCTTTAGCTGATCTTCCCTGGGTCAGTCTAGGATCACTATGGCAGAACTTTACCATATCTAGGCACGAGTAACTAGTTTAGCTTCCCTTTTATCTCAGGCCAGCAGTCTCATTTTAATATTTAAATTTGAGTTCTCCTCCTTCCTAGCCTATAAGCAGATGCTTCCTAGGCCTAGAGCTTGTTTGTTCAGGTCCCCAGATTGTCACTTTTTTCCCCTTTTCTCTTTCAAGACAGATTCATTTCCCTACTCTCCTTAGAGTACCAGGTAGCTGTAGAAGCTTCCCATTTTCGGTGTGTGTTGTTCCTCCCACTAACGTTTCATCCAGGTGACATTGAATGCATTCGGGATAGCCTTTTGGGAATAGAAACACTCCTCCAGGGTGGTGGTGATGTGGGAGACAAAGGACACCAGAGATGGGGGTCTCAAGTTGCGAGTAATTTTGGGCTTTTTTTAAAAAATGGTATTTGTTAGGCACTTACCAGGAACTTTACTAAGTGCTGGAGTAAATATAAGTTAAATCAGGTTGGACACAACCAATGTCCCAAGTGGGGCTCACAGTCAGAGAAGCAGCATGGCTTGGTGGAAAGAGCATGGTCTTGGGAGTCAGAGGACATGGGTTCTAATCCCAACTCCACCACTTGTTGCTGTGTGACCTTGGGCAAACTGCTGAACTTCTCTGTGCCTCAGTTACCTCATCTGTAAAATGGGGATTAAGACTGTGAGCCCCATGTGGGGCAACCTGATTACCTTGTATCTACCCCAGCGCTTAGAAAGGGGCTTGGCACATAGTAAGTGCTTAAATACCATCATCATTATTATTATTATTATTAATACCCATTTTACAGATGAGGTAACAGGCACAGAGAAGTGACTTGCCCAAGTTCTGCTATGTGACAGAGTCAGAATTAGAACCCAGGTTTTCTGACTCCCAGGCCCATGGTCTTCCCACTAGGTCATGCTGCTTCTCATCCTTAGCACATTGGGCAGTTGCCTCTTTCACCTGCTCAAATGTCTGGCTCTGGCCACTTTAGAGAAGCAGTGTGGCCTAATGAAAAAAGCATGGGCCTGGGAATCAGAGGACCTGGGTTCTAATCCTGGATCTGCCACTTACGTGCTGTGTGACCTTAGGCAAGTCACAACTTCTCTAAGCCTCAGTTTCACCACCTTTTAAATAGGGATTCTTCCACCTAGACTCTGAGCCCCATGTGGGACAGGGATCATGTCCAATCTGATTATCTTATTCTTACCCCAGTGCTTAGAACAGTGCTTGATACATAGTAAGCACTTAAATATATAATTTGTATTATTACTTAGCCAGGCTTGACTAGAGTGAAAATTAGAGGAGGGTGACAGAAGAAAAGAGGTAAAACCATGAGATGAAAAAAGAATAGTGACTTCATGGGACAGGTTCAGAGGATTTGATCTAATCCTCCTTAACCTGTCATCTGTTTTTAACACTGGAGGTCACACCCTTCTTCTGGTAGCACTATCTAACCTTGGCTTCACTGGTACTGTCCTCTCCTGGTTCTCCCTGGCTGTTCCTTCTCAGTCTCTTTCACCACTGCCCCTTGACCAGGGGAGTCCCTCAAGGCATAATTTGGGGTCTCCAATTCTCCTTTTACACCCACTCTTGGAGTAATCATTTGTTCCCATGGCTTCAGATATGAGATGATTCCCTAATGGACCTCTCCATCCCCAACCTCTCTAGTCTGCAGTCTCATATTTCCTCATCTCTCTACTTGGATGTCCCTCCACTGATACCTCAAACATGATGACACAACCAAAAGAGAACTCATTTTCCCATCCACATTGTTCCCCCATTAATTTTCCCACCACTGTGGAGATCACCACCATCCTCCCTGTCTCACAAGACTTTAACCTTGACATTTTTCTCATCTCTGTCATTCAGTCTGCCACTTGTTTGCTGTGTGACCTTGGGCAAGCCACTTCACTTCTCTGTGCCTCAGTTACCTCATCTGTCAAATGGGTATTAAGACTGTAAGCCCTGTGTGTGACCAACCTGATTGCCTTGTATCTACCCCAGTGCTTAGAACAATGCTTGGCACATAGTAAGCGCTTAACAAATACCATAATTATTATTATTCTTCATTCTGCATATTCAGTCTGTCACCAAATCCTCTCAGTTCTACCTTCACAACATTGCTAAAATCCACCCTTTCCTCTTTATCCCAGCAGTTACGACACTGATCCAAGTACTTATCCTATCCTTCCTCTATTGCATCAGCCTCTTCACTGACCTTCCTGCCTCCTGTCTCTCCCCAATCCAGCCCATATTTCACTCTGCTGAGTTCATTTTTCGGTATATATATATATAAAAAATCATCCTGTGCACATCTCCCCAGTCCTCAAAAACCTCCAGTGGTTGCCCATCCCTCTCTGCCAACAGAAACTCTTTGCTATTGGCTTTAATACACTCGACCAGCCCTCCCCATCTGACTAAACCTCTTTCATCTACTACTTCAACCCAACCCACACAGTTTGCTCATTTAACACCAACCTACTGACCATATACATCTATCTTGTCTCATTCACCATCAACCCTCTCTCACATTTGCCCTTTGGTCCTTCATATTCAATAGAACACCGCAAGATCGTGAGCTCACTGTGGGTAGGCAATGTGTCTACCAACTCTATTGTGCTCTCCCAAGTGCTTAACACAGTGCTCTGCGCATTGTGAGTGCTCAATAAATACAATTGATTTCCCATCTTCAAAGCCAAACTAAAGTTATATCCCCTCCAGGAAGCTTTCTCTAACTTATTTCCTCACCCTATTTTCCCTTCTTTCTGTGTTGCCTATGCACATAAACAAGAGGGTTTACACATGGGAACTGGTGGTTGGGGCCAAGGATGGTGAGGGCTTAAAGCTGGGGACTGATGGACAGAGCCAAGGATAATGAGGAAGAGGTAGTACACTTTGGGACAGGGTATTTTATAATAAAGGAGAGGGTTTAGACTGTAAACTCACTGTGGGAGGGAAATGTGCCTGTTTATTATTATATTGTCCTCTCCCAAGCACTCAGTACAGTGCTCTGCACACAGTAAGCACTTTATACAATTGAATTGAATGAATATTCCTAGGCATTGGTGGGTGGGACTGAGGATGATGAGGGAGAGAGTTATTATAGGGGGCCAGGTGGAATGGGGTTGGGAATAGTGAGAGAGAGGGTTATATCTTGCGACTAAGGGATTGGGCCATTTTTAATGATCGAGAGAGGTTATACCTATGAACTGCCAGATTAGGCTGAGGAGAATGAATGAGAAGAGTTGTAGCTGGGGACCTGTGCCCAAGACCAAAAATGCTGATGGATAGGGGTTACAGGTAGGGACTGGTGGTGGGGAGCAAAGATGCTGATAGAGAGGGGTTAAAACTGGGAGCCAAGTGCACAGGTTACAACAAAGGGAGGGCAAATAAGGTGGGAGAATTGAGGGGTTAGTCAGAGAAGGTCTATTAGAGAAGATTTTAGTAGGCTACTTACTCCACCCCCAGCACTTAATGTGCATATACTTATGTTATGCTGCTTGTCTCATCTGTAATTTACTTTAATATCTGTTTCCCCATCTAGAAAGTTCCCTGAAGGCAGGGATCATGCTTCCCACCAACTTTTCCTCAAGCATTTAATATAGTGGTGTGCACCGAGTTAAACACTCAAATATCTTTGATTAGTTGATTATCATTCCACCTATTGAAGACCTGTGGCCCCTTTTCTGTTTGTGACCTTCTCATTGAAAGCAAAAGGATGGGAAGGGAATTAGGAGTCATTACCCTTGAGATTGGGCTTTCAAGAACTTTTCTTTTCTAGCTTTCCAGGCATCTTACGCTGGTCACCAAAGTGAACTTGGTCTTCATGAGCCATCTAGGGCTCATTATTTCACTGACAAAACAATGAAGCTAGTAAATGGACTTTCTGACCATTTTTCAGGCAAGCTGGAGTTACCATAAGTAGTTGAGGGGCAATAGAATTATCAGTTTATCAATCAGTAGTATTTATTGAGCACTTACTGTAAGCAGAGAACTGTACTAAGTGCTTGGAAGAGTAAGATACAGAGTTGATAGACATGTTCACTATCCATAATCCCTCTTATGTCACCCTTGAACTTGGATTTGCACCTTTAATTCACTCCTCCCTCAGCTCCACAGCATTTATGTATATATCTGTAATGTATTTATTTATATTAATATCTATCTTCCCCCTCTAGACTAATCTCTTTGTGGGCAGGGACCGTATCTACCAATTCTGAAATATTGTACTCTCACAGGTACTTAGTATAGTGCTCAATAAATATGACTGATTGGAAGAAAAGTCCTAGAATTTTTGCTTTCTTGGATCAATTTACACACACAGCAATGAACTGGAACCCCAGGTATGAGATAGACACTTATCTTGTGGTCTCTAATAAAGCTAGAAACACATATATGGACACGGCCTTGTTCTGGTGCTTGATTACCTTAGTTTCACTGCCTTTAAAATTGGGGACAACAGATTCCAAACTTATGCAACTACAGAACACTCTCTTAAGGGTATCAAGTCTAATTAGTAAACATTGGAATGGTGGTTTAAATAGAAGTATGAGGTAGGTTCTAATTAATGTCGGAAAATTCAGTCTGGAAAAATAACAACAAAAATGCACTCAATGAAAAGTTGCCAAAGACCCTCCTAATTTGTTTAGATTTTTTAAATGTACCCTGGTGCTAATGGGAAGCATCATAAACTAAGGAATGTTTGCTATCATGTATGGCAATAAAGAGTGGGAGGGAGGAGAGAAATGTGTTATTTTTAGACAAGTCATGACTGCCATTCTTCCAAGAGCTGAAGTGAATTTTGTCAGATTATTGTAAAGAATTTTCAGAGTTACTGAAACCAGGAAAGGGAGATAACTACAGCCAAGAATGCATACAATGCTATCCCTGAGGCAAGACCAGTGGTTCAGTGAACTCTACAGACCAGTATTCCATCTCCATAGGCAACAAAATGCTTGGAGGAATCAGGCCATTGGTAACATCCATCCTAATATTTAGAAACAGATGAATGAGGATAACTATCACCCCCATAATAATAATAATGATGTCTTTTGTTTAGCGCTTACTAGGTGTCAAGCACTGTTCTAAGTGCTGGAAGAGATACAAAGTAATCAGGTTGTCCCATATGGGGCTTACAGTCTTCATTCCCATTTTACAGATGAGGTAACAAGCACAGAGAAGTGAAGTGACTTGCCCAAGTCTCACATCTGACAAGTGACAGAGCCAGGATTAGAACCCATGACCTCTGACTCTCAACCCCGTGCTCTTTCCACTGAGCCACGCTGCTTCTCATGCTTCCCCAATCCCAGCTTTCCCTTTATTAACCTATTGTCTCATCCATGAATTTATCGAAACCTAGTCTTCTTCCTTAACTTTCTGTGACAAATACCACGTGCAACCCACCTACCCAAGAGTCTCTGCCTTCAAGGTGCTGCCCATTTACAGCAAATGTATGACTGTTTGGAGGCAAGCTTTTACTAGCAGAGAGGGTAAACCAATGGAGAGGAGAAGAGGCAAAATGGAGGGAGATTTTAGTTGACCATGTTTAGGTCAAATAACTGGAAGCAGAACAAAGGAGATCCCAGTGATCTTAAACAGTACCAGCAGAAATATCCCTACCTTTCTCTGTTTCTCTCGGAAACACTATTTCCCTTTCATAAGACTAAACCTGTCACCCCCTCTTCTTGATGGTCTACCCTTAGTGATAGTCCATAGTTCTGTATCTGCTGGAGTCACAGTCTCTAAGTGGGCCACGGGTTCTTAACCAGAAAGGATGACATTTTAGCATGTGGTTCCAGTAGCCAGTTTTGCCTCCACAAAAATCCAGTTATGGTGTTAACTGCAGCAGAAAATCGGTGCCCTTTCATAGTATGCTAAGCCTGCGGGGTTGTCACTAACTCAACAACTCCTGAAAATACAACTTCTCCTTCCTCCAGAGGGGCAATGAGCATAAGCAGCATGGCATATAGGGAAGAGACCAGGCTTATGAGTTAGAGAAACTGGGTTCTAATCTCAGCCCTGCCAATTGTTTGATTCTGAATGACTTTGGGCAAATCATTTCACTTTTTTGTGCCTCAGCTTCATTAACTGTAAAATGAGAATTACTTATTTTCCCCTTACTTAGATTGTGAGCTCCATGTGAGACAGGGACTATGTTCAACCTGATAAGTTTGTATCTATCCAAGTCCTTTGATCAGTGATATATAGTGAGTGCTTAAATACAATAGAGTCTCAGATGCCACTGATTCTTTTTTTTAAGAGGGTAAGCTTCTTGATCTAGACTTCTCATACATGTCTCCTGCAGGGGAGTAACTGGGAAGAGCCCTCCCTTTGAACTCCACTGCAGGTTACTGCTGAGTTGGTCACTGCCATGATCCAGGAGGAGAGAACTCCCCATCTTCTGCGGTTGCAAAGACTTCAGGCAGGGTCCAGCCCGAAGTTTCACTGCCAGTACGCTCTACATATACAATCCCCCATTAAAGCAATGCTAACTGAAAAAAAAAAACCCACAAAACATTGAAGGGGATGTGAAACTGGGGGCAATGCACTGGAGCTAGAGTTTTTAGGCAATGCACTTCTATCATGCAGGAATTTCCTGTCACAGTCTGCTAAGAAAAAACACTACCACAGCAGCGTGACCTAGTGGAAAGAGCATGGACCTGGGAGTGAGAGGACCTGGGTTCTAATTCTGGCTCCACCACTTGTCTGCTCCACCACTTGTCTGTTGTAGGACTTTGGGTAAATCACTTACCTACTCTGGGCCTGAGTACTCATCTGCAAAATGAAGATTGAATGCCTTTTCTCCCTCAGACTGTGAGCCCCCTGTGAGACCTGGCTATCTCTTATCTACACCAGTGCTTGGAACACTGGAGGTGTTTAACAAATACCATTATTATTACACATACCACACTTCTGGCCCAAAACCTCATAGGACCTAGGTCAAAGTCAGTTACTCATTGTATTTCAGCATTGCCTAGTAGATAGAGCACAAGCCTAGGAGTCAGAAGGACCTGGGTTCTATCCAAGCTCCATCGCTTATCGGCTCTGTGACTTGGATAAGTCACTTAACTTCTCTGGGCCTCAGTTATCTCATCTGTAAAATGGGGATTAAGACTGTGAACCCAATGTGGGAGAGGAATTGTGTCCTACCCAGTTAACTTGTATCTACCTCCGTGCATGATAGAGTGTCTGGCACATATTAAGCATTTAAATACTATGAAAAAAAAATTCATGGAGAACCCACTGGGGGTCATGCAGCCAGTCCTGAGTCTGTCTTTAACTGCACAGGGCATTCATGGAACACCAACCCTCACTAGGATTTGCAGCGCAAGATGGTGGATGAACCGGATGCCAACCAGGGTAATAGAAGGGTACATCCCACCCCCAGTCCCGATCTATTTACTTCCTCATAAAGCCTGTAGTTATTTCATCTTGGCCCTTTTACTTGAGAGTCCAGGCAGAAGAGCTTTTTAGCCAATCAGTTGTAGAGCATGGCCCACCCTATACGAAATCATCCTTTCTTGACTAGCCAAGGGGAAAATCAGAGCAGTCCCAGAAGGCAGTGCACCGGCAGTTTTGAGAGGCATTTCAAACATTTACCCTGGGAAAACATCGGTAAACATACTTTGAAGGTGGGAAGGTCTTCCTGTTGGGTAGATGGGTGAGCAGATGACCACAGGCTGCCTCTACTTGATTCAACAAGAATGGACCAACTCTGCTTCCAAGCCTGCTTTGCAGGCAGCGATCCCTCTGGAAGAAAAGATTGAAAGGAAAGATTGGAGATTGAGAAGGAAGGAGCATCACCTTGTGGATACAGCATAGGTCTGACAGTCAGAAGGACCTGGGTTCTAATCCCATCTTTGCCACCTGTCTGCTGTGTGACCTTAGGCAAGTCACAAGTAAGGAGAGTTTTTTGTGGTATTTGTTAAGCACTTACTGTGTGCCAGGCACTGTACTAAGACTGGGGTAGATGAAAAGTTATCAGATTGGACACACTCCCTGCCTTGCATGGGGCTCCCAGTCTTAATCCCCCTTTTACAGATGAGGGAACTGAGAACCAGAGAAGTGAAGTGACTTGCCCAAGGTCACCCAGCAAGCAATTGACAGAGTCAGGATTAGAACCCAGGTCCTTCTGACTCCCAGGCCCATGATCTGTCCACTGGGCCACACTCTGGTGCCTATCCCTTATGGGTGATGGCCCCCAAAGCTCTTTGAGTTCATCTCCCATCCTCAATTATCTCATTCTGACAAGATCAGAAGAGTTCTCAGTCAGGGCTGAAAGACAGTTCAAATGGGGACTTTCTAGCCCATTATCTCTGGACAACCTAATCCCTCCCAGGCTATACTCTCTCTAAAATCCCCAACTCTCATTCTACAATCAGGAGAAGCAAGGCTTCATCAGTTTAGGATTACCAGATTGCTTTCACTTGGTGAAGCTCACTAAGTATCCTTTCTGTGCAAAAGAAAATTATGTAATGAAACAGCACCCTACCCTAGAGTCAGAGTCCTACTGACAGAGGAGTGGTTTGAAGCACACATCTCCTCCCTGCCCCACCACTCTTGCCACAGTAAGCAGAACTGCATTGAGTAAACCAGAGAGAAGTTGGAAGTTTGTCATATGAATATTATGTGTACCCAATTTTGATCATATTGGCAACTAGACTGCTGAATAAATAAAAGTGACTGAACAATGATTTTGAATTTCTGGGGCTCTGCTTCTGATTACCACCCTAATAGTTTTGCTTTGCTCTAATCATTGGTATTTATTGAGAGCTTCTTTTGTCTAGAGCACCTGAGAACCGTACAAAAGAGTTGATAGATGCAGTCCCTGCCCTCAAAGAGTTTACAATTCAATGGGGGGGTGACAAACATTAAAACATTACACATAGGAGAAGCAAGACAGAGTATAAGGATTCATTCAATAGTATTTGAGCGCTTACTATGTGCAGAGGACTGTACTAAGCGCTTGGAATGTATAAATCGGTAACAGATACAGTCCCTGCCCTTTGACGGGCTTACAGTCTAATCTATCTATGCATAAGCGCTGAGGGAGTGGGGTGAATGTCAAAGGGTTTAAGGGGAACAGACCTAAAACAGAGATGCCACAGAAGGGAGGGAGGATAAAGTGGGCGAGTGAGAGTTTAGGCAGGAAAGGCTTCTTGGAGGAGGAGATACATTTTAACAGGGCTTTGAAGATATAGTGGCCACCTGTCAGATATGAAGCAGGAGGGAATTCCTTATAGGAGAGTGAGAGGTAAGAGAGAAGTACAAGAGACCAGATCCGTTGGATTTCCAAAGGGATTTTATGGGCATAAACACTAAAAATTAGGGAAAAAGATTAAGGTCTCTACCCCTTTCCTGCATCCTCCAGGTGTCGTCCCCACTAAAGAGAATTAGCAGCCAGGAGGGAAGATTCATAACCTCATTCCCATAGAGTCAGGGAGAATGATTAAATCCCTCATTTGACCACAGGGTGCCTGCAGTAAAATAAAGGAGGAGAAGAGTGACAGGGAGGAGTTTTGTTTTTTTTTTTTTGAATACTTGGGTAGCCGAAATGTGGGGCAGGTAGTTGCAGGATTCTGGATCCGCTTGATTTTTGCTTCCGTAACAGTTTTTTCTGTGCCACCAGCCAGGGTGAAGATCTCCAAGTATTCCAGCAGGTGGCGCCCCCGTCAAACTACCGCACTCTTGTAAATCCTAAGTGTGCGTGGATGAATTTAATAATAATAATACTAATGTTGGTATTTGTTAAGCGCTTACTATGTGCCAAGCACTGTTCTAAACGCTGGGGTAGATTCAGAGTAATCAGATTGTCCCGCATGAGGCTCACAGTCTTAATCCCCATTTTACAGATGAGGGAACTGAGGCACAGATAAGTGACTTGCCCACAGTCACACAGCTGATAGGTGGCAGAGCCAGGATTCGAACTCATGACCTCTGACTCTCGAGCCCGAGATCTTTCCACTGAGCCACACTGCTTCCCCTGCCTTCTCCTTTCAAAATTTCCATTTAATAGAAATAAATAACCATCATCCCGCAGAGAAAGAACCCGAGAACAAAGAGTTCCTCTGGGAGCTCCAGTTCACATTTCCCCACTCAACAACCTCTAATAATAATAATGTTGGTATTTGTTAAGCGCTTACCATGTGCCGAGCACTGTTCTAAGCGCTGGGGTAGACACAGGGAATCAGGTTGTCCCACGTGGGGCTCACAGTCTTAATCCCCATTTCCAGATGAGGTAACTGAGGCACCGAGAAGTTAAGTGACTTGCCCAAAGTCACACAGCTGACAAATGGCCGAGCCGGGATTTGAACCCATGACTCCAAAGCCTGTGCTCTTTCCACTGAGCCCAACCTCTAGTAGTTGCCCATCCATCACACAAAAAGAAACTCCTTACTATCTGCTTTAAAGCACTCCATCACCTTGCCACCGTCTACCTTACCCCACTGCTCTCCTATTACAACCCAGCCCACACACTCTGCTATTATAATGGCAATTTCTTCATTGTAACTCTATCATTTAGCTTACTGCCAATCTCTCAGAGCCCATTATTGGGCAGGGATTGTCTCTGTTACCGAATTGTACATTTCAAGCACTAAGTACAGTGCTCTGCACATAGTAAGTGCTCAATAAATACTATTGAATGAATCCACATCCTGCCTTTAGTCTGGAACTCCTTCCCACTTCATATCCACTCACCCCACCTTCAAAACCTTATTGAAAGCACATCTCCTCCAGGATGCCTTCTTTGATTAAGCTCTCATTTCCTTTTCTCCCACTCTTGTCAGCATCACCCTTGTACTTACATTCTTTATTCACCCCTCTGTTGACCTTCCAGTATCTATGTATCTATCTGTAATTTATTTATATTGTCTCTCTTCCCCTCTAGACTGTAAGCTCACTACGGTCAGTGACACTGCCCAGCATATTTACTGAGAATTTGCTTTGTGTAAAACACTGTACTAAGCACTGAAAGCACAAAATAACAGAGTTGGTAAACAATACAGTCCTCTGCACACAGTAAGCACTAAATAAATACAATGGATTGATTGATTTTGGAGCTCCAAATCCTGAATTGACTCTCCAGCTAAGATCCCACCTATATGAACCCACCAGACCCCAGCAAGCTAGTGGCATTGCAATAATCTCCATTTAAATAAAACAGGTATCCCCTCCAACCCAGTGCTTACTCACCTAGAAGTTTTTAAACTGCTTTCGGACAGGAGGCTCCTTTTCCACCCACACACAAAAAAGTGTTTTCATCATGGTCAGAACAGGTAAACCACAGAGCTTAAACTACATGACATGTGTAGCCACTTAAATTCAGCCTCAAGCTATTGAGTAGATTGGTAACTGGTGTGCTTATCTTAACCCAGTTCCATTCAGCTGGTATATGTTAGGTTGGTCTGTGGACACAGGGCAGCAAGGAGGATGGGCCTTTCTAAATTATCAGCAGGGTTTAACAGATCTGTTGTGGACTCTGTATAGCCACATAAATGTCATGGACTAAGATGACTCAAATATTTAGTTGTAAATTATGTTACACTGGTGTCAACAGGGGCCTGGGCTCAGTGATTGAAAGAAGCATAAAAGAAAGTAAAAACCTACTTAAGAGGATTGTAATTCATTAGGGCAGATGAGTGTACCCAAATTATCAATATTCAATAGGTTAAAGAGTTAGAGAAAAAATGCAAATGATAAATGCAGAAGGTCAATTAATAATTAATGAACAGGGGTACACATGAGGGCTAAAGCAGCGTGGCTCAGTGGAAAGAGCACGGGCTTTGGAGTCAGGGCTCATGAGTTCGAATCCCAGCTCTGCCACTTGTCGGCTGTGTGACTGTGGGCAAGTCACTTAACTTCTCTGTGCCTCAGTTCCCTCATCTGTAAAATGGGGATGAAGGCTGTGAGCCCCACACGGGACAACCTGATTCCCCTATGTCTACCCCAGCGCTTAGAACAGTGCTCGGCACGTAGTAAGCGCTTAACAAATACCAACATTATTATTATTAAAGACTTATGATGGGTTGGGGTAGCATAAAATGACCAGGAAGTCTGGAAAAGTTCATTCCAGTTAACCAGGGAATAGCTTCTGGAGGGGAGGGAACAGAGTGTTTGAAAGTGAAAGAAGATGAAGGTGTAAGCAGAAGAAAATGCCCGAGGAAATGCCACGATGCAAGGGTCTATAAACCAAGTTGGGTTTGAAAATTTCCTTCAGTCAATCAATTGTATTTATTGAGCACTGTCTGTGTGCAGAGCACTGTACTAAGTGCTTGGGACAGTACAATGCAACAGAACTGGTGGATGCATTCCCTGCCCATAATGAGCTCTCTGTCCAGAGGGAGGAGGAGTGGGGAGCATGACCTGGGACAAAGTGGAGAAGAGAGTGGAGAGACCACTGATTGAGAGACTCTAAGCCAAACCTTCATTTTTTGTTTTATGTGAGAATAAGTAGGACACACTGGAGACCTCTGAAGAGAGAAGTCATGTGTTCCAAAAGGCATGTCAGAAAGATGCATACAGTACAATAGACCGAAGAGGGGAGAAGCTGGTGGCAGGGAGAGCACTTAGGAGATCAAGCCAAAGGCAGTGACTTTAGCCAGAGTGGAGAGGAAAGGATGGATCCAGAAATGCCCTAATACAGTCAGCCTGAAACTGAAAGTCAAGAGACCTGGGTTCTAGTTTTCCTCAACCCACTGCACTTACGTACATATATGTAATTTATTTATTTATGCTAATGTCTATCTCCCCCTCTAAACTGTAAGCTTGTTGTGGGCAGGGAAGTGCCCACCAACTCTGATATATTGTACTCTCCCAAGCACTTAGTATAGTGCTCTAGACACAGTAAATGCTCAATAAATACCACTGATTGATTGATCGATAGTTCCTGCTCTGCCAATGGTTTGCTATGTGACCTTGGGCAAATCACATAACTTCTTTGAGCTTACTTTCCTCATCTGTAAAATGAATATAATAAATAGCTAACTTTTCATATCTCACAGTAATATGGTGAGGTCAAAATGACATAACCTCATTGAGAACTCTAAGGAGTGGGGAGGGAAGAAATCAATGGTACATAAAATGGTAAAGTTAAAAGTGTCAGACCAACACTGGGAGAATGTAACACAACAATATAACAGACACATTCCCTGTCCACAATGAGCTTACAGTCTAGAATCACCTCAGAACCGTCTGCTTTGGGTACCTCCATTACCCTGAAGAGGCCACAGAGGATGGAGTTCTTATTTAGGGGGGATGTAGAGCCTCTTACCCATCAGCATATCAACTGTATGGAGGGACCTCCAACCAGAATAGCTTGGCGTATCACTCATCTTTAACTTACCGTGAGCACTTCAGAGAAAGAGGCTCATAACTTTCTTTCATGGTGCATTTTGTTCTAGTTCTGGCCCTGCCCTCAGCTTCTCATGCCCATTATTTTGGCAGCAGGGGAGACACAAGGAGAGCACCACATTTCACCCCCAGGGTGATGGAGACCCCTGTCAAGAACGACAAGACAGGCCTCACTTCTCAGCCTTCAAAGCTGAGAATCCATGTAAAGGAATTGATTTGAGTCCTAGTGTTGAGTGCAGCATCCCTCATATGCTCTCGTCTCTGCCTGCCAGGATCCTGGGAGTAGCTGGGCAGAGGGGCAACACATCGTCAAGTTCACTCATTGATTTTTTACAAGCAAAGCCAGTGCCGTGTTGCAACACCATAAACCTGCAGCTAAGGGGGTTTTTGGGGGTTTTTTTTATGGTGTTTGTTAAGTACTTACTCATTTGCTACACGCTGTACTAAGCACTGTGTAGATATGAGCTAATCAGGTTGGACGCAGTTCCTATCCCACGTGAGGCACACAGAAGTTATGTGACCTAATCAAGGTCACACAGACAAATGGCAGGCCCGGAATTAGAACCCAGGTCCTTCTGACTCCCAGGCCCGTGCTCTATCAGGCTAAGCTGCTTCCAGGTGGTTGCCTAGGTAGACACCCCCGTCTTCGCCTCTCACATTAGCCAACTTTTTTTTAGGATTTCTGCTGGTCCTGACCAGCTCACAGACTACCCTAGATAGTTCCTTTGTCAAAACACCTTTACCACTCATGGCACAGTGGTATTCCGCTACTTGCATTACCAGGGCCAGATTTAGGTTCCCTGATTCCTAGAATCATGTTTTTTTCTACCGGATGATAATCATCATTATAATAGTTGTGGTATCTGTTAAGCGCTTACTATGTGCCAGGCACTGTATTAAGCACTGGGGTAGATACAAGCAAATCAGGTTGGACACAGTCCCTGTCTCACATGGAGCTCACAGTCTCAATCTTCATTTTACAAATGAGGTAACTGAGGCACAGATAAGTGAACTGACTTGCCCAAGGTCACACAAATGGTGGAGCCAGGATTAGAACCCATGATCTTCTGACTCCCTGGACCATGCTCTATAATAATAGTAATAATGGTATTTGTTAAGCATTACTATGTGCCAAGCACTATTCTAAGCACCAGCATTCTATCTACTACACCATGCTAGAGTTCATGAGCAGGGAATGTGTCTACCAATTCTGCTGCATTTTACTATCCCAAGTGTTAGTACAGTGTTCTGCACTCATTGAGCACTCAATAAATATCAGTGATGGAATGATTGATTGAGTGGCAGCTTCTCACTCAGTGGTTCCAAGTCCCTCCTCAGCTCAGTGACACAGGCTGGTCTAGGACCTAGTTCTCCTGATTCTTTGGTTCTGCTACTTGCCTCTGTCACTCAAACCACAAACCACCCACATTGGTCAGTTCAATTTCAGGAATCCTGCTGACCCTGTCCACCTGGGTGATCAGAAACGCTCCCCATTGATGGCATCACTCCAGCAAGCAAATCCAGGATTAGAACCCAGGTCTGCCAGTTCCCACAGTGGCATTCTCTCCACTGGACCCACAGCAGGGCACAGAAACCCTAGATGTAGTGCATGGGAATCTGGGAAGAAAGTTAGTTGAGCCACTATTTTCCACTAACCTATTTGTAATAATAATTCTGGTATTTGCTAAGGGCTTACTATGTGCCAAGCATTGTTCTAAGCGCTGATGAAGTAGCAGTGTGGCCAACTGGATAGAGCATGGGCCTGGAAGTCAGAAGGTTCTGGGTTCTAGTCCTAGCTCTGCCTTTGGTCTGCTGTGTGACCTTGGGCAAGTCTTTTAACTTCTATATGTCTCAGTTTCCTCATCTGTAAAATGGGGATTAAGGCTTGAGCCCCGTGCAAGACATGGGCTGTGTCCAAAACGATTAGCTTGTATCTACCTCAGAGCTTTGAACAGTGCCTGGCACATAGTAAATGCTTAACAAATGCAGCAATTATTATATTAATTATTACTTTCTTTAAAAGTATTCTCAAATCTTTATCACAAGGCTTGTGGGGGGTTGCTTGCCCCCAATTTTATGCAAAATATCCTCTGTATAGAATGGCTGGGGAAGGGCTTGGGCCCAAGCTTGGAACCTGCAACCATGGACTCTACCATTACTGGAGATCTAGATCCTTGGTGGTTTGGGGTGAGGGAATGGCAGCCTAGGGATTGGAAGTGCCCATGCTATCCTCACACCCAATAACCCACAGGGAAAGCTACCTTCCCAGAGTTTGGGCAGGACTGTGAGCCTCTTGTGGGCCAGGGTCCTTGTCTGAAACAATAGCCATGTTTCACGTGATCTAGCAGATAGAGCATGGGCCTGGGAGTCAGAAGGATCTAGTTTCTCATCCCTGCTGCTCCACTTTTCTGCTGTGTGACCTTGGACAAATCATTTTACTTCTCTATGCTTCAATTTCCTCATCTGTAAAATGGGGATTAAGACTATAAGCCTTCTATGGGATGGATACTGTGAACAACCTGATTAACTCCCAGGCCCATACTCTATCCACTACACCGTGCTTGTTCTTCTAAACCCCAAATGCTAAGCACTGTATTAACCATTGGGTGTACATAAGATAAATCAAAACTATTGCCCCACGTGGAGCTCATAGTCTAAGAGGGAAGGAGAATAGGTATTTAATCCCTAATTTACAAATGAGGAAACTGAGGCACAGCTTTGTTAAGGGACTTGTCTAAGGTTACACAGCAAGCAAGTGGTGGAGGCAACATTAGAACTCAGGGCCCCTGACTCCTAGACCTGTACTTTTTTCACTAGGCCTCACTACTTCTCATAGCACCTGAAAACTCCAGTCCCCAAATCCTATCTCACCCAAATATCCCCCAGCCCTTCCCAGGACTCGATTTAGTACCTGTAGACCATCCACCTGAACCTACTAAACAAACAAACAAACAAAAAAACACCAAAGTAATTTCCCAGCCAGCCTTGGCTGCATGTCCTCATGACCAGGCCTCTATCCTCCCCTTCCCTACAATCAGAGCCCTGACTCTGAGCTAATGAGAGCCCCAGCAGAGGCTGTACAAGAATGTGTGCCCGTCATTGGGCTGGGATTGTCTTTGTTGCTGAATTGTACATTCCAAGTGCTTAGTACAGTGCTCTCAATAAATGCTATTGAATGAGATGCTTCTGAGTTAACGAGAACCACAACAGAGGCTGTGCCAGAGTGAAATCCCCATCTACCAACCAGAGAACAAGCGTACTGTGGAGAACATGGAAACCCTATTTGTTTCTGCTCAAGACCCTCAAAGACCCGGTCCTTGGGCCCACTCCAGTGCATCATCCTACCCCGGATTTGGCCTCGAGCACCTGATCCTCCACCAGGCCCCACAGCCAGACTCCTATAAACAGGTCCAGTTTATCTCTCAGAAGCCACCAAGGCACAGGGGAGGGGAAGGCTGTTGGGCAGCTGGACCACTGGTGAGCTGTCAAGTTTCTAGTGGAAACATAGTGCTTGTCCTGGCATTTTCATTTCTTTCTTTTTCTTTTTTCTTTATTTTTTTTGATATTTGTTAAATACTTACAAAGCACTGTTCTAATCACTGGAGTACATAGAAGATAATCAGGTTGGACACGATCCCTGTTCCACAGGGGTCTCACATTAGGTGAGAGAACAGGTATGTAAATACCTGAATCAGTGGCAACCACCAGCATAACCTAGAGGGAAGAGCAAGGCCTGGGAGTCAGAGGATCTAGGTTCTAATCTTGGTTCTGTCACATACCTGTTGTGTAACCTTGGGTATGTCATTTAGCTTATTTGTGCCTCAATTTCCTCATCTGTAAAATGGGAATTAAAAGCTTATTCTCTCTCCCCCTTAGACTGTGAGCTTCACATGGGACAGGGACTGTGTCCAACCTGATTATCTTGTACCTACTCCAGTGCTTGGCATATACCACAGTTTTTTTTATTATCACTGTTAAGAAAACAATGAGTTGAAGTGGAAAGAAGATATCCAAACATCTTATCTTATCATAACTTATCAGAACAATTGGTTATTTGGCTAAGCAAAAAAGGGTGAAAAATTGAAATTCATTGGAAACACCCTGTTTCAGAGAGCCAAACCTGCATTTGTCTGCCTACTTGAACTTTGGAATCTCTGAACTTAGTTCCAAGTAGTTTTGATGATCAGCTTTCCATTTTTCATATGGGCTGAGGGGGAGATATATTTTGCTGTCAACTGCCCCATAGGATGATAGGGGTGTCAAGAGAAATCACTGGAATTCCAAATTGTACTTCTGGGAAGAATGTTGATATGGAATTTTGATAAAACCTGTAAGGCAGTGTAATAACCGTAGCTGCAATGTCCCCTCTTAGAACTGGCATTCAGTTGGGCCTTCCCGAAGTACCCCGACTGCATCATTTGTCACCACCCTCTCCTCTCCCACTCCTTCTGACATGAAAACATTGCACTAATCTTGAACTATTCCCCCGATTTCACTGCAGATTTCAGAGAACACAGACCAAATTTACCCAGAAGATTATAGGATAATATCGCCTGTCTCTCTCTGCCTCTGTCTCTAACTCTGCCTCTGTCTCTCTCCTTCTCCCCACTTGGGGACTACAGAACGAAGAAGTGACACAGTCACTCATTCATTCAATCGTATTTATTGAGCACATTCACTACGCACAAGGAATTTACATTCTAATGGTGAAGATAAACCTAAAAATTCTTGATACCAAAGAGAGTAACCCTCCCTAAATATCGGTCCAGTTTTCAAAGGGAACTTGATTCCTAAATCAGGTATAGACAGTTCTCTCAGTTCAGGGAAGAATGTGCTATTAGGCCCTTTAGTTTATTTTTTTGTTTCCTGAGACCTAGCTAAGAGATTCAACACATCTGTATTTGTTGAGCACCTACTGTGTGGATGACTCTATTCTAGGCACTTGGGAAAATATGATGGGAATACAAGTTGTTATCTTTAGTCCTCCTGGGGCTTGGTGATGTTGATGACAAAGTCTCCCATGGAGAGCAATGGATAAGCTTCAGACTTGAGACTCAGACCAAAACCTGAACCAAGGAATTGATTATAGTGATATTGCAATCAGTGTAAAAACCCCAAATCCAGTTTTAAGAAACAAGATTTCATAGTGACTCCTTGTCACAAAGCAGCAGTTGCTAAGACTTGAATGCTCATCGTGTTTTGGTAGGAACTGAGCAATGAAAACCAACTCTGCTTTCAGTCATCTACAATTGGAAAGTGTCAGAACTGAAAACGGGTCTAGACTGAAAGCTCACTGTGAGCAGGGAATGTGTCTACCACATTTTATATACTGTACTTTCCCAGACGCTTAGTACAGTGCTGTGCACAGTAAGTATTCAATAATTACCAGTGATTGAGTAATTGACATATGTTTTGAACTCTACTGTCCAAGTGATGGTCCAACAAAGACAAGCTCATGAATGAGCAAATAAACAAAAATGCACACTTGTGGGTAGGAATGGTGGTTTTAGTGTTAAGGTCTGTTAATAGAGCATTTTAGGTGAAGAAGAAAAGCATTCAGCTCATTCTGTACCATCAAATACAAATACAGAGGGAGTGATACACACAGGTATAGAAATGCAGTAAATCATCCAGAATAAATAGCCTTGGGTGAGTTAGAGGCTGCTTTACTTCCTTCAGGGAATTTGCATAGCAAAGAATGGGAGAAATGTCTCCTCTCTCTCTACCCATGTTATAAATTTCTACTGGAAGTTCTCGGTCCCATCCTCACTTGTTCCCATAAATCTCTCAAAAAGAGTCATCACATTTCCGTAATAAATATCGAGGAGAACTGTTTCGAACAATGAAAGTTGTTTCATTGCATAATGGAGTCCTCTGGACTGTGAGTTCGCTGTGGGCAGATATTGTCACCCTTTATTGCTGTATTGTACTTTCCCAAACGCTTAGTACAGTGCTCTGCACACAGTAAGCGCTCAATAAATACAATTGAATTAATGGGCCTGGAAGTCAGAAGGTCTGGGTTCTAATTCTGCTCTGCCACTTATCTGCTGTGTGACCTTGAGTAAGTCACTTAACTTCTCTGTGCCTCAGCTATCTCATCTATAAAATGCGAAACGAGACCGTGAGCTCCACGTGGGACATAGACTGTGTCCAAACCAATTTGCTTGCATCCAGCCCAGCGCTTAGTAATAGTAATAATAATGTTGGTATTTGTTAAGCGCTTACTATGTGCAGAGCACTGTCCTAAGCGCTGGGGTAGATACAAGGTAACCAGGTTGTTCCACGTGAGGCTCACAGTTAATCACCATTTTACAGATGAGGGAACTGAGGCACAGAGAAGTTAAGTGACTTGCCCAGTCACACAGCTGCCAAGTGGCAGAGCCGGGATTCAAACCCAAGACCTCTGACTCCCAAGCCCGGGTTCTTTCCACTGAGCCCAGTCCCTGGCACAAAGTAAGTGCTTAACAAATACTATAGTTGTTAATAAAGTAAGATTAGCTCTGCATGTGAATGACCATTTTGGCATACTTGTAAATGTAAACTCAGTACTGAATTTTTAATAAACATAAAATTATATTTGGGTCAAAAGTGGTGTGGCATAAATATGTTCTATGCCCTAGATCCTGTCTCTGTAAAGAACGCCAAGTTTACAAAAGGAAGGGAAAGAACGCGAAAGAAGAGTGAAAATACACCTCTTCCTTTTACAGTGCAGTAGTCCTAGGGTTAGTGTATGAGATGTGGCATTGCCCTGACTTGCTCCCTTTGCTCTTCCCCCCCTCCCCGTCCCACATCACTTATGTATATATCTGTAGTTTTATTTATGTTGATGTATGTTTATTTGTATTGATGTCTGTCTCTCCCCCCACCCCCCACACTGTGAGTTCGTTGTGGGCAGGGATTATTAATAATAATAATAATGATGATAACTGTTAAGTGCTCACTAAAAAAACGCTGGGGGAGAAGCAGCGTGGCTCAGTGGAAAGAGCACGGGCTTGGGAGTCAGAGGTCATGAGTTCGAATCCCAGCTCTGCTGCTTGAGAGCTGTGTGACTGTGGGCAAGTCACTTAACTTCTCTGTCCCTCAGTTACCTCATCTGTAAAATGGGGATCAAGACTGTGAGTCTCATGTGGGACAATCTGATTACCCTGTTTCTACCCCCAGCGCTTAGAACAGTGCTCTGCACATAGTAAGCGCTAAACAAATACCAACATTATTATTATTATTATTATTAAGGTTATCAGCTTGTCCCAGGCGGGGCTCACAGTCTTAATCCCCATTTTACAGATGAGATAACTGAGGCACAGAGAAGTTAAGTGATTTGCTCAAAGTCACACAGTGACAAATGGAGGAGGTGGGATTAGAGCCTTGTATTCCCCCCAGCGCTTAGAACAGTGCTTTGCACAAAGTAACAGCTTAATAAATGCCAGCATTATTATTAGAACCCACGACCTCTGACTCCCAAGCCCTGCTCTTTCCATTAAGCCACTCTTTATTGCTGTACTGTACTTTCCCAAGCGCTTAGTACAGGGCTTTGCGGACAGTAAGCGCTCAATAAATATGAATGAATGAATGGCGGGATAAACCCTTTCCTTTGGAAACGTGCCTTGGATGTGAGCCTTGAATCTCATCTTCCTGACAGACAATACCATCCTAATGGGATCTCCCTCAGTTTTCCGGAGTCCCGTCACTGCTGTCGAGGGTTCCCATGAGAGAGGGGTTGGGGGTTGGGGAGAGGGGAAAGCAGGTAGCAAGCCCCCTGGACTTGGGGGAGAGAAAATACTCCACTAAGCACCCCCCACCCCCAGACCCGATCTGCCTCAGAAAACTAAGCAATATTTCTCAAGCTTCAGTATAGCCAGGAACATCTTTACGGGAATTTCTAAATTTCTAGTTTCTCAAGCTCTCCCACCCCTTGACTTTTTGAGAATGAGGGAATGGGGTCCGGCCAGTTGGAAATGGCTTGACCACTCCAGCTAAATCGAAGAGGAAATGGGAGGTTAGGGGGTGGGGGTGGGGGTGGGGGTGGGGGAAACCCCTGGGAGGCTCAGAGTTTGAAGCGGCGTTGTGCAAAGAAGTGGTTAAGGATCTAGATGATTTAATCCAGTTTTAAGAAAGGGGCTTTACAGTGAACAATTACAGGCTGGTTAAGTAATTAATCACTAATGGGTCGTTAGCCCTGGCTGCCATTGTACAGTTAACAAGCTGAGGCCCGATGATTACAGCCGGCACCCAATTAAGGAGGCGCAGACATGGCAACAACGCGAATCTTTGGCCTCCCAAATGTTCCCGGGAGAGCCAAGAGCCCCATTCTTGTGTAGCTGAGGAGCCCGAAGCCAGCTCCCTGCCCCAAACCAAGATTCCCGGAGTGAGGGGGGATAGATGGGGAGAAAGAGGTGGGGGGTCAGAGGGAGAAGTAGAAAGGGGGGAGGTCAAAGGGGAAAGGAGAAAGGGGGGTCAGAGGGGAAAAGGAAACGAGGAGAAAAGGGGGAAAGGAGAGAGAAGGGGGGGAAGGAGAAAGGTGGGTTAGAGGGGAAAGGGAAGAGGAGAAAGGTGGGAAAGAAGGAAGTGGAGAAAGGAGGGGTCAGAAGGGAAAGGAGAAAGAGGAGAAAGGGGGAGAAGGGGAAAGGAGAAGAGGGGGCAGAGATTTTCTTTTTCTTCGTTTAATGGCATTATGTTTGGCCTCAAGTGGTACAGGACTTAGTTGGTGTGGGGAGGGGGAGGGGGGCTCAGACCTCGAGCTCCTTTTGTTTGGCCTCAATGAGCCAGTCACTGAGTTTACCGAAGTGTGTGGGGGCGGCGGCGGGTGGGAAAGGGGACGCTGCCAGGGCAGACGGACAGCAGATGGCAAGCCTACCTTTCCTCCTCCTCTGTAGGGCCTCAGGGAAATCTTGGCATTTCCCTCCCAGGTGTATTTGTGCAGACTGGGGAGGAGCTCAGAATCGCCGAGGGGGTCTCCGCCCTCCCTCTTCCCGCACCCCAGAGAGGTGACCCCTCCGTCGACAGTTCCCTTGGTGTCTGAGCACTCAACAACCCTCCCCTATCTCCCTCAAACCCCGACGGCCAAGAGGGCAGAGAAAGTGTGGCACTGAATATTTATGGGCATAGGTGGTAGGAGTTCCTCTAGACTTCAGCAGGGAATGTGTTGTTGTACTGTACTCTCTCAAGCGCTTAGTACGGTGCTTTGTACGCAGTAAATTCTCAATAAATACGATTGAACGAATTAATGAATCCTCCCTCAAAGTTAGTCGAGAAGCAGCATGGTGTAGTGGGTAGAACACCGGGCTGGGAGTCAGAAGATCATGGGTTTCTAATCCCGGCTCTGCCACTTGTCTGCTCTGTGATCTTGGACAAGTCACTTCACTTCTCTGTGCCTCAGGCCATGTCTACTTCGATGTCCTCCTGCCACCTAAAACACAACACGTCCAAGACAGAGCTCCTTATCTTCCCTCCCAAACCCTGTCCACTCCCTGACTCTCCCATCAGTGTGGACGGCACTACCATCCTTCCCTTCTCGCAAGCCCGCAACCTTGGTGTCATTCTTGACTCCGCTCTCTCATTCACCCCACACATCCAATCCGTCACCAAAGCCTGCCGGTCTCACCTTCACAACATCGCCAAGATCCACCCTTTCCTCTCCATCCAAACCGCTACCACACTAGTACAATCACTGATCCTCTCCCGACTGGATTACTGCATCAGCCTCCTTTCTGACCTTCTAATCTCCTGTCTCTCCCCACTTCAGTCTGTACTTCACTCTGCTGTCCGGATTATCTTTCTACAGAAACGTTCAGGGCATGGTACCCCCCTCCTCAAAAATCCTCCAGTGGTTGCCTATCGACCTCCATATCAAGCAAAAACTCCTCACTACTGGCTTCAGAGCTCTTTCCATCACCTTGCCCCTACTTACCTCACCTCCCTTCTCCCCTTCTCCATCCCAGCCCGCACACTCCGCTCCTCTAGTGCTGCTAACCTTCTCAGTGTGCCTCGTTTTCTCCTGTCCCGCCGTCGACCCCTGGCCCACACCCTAACTGTGAGCCCCACGTGGGACAACCTGATTCCCCTGTGTCTACCCCAGCGCTTAGAACAGTGCTCTGCACGTAGTAAGCGCTTAACAAATACCAACATTATTATTATTATTATTATTACCTCTGGCCTGGAATGCCCTCCTTCCTCAAATCCGCCAAACAATCACACTTGCCTCCTTCAAAGCCCTACTGAAGACTCACCTCCTCCAAGAAGCCTTCCCAGACTAAGCCCCCCTTTTCCTCAGATCCTCCTCCGCTCCCCATCTTCCCAACTCGCTCCCTTTGCTCTACCTCCCTCCCCACAGCACGTGTGTATATATGCACATATCTATAATCCTATTTATTTATTTAAATTAATGCCAGTTTACTTGTTTTGATGTGTATCTGTAATTCTATTTATTTATATTGATGCCTGTTTACTTGTTTTGATGTCTGTCTCTGCCTTCTAGACTATAAAACCGGCAAAGGCAGAGATTATCTGTCTTTATGGCTGAATTGTACTTTCCAAACGCTTAGTACAGTGCTCTGCGCACAGTAAGTGCTCAATAAATACGATTGAATGAATGAATGAATAAAATGGGGATTGAGAATGTGAGCTTTACGTGAGACAGGGACAGTGTCCAATCCCATTTGCTCGTATCAGCCCCAGCGTTTAGTACAGTGCCTGGCATAGTAAGCACTTAAATTCCACAATTATTATTATTATTATTATCAGTCCCGCCAACAGCAGCGACGCCTTCTCTCAGCTCGACTCCTCATTCGAACTTTCCTGAACAGGAATTGGTCATAACTGGAGAAGAGGCATGGACTTGTGGGAAAAGGACCGACCATGAAGTCAGAGGACCTGGGTTCTAATTCCAGCTCTGTCAATTGCTTGCTTGTGAGACCTTGACCATGTCACTTAACTTCTCTGTGCCTCAGGTTCCTCAACGGTAAAATGAGGATTAAATATCTCTTCTCCCTCCTACGTAGACTGTGAGTCCCATGGGGGACAAGGACTGTCAAATCAACCCATGAATCGCATTTAATGAGCGTTTACTGTGTGCAAAGCACTATACTTGGAAGAATACAGCACAACAATAAAAAACAAATTCCCTGCACACCACCTCTCTGTGGACTGTGTCCGACCCAATTGACCTCGACATACTCCAGTGCTTAGAACGTGTTTGACACATAGTAAGCGCTTAAAAGCTACCATAAAAAAAAATACAAGCGGAAAAGATCCTCGGCCCTGATAGACCACGTGCAGTGTACGGAGCCACGTGGCTTCAGACTGACTCAGGAATGAGAACTAATGGCCTTTGGGCAGGATCTCTGTTCAACGATACAGATCCTAGAGGAAATATGTATCTCCAGGGAAACCTGATTCCATGCATTGGGCAGAACCAGGTCTTTTCCATCACCTCCTTCCCCCCACCATCCGTCCCACAGAATTAGCTGTCAACAAAATTCAGTCTCCTCTTTCCATCTCCTGATCGGAGATGATCAGGAGATTCCGATCGGACATTCCACGGGTATGGAACGGTGTTTGTGGAGAACTCAAGAATCAGTTTATTTCTTTTTTCCAAACTCCAGCAGTGTCTGATGAAATCCTGTCTCAGGACCCCTCCCCTGCCACTTCCTCTCCCTATCCCCCTTAACATTCCTCCCCCTGACTTAGCAGCCTTACAAACAGGTCCAAAAGCACTCGCCTACAGCAAACCAGAATACTTTCGTCAGCCTTTTCCGCTTACCCCTGCGTCAGCAACGTCTTTGATGGCAAGCACAGGTGCCATTTCTTCATTTTCACTGTGGGCAGGATTTGGTGGGATGGGGGTAGAGGGGAAGTAAGAGGCATGAATTGAGGCTTTGAAGAGTTAATGGGTCTGAAAAAAACAAACTTGGCTTCACATTTCAGGCTAATTCGGAAATTCTCAGTTCTTGTTAGAACCTGAGATAAGAGCCTTCCCCAAATAAGCCCACTTTTCCCCGGTCCCCTCTCCCTTCTGAGCAGTCCTATCCGCCTAGATAAGAACTGGGGTATTAGTCAAGAGCTTACTGTGTGCCAGGCACTGCACTAAACGCTGAGGTGGATACAAGCAAATAAGGTTGAATACAGTCCCTGTCCCACGCGGGGCTCACAGTTTCAATCCCCATTTTACATATAAGGTAACTGAGACACAGATAAATAAAGTGACTTGCCCAAGGTCACGCAGCAGACTTTGGGCATTTGGCATCTGCCCCGACCCTCAGCCCTAAATCCCTTATCTACACATCTATAAATTGTACTATAAAGTATTTATTTATATTTATGTCTTTCTCCCTCTCTAGACTGTAATCTCGTTGTGGGCAGGGAGTGTGTGTGTTGTTGCATTATACGCTCCCAAGCGCCTAGTACAATGCTTTGCACACAGTAAGAGCTCAATAAATACAATTGACTGAATGAATGAGCGAATTCCAACTCTGTTGTATTGTACTCTCCCCAGCGCTGAGTAGAGTGCTCTGCCCATAGTAAGTACTCAATATATACCATCGACTGATTGATAAATGAGGCTGGAAGTCCGGACCCAAAAGCAATAATGTCGTCGTCTCCTCCCAGCCCCCGTATTATAGGGACAATAGCCCCCAAGTTCCTGCCCCCAGCCTGTGAGCAGTGAACTCCAAACTCCTGGAGAAGCCCAGTAACTGTTCTGGGAACTGTATTTCACATTTTAATTTAAAGAGCTGAAATTGCCGGTAGCCTAACTCATCGCATCCCCAAACCTCATGTCATTTACCCATAGGCCTGTATGTCCCATGGCACCTCCTTGGAGCTCATAACTGATGCTCAGGTTCAGAGCGTGATCAGCTCAAGGAACCCTCTGGGAAACACCTTGTTTTCCTAAGGGAGAGTTAAGTCCCTTTGCTTTCCAGTTTCCTCGCCCCGATACAGAGTAGAATCCTAGGAGCTCATCGCAAGTAAATTGCCACCCATCATCAGCTCCAGGCGGGAATGAAAGAGTGGGAACAAGAACTCGACTTTACCTTGAACCAAATTCACAGGGAATGGTAGCCAGAGAGATGAGAAAAACACGGTTAGGTGTTTCTTTTACATCTCCTCGGCTCGCCATTCCTTTAACTTGTTCAATTCCCTGCACAGATGGGGCAGCTCTGGAGAGAAATGGGGCAGAAAAGAGAGATGCATGGACTAACGGAGCACATTCTGGTCATTTCCGGATCCAAGTCTTTCATAGAAATAGCTTAGACGTGTACTGAATGTTAGCTAAGAAGGAAGGCAGAAAAAGAGAGGAAAATGGGGGAGTTGGGGGGAGGCGAATGAAAGAGAGTAGGAGAAAGTGACTGTGAGGCCCACGTGTGGAGAGGGACTCTGTCCAACATAATTCACTTGTGTTTACCGCAGCGCTTAAAACAGTGTTTGACACATAGTAAGCGCCTAACAAATACCAATTGAAAAAAAAGGAGGGAGAGGAAAGCAGAGGTCGGGGTAGGGGGTGTTACGGAGAGGAACATCTAGGAAAAGAAGAGAAAGGACAGCCCCCCTCTACCGCATTATCCTTCAAAGCTGTTCACCTCTCATTCATCTTGTTCTCTTTTCTCCACCCCTCTCCCATCCTATCTTATTCTCCTGTCCTCGCCTCACCCTCCCCAGCAGGTAAACACTGAAAAGAGACGCAGATCAATTTCCAGTAACCCAGCTAACTGGACAGTTTCTATTTCCACTCCTGTACGGTGGAGACCGGGTGAGAGAGGACAGGGTTGGAGGGGGTGTTGTTTGTGTGTGTGTGTGGGAGGGTGTTTGTTTCGGAGCTGGGGAGTGGGGAGATGGAAAGAGGAAAAACTCAAAAGGGAGGAAGGGAGAAAGATGCATTCTTCCTATTCATCCTCCTAGCAAAATCCCGGGGCTGGAAGCTGAACTGTGGGGTCATGGTTTAAATGGGGGGACCAAGGATCCAGTCTAGTGATCAAGAATACAGTGCAGGGATGAAGGACACAATCTGGCGATGGAGGATCCAATCTGGGGATGAAGGATCTAGTCCGGGGACCAAGGACCCAGTAGTCAATCTGGCGACCAAATTTTCAGCCTAGAGACCAAGGATCCAATCTGATGGACAAGTAATCAGTCCGGGGTTCAGTCTGGCGAGGGGGTGCGTGGATTGGGTACGTGGAGGATGAAGGCGGCCCCAATCAGGGCCAAGACTCCAGGACCCTTCCCTCCGGGCTCGGGAGCTCCGCGGCCACTGGCCCAGGGCCCAGGGCTCAGACGGGAGCGTCGAACGAGGCACTGTGACTATCCTTGCAGCCCAGCTCCCCGAAGCCAGGATGGGGATCGGGATGCGGTGAGAGGCTTTCAAGTTCGGACGAGGGGATCCTCCAGGAGTGGGACCGTAGCAAGAGCAGCGGAAAATGCATACGCGCGTCCTTCACCAGAATAAGATCCTCCCTCTATAACCACTAGCTAACCGCCCTTTAGAGACTAATGCTTTCATCCAGGAAAACGTTTCATCCAGGAAAATGCCCTGAGCCAAAGTTAGGGACAGAGGAGGATTGTCACGGGGTGCGTGGGGAAGCGTTTCAGCGCTGGAAAAAGGAGCCGAGGAGTCTGTGGGCATTGACCCTCAGCGGCCTCGATAATTCCTGGTCCCGCTCCCAGAGCTGGGTCAGATGGGGAAATTCCCACTCTCCAATGGGGCCAAAGTCCAGAGCCCAGACCGCCCATCCCCAAACGACCCCCTGCTGTCCCACCCTCCTCCACCCGCAGGGTCCTGAACAACATCAGCCTCGGTCTTGGCCAAATCAAAGAAATACACATTTAATCTCTCCGAAGATACTTCGACAATAGGCTAAGAAACACTTCTCTCAGACGGTCCGTCGGGGAAAAAAAATAGAGATCGGTAACTCCCAAACCTGCAGGGAATCGGTAGTCTGACCCGAGGTGGTGTGGCCTGGTGTGGGGCGTGGTGGGAGGGAGGGAGCCGCTCAGTTTACTCTCTTTCTCTCCGCCCTATTTCGGTTCCTTCTGGTCCAGCACCGTGGGGAAATCTGCTGTCCCCTCCGGAGCCTCTGCTCTCTCTCGGCTCTAAAGGCTTGGGGTGGAGGAGCCGATGGCAGAGAAGCCAGGTGGAGAGAAACTATTCCCGTCCAGTTACAGGAGGGAGAGAGGGAGATAGAAAGATTGTGTGTTTGTGTGTGTGTGTGTGTGTGTATTTATGCACGCACGTATTTCTGTATGTGTGTGTGTATTGGGAGAAGGGAAGACACAGGCTGTGCATGTGTTTTCCCAAAGCTCCCAGCGATGCTCTAAACCTGTTTCTTTCCCCAGCGCCCGATCCTGGGCCTTTCCCCATCCTGGGCCGCGGGTGGGCAGACCCACCCATCTGAGGAGCGCCCACTGATGCCCAGCCTAGCTGTGGGGCTCTGGGAGAGGCGCTAACGACTCCCGACCACCGTGTCCGGGGCTGTCCGGGCCAGGGCACGGTGGGGGCGAGGGGAGTGGTGGGGGTGAAGGGCAGGGAGGGGCAGGAGGGCCGAGCAGGGGGGAAGAGGGCGGCGGAGTGCCGGAGGGCTCAGAGGGTCTGCCAGGGCTTTGCCATCGACTGGATGTGCTCCTTGGCCTTCATCCGCAGGGCCGCGATGCTGCTGTTCCGGGGGTCGCTCTCTTCCAGGGAAAACTTGTCCGCAAAGTTGTGGGCGCACTGGTAATGCGGTGGGGGCGGCGGGCCCAGGACCCCCAGGGGCTGCAGGCTGGCCCCCAGGGTGGGTGAGTTGAGGAAGGGGGGCGGCGGAGGCGGGGGCGGAGGAGGTGGGGTGTAGCTGGCCGGGAGGCTGGACGGGGAGGTGACGAAGCCGGGCAGGCTCTGCAGCGAGGTGGTCCCGCCGGCCAGAGGAGGGCCCAGCCAGGGCTCCAGAGGCAAGGGGGTCCCTCCTCCGCCCCCTCCCCCGCCGCCGCTCCCCAGAGACCCCAGGCCGGCGGTGGGCGGGGAGCGGCTGAAGGACAGGATGGGAGAGTCCTGCAGCTTCATGGACGTGACTTCCAGCTTCTCCTGGCGCCGCCACTTGGCTCTTCGGTTCTGGAACCATACCTGTGGACAGCCGGCGGGAAGGACGGAGGGAAGGAGGGAGGCCGAGGTTAGGCAGGGGCTTGCGGCTCCCTAGGGCTCCCTGCCTCCCCATCCCCCGGAATGGACCCCGGCCTGCCTCCCACCTTTTTTACTTCCTACCCGTCCTCCTCCTTCCTTCTCCCCCCTTTCTTTTTCTTTCTGCCCCCACCTTTTTTACTTCCTATCCATCCTCCTCCTTCCTTCTCCCCTCTTCTTTTTCTTTCTGCCCCACCTTTTTTACTTCCTACCCGTCATCCTCCTTCCTTCCCCCCTCTTCTTTTTCTTTCTACCCCACCTTTTTTACTTCCCACACATTCACCTCCTTCCTTCTCCCCTCTTCTTTGCTTTCTGCACTTTTACTTCCTACCCGTCCTTCTCCTTCTCTCTCTTCTTTTTCTTTATGCCCGCCTTTTTTTTACTTCCCCCCCCCCCTTCCTTTCTCTTTCGTCCTCCTCCCCTCTTCCCCCTTGGTTCGCCTTGCCCCGTTCGAGGGGAGCCTGTTCCCAAACGACAGGGAGCTAACAAGAGACCCGTCGCAGACAGCAAGGGACGGTGCTTCTTCCCTCGAACGGGCGGTCAAAGCTGGGGGAGAAGGTCAAAGTCGGGCCTGATCCCTCTCCCCCCACCCCCAAACCTGAAGAGGGAGAACCTGAAGAGGGAGAGGTGCTATGGAGTTGGAGTTGGGAGGGCCTGATTTTAGATTGGCAATTTGGATGGGGAAATAATAAAATAAAGGAGAAAAAAAAAAGACAGCGTCTCAGAGACGGACTGAAGTAAGAAGAAGGGGAGAGAGAGGCATACAGAGACACAGAAAGACTGCGAGAAAGAGGAGGAGAGAAAACCCGCCCTCGGCCTTCCAGCTCCAGGAAAGGGGCCGGAGATGAGGGGCATCTTGGTTTCCTTATAATTCCAGCAGGGATGGGCTTTCCAGGGGCACAGCCACCAAAAGCAGATGGTGAAGAGGACGGCGGCTGAGGGGAGGATGGTCCCGTCGGAGGGGAGGAGGCTGGTGCCACCCGCTGAGCAATTCCCGCGCCTCCCCAAGACTGCCAGGGCGCTCCAGGACTCCCAAGTCCACCCCGCGCGGAGAATGGCCCACACAGTAGCGCGCGCGGCCAACGTGGCCAGCTCAATCGAGGATGGCTGGCTGCCCTCCAGCTCTCAGTGCCCTGGCCCTTTCAATTTGGCTCCCAGACAATCCTCTATCCCCTCCCTTCCTCCCTCCCTCCCCCTCCCACCAGTTCCCCCCGGCCCCCGGGCCCCGCTCCCTTTCCCCCATTCAACAGCGGGAACAAAAACACAATTTTTTCCCCCCTTCAAACGAGAAGGCAGCGCAGACCCGGATGCCACCCCCTGCCCCCTGCCCTAGAAAGCCCCCGATCCGTCTCCCGAGGGGCTCCAGACCCGGCTGGTTCCCAGGGACCAGGACTAAACGTCGCCGAGAAATCGGGCCCCCCGCTCCCTTCTTTTAATGGGAGGCCAAACGCTTAAAGCCATGCCGGTCTCCTCTCCCCGTCAAACCAATTGTCCAAACACGTCAACGCAGTCCCAGTCTCATTACCGCGAAAATGCGGCGAAATGAGTCCCCAGTTTCCCCCCTTTCTGACCGCTTTAAACCACACGGTTTGGAAGCCCTCCCAGATTTTTCACAGATGACTAGCAAATATGTAAGGCGTTCAAACATTTTAATGATCGGGGATTAAAGCTAATTAATATAATTCAGCTCTAATTAAAGCAAAAAAAGGGGGGGTCGACGACTCCCTTCCATATAACGCACAATCACCACCTTCTCCTGTGGCCCCAGGAACTGCGGACGATGGAGAAGAGTCGAATTGCTAAACTCACCCCGAGGCGAGCTCCCACGGCGGAGCAACTCACCGCTGGCTTCTAGGTGGAAGAGGCCTAGTACTCGGGAAAGCGGCATCCCTCTCTGCGGATCCCGTGTGGGAAATCCCAATCCCCTTCTCCAGAACCTCACGAGCTCCCCAGGCCCCTCCCGGGTTGGGAGGGGAGAGGAGAGGAAGGAGCTGTCGTCCTTTGCTGAATTGTTGCTGAACTGTACCTACAGAGCGCTTAATACGGTGCTATGCACACAGTAAACGCCCAATAAATACGATTGAATAAATGAACGAATGACTTTTTGCCTGCAAAGTCGTTCGTGGCTTCCTGGAAAGAGCACGGGCTTGGGAATCGGAGGTCTTGGGTTCTAATCCCGGCTCTGCCACTTGTCTACTGTGTGACCTTGGGCAAGTCACTTCACTTCTCTGTGCCTCAGGTACCTCATCTGTAAAATGGGAATTAAAAGTGTGAGCCCCACAAGGGACAACTTGATTACCCTGTCTACCCCAGCGCTTAGAACAGTGCTTGGCACATAGTAAGCGCTTGACAAATACCACCATCATCATTATTATTAACTTCTCTGTGCCTCAGTTCCCTCATCTGTAAAATGGGGATTAAGACTGTGAGCCCCACGTGGCACAACCTGATAACCTTGTATCTATCCCAGCGCTCAGAACAGTGCTTGGCAGATAGTAAGCGCTTAACAAATACTGTTATTATTATTTTCTAAATTCGACTCCGGGGAGCCGACACCTTGCCAGTTCCCTGAGATGCTAAAGGGAGAGGCCTGCCCGGTCCTGGATCCCTCCGTTCCGGCCCAGGGCTGGGAAGGAGGGCCGGTCCTGGAGGTTTTCCATCGGGAAGGGAAAACTCTCCCCTCGCCGGCCCGGGGTGGGGCAACTCTCCCCTCCTTCCCTCTGCCCTGGGGAGCTGGATGTCCTCGTCTCTCTCTCTCTCTCTCTCTCCCCCCTTTACCTGGACCCGGACCTCCGGCAAGCTGACCTTGACGGCCAGCTCTTCGCGACTGTAGACGTCGGGATAGTGGGATTTCTCGAAGGCGCGCTCCAGCTCGTGGAGCTGGTAGGTGGTGAAGGTGGTGCGATTCCGCCGGTGTTTCTTCTTGGGCTGCTCCTCCTCCGGCAGCTTTCCTTCTCCGGGGAGGTGGGCCTGCAGCCCCGGGCTCAGCCGCTCCTCCCCGCACTCCTCGGGGCGGTAGGCGCGGGGCTCTGCGGGGAAGTAGGCGCACGCCCTTCAGGCCGGAGTCTCTTCTGCTCCTCCACCCCCTTTCCCCTCCCTTCCCTTTTTGGGGAGGGGGCGGTCTCTCCCCGGGGAGGGACAGGCCCAGGACTCTGAGGCCCCCAGCGTTGCCCCAAGAGAAACTGAGGCAAAAAAAAAAGATCTATTTTGATGGTAGTGATGCCTTTCTACTTGTTTTGTTGTCTCCCCTTTCTGGACTGTGAGCCCGTTGTCCCCTTTCTAGACGGTGAGCCCGTTGTGGGGAAGGGATTGTCTCTTTCTGTTGTTGTACTTTCCAAGCGCTTAGTGCAGTGCTCTGCACACAGTAAACGCTCAATAAATACGATCGAATGAATGAAAGGAAAAAAAAAATCTTTTAAGGGGGAGAGGAAGGGGACCGCCCCAGAGAATGATGCCGCTGAGAAAGTTGTTTCCCCTGGGGGGCGATTTGGGTTTCTCCGAGTCGCTCCGCTGGCTTTAAGGAAAAGTTGGGGGGACCCACCGCCCCCCTCCCCGCCGTTGTCCCCCGGGAGCTCCGCACTAACCTTCACGCTCCTCCGCCTGGACCTCCGACGGCTGCTGCGGGGGCTGGGACGGGTCCCCGCCGGGCACCTTGGGGAAGGCCAGCCGGGCTCCTGCTCCCTGGCCCGGCTCCTGGGCGTCCCGGGAGCCCTCCTCGGCCGGGAAGGAGCTGAGGAGCCCGTCCTCCTTGGGGAAGCCCAGGATGGCCTCGATGCTGTGCAACCGGGCTGGGTTTCCTCCTGGACTCCGGACCAGGGGCCCGGGGAGGGGGAAGGTCCCTTCGGCCATGGTCAGCGCGGAGCCGGGCAGGTGCATGGGGGAACACGGGGAGGCGGGAGGAGGGCTGGGGGGGGGGGGCTAGGGAGGAGGAAGAGGACGAGGACGGTTTTACCGGTTTCCTCAGTTTCCCTCCTCTTCTTGGGGCAGAGGGACCTCAGATCAGTTCCTGGGATGCTTCTCAGATTAAACAATTAAAGAAGAAAAATAGACACATCCTGAACGAACTTAAAACGATCCCCTCTCCCTCTCTCTCCGGGGGATGCACCTGATGCTTTTCCTCTCTGGTCCGAAGAGGTCTCGCTTGACCCAACCCCCTCCTTCTCCCTCCCCTCCCAGGAGACAAGGAGGCTCCTCCCAGCGAAGGCCGCAGGAACCTAGAGCCAGTGGGCTCAGCTCCTCCCCTTCCCTCCCCCTCTCCACCTCCACCCCCGGCCCACCCGGCCACCACCGCCTCCCCCCCCCACCCCCCCATGCCCACCCCCCACTCCCCTGGGGATGCCCTCCTGTCCTTTCTCCAGCGCCCACCCACTGCCCTCCCTCGCAAGGGGGTCGGGACTGGGGTTGGGGTCAAGGTTCAGGGGACAGAGCTGGGGGAAAGGGGGGTCCTAGGCCCCGATTGACCAGAGGCAGGGGCAGCGCCCCCCGGGAGGTCGCCCCCTCCTCCCCCTCCCCAGGCACGCTCCCCTTTAAGGCTTCACCTCTGCCCGGGACGTGCATGACCCATGACCCCGTCCAGAGGGTGGAGGGAGCTGCAGAGAGGAGGGCGTCTCCCCTGCCCATCCCCTCCTCCTGGACGACGATGCCCTCCTGGCCGTAGAGGCAGACGGACCCGAGGGCTCCGGCCAGACGGACAGACGGAGGGAGGGAGGGCTGGAGGAGGGGCGGGGGTCAGGCTGGGACGAGCCTCTCCTCTGCTCCGTTATTTGTTCTTTTGTTCTGTAACTTTCTTCAAGGCTGTCCCGTCTCGGGTCTCCTGGGGCTCTGGTTTATTATTATAGCGGTGCTTGTGAGCCTGTGTTTGTGTGTGTGTGTGTGTGTTTGTGTGTGTCTGTGTGTGTCCTTGTGTGCACGCGCGACGGGAAGACTGAATGGCCTGAGCTTCTCATTGTCTTTTAGATTGGTCACTCTTTGCCCGGAGCTTGGTAGGCCTCCCGTCCCCTCCAGAGAGCCATAAGAAGATTTTGGTTTCATGGCAGGAAGCGATCAGGTCGGTGTGCAGAAAGGCCTCGGGGAAAGGCGGTCTGGGTCACCGCGTGTGCAGCCCAGCCACTCTGCCCTTCGCCCTCTGCGCTTTCCCCACTGTCATCTGCCCTGTTCCGTGGTTTAGCGGAAAGAGCCCGTGCTTGGGAGCCAGAGGTCGTGGGTTCTAATCCCAGATCCGCCACGTGTCAGCTGTGTGATTTGGGACAAGTCACTTAACTTCTCTGTACCTCAGTTACCTCATCTGGAAAATGGGGTTTAAGACTGCGAGTCCCATGTGGGACAACCTGATTACCTTAATAAATAATGATGATATTTGTTAAGCGCTTAACTATGCCAGGCACTGTACTAAACGCTGGGGTTGATACAAGCAAATCGGGTTGGACACAGTCCCTATACCACGTACCTTGTGTCTACTCCAGGGCTTAGAACGGTGCTTGGCGCAAAGTAAACGCTTAACAAATACCATTATAGTCATTATTATTATTCAGCGCTCCGTGCCTCTGTCAAATTCCCTACTCTTCAACAGTCGTTCCCCGAGCTGGCACAAGCCCCATGCCTGGGGAGGGATGGGGATGGGGAGTGTTCCCAGTCATCACAATAGAAGGGGAGATTGGGGAGGGGAGTCAGGAGATGGGGGGGTTAATTCCCTCTCATCCCCTACAGGTCCGGCACCACTATTTGAGTGACCTCCGCAGAGAAGATCTTTTCTGAGACCCCTAGCTGACAACTTTCGCCAGACCTGAAGAGAGCCAGGAAGGGTGATTTTGGCCCCAATCCCTCTCGTCTCCCTGTGAGGAGGTCAGGTTTCTCAGCTAACCTCAGACAATTGGGTGAGCAGGGTGGAAGGTTCTGATCAGGCCCCTCTCCTTCAGCCTCCTCCCCCGCCCCCCCAACCCCTCAATTTCTCCATTCCCATCCCCTTAATGGGATGTAATTATGGGAGATGATTTAGCTCTCTGAGAAAGTGGCTTTCTCCTGTCCCTCAGTGAATCACTCTATTTACAAACCATTCAGGCTTTGAGTCCATTTTAAGAAAAGAGATTTTTTAGAACCGGAGAAGGACTCGTTGCCAGCCAGATATCAACTTCTGAAACTAAAAGTCATCTGCCCTTACTTTTATAATAAACTATCTGAAAAGCAGAGGTTAAATGATTTCTGAGGAAGGATAATTTTAACTCTAGGAAACTGGTTACTATTAGCAGTGTGGCTTAGTGAAAAGAGCCCGGGCTTAGGAGTCAGAGGTCGTGGGTTCTAATCCCGGCTCCACCACTTATCAACTGTGTGACTTTGGGCCAGTCACCTAACTTCTCCGTGCCTCAGTTACCTCATCTGTAAAATGGGGATTAAGTCTGTGAGCCCCACATGAGACATTTGATTACCTTGTATCTACCCCAGCACTTAGAACAGTGCTCGGCACATAGTAAGCGCTTAATGAATACCATCATTTTTTAAAATTAATATAAATGATTGTATTTTTATTGGTCAGGCTGCAGTTCCACACACACTATAAACACTAAACAGGTTTACTATATTTCTTGATGAGATAACAAAGTCCTGGTTCTATGACTGCCATTAGAAGAGAGCAGTGCTACTGAATTGAAGTCAGTTCCCAAGGAATTATGGATTCTTTAGGACGTTTATTTTTTTAAAAAGGGCATTTGTTAAGTGCTTACTAAGTTCCAAGTACTGTACTGAGCACGGGGGTAGCTTCAAGATAAACAAAATCCCCATGCCACATAGGGCTCATAATCTGAAGGGGAGGGAGAACAGATATTTAGCACCCATTTTAGAGAGGAGGAAACTGACACAGAGAAGTTAAGTGGCTTGCCTGAGGTCACACAGCAGGCAAGTAGTAGAGCTAGAATTAGGTCTTCTGAAGCCCAGGCCAGTGCTCTTTCCCCTAGGCCACATTTGGTTCCATGAGTTATTTTATTATTATTATTGTGTTACATTTAATGTGAAATCATTCTAGTTAATTGGTTTTATATTGAAGGAATTCAGTCCAGTTGTTTCAATTCCTCTTTAACAAATAGGGAGTGATTCTCTAAAACAATACACACATAGTACCATGCAAAGTAAGCACTTAATAAATATGATTAAATGAATAAAATACAATAGAATGAATGAAACAGAAAAAGCTCTGTACTGGCTGGTTTGGCTCATCTCCTCCTCTCATCCTTCTTTGACCCATTGTCCCACCACATCCTACACCATCCTTAGCTGTCAGTGTGGGGAGTTGGGGGTCCTTGACAATCCTGGCAAAGAATAGGACTGAGTAGCTTTGCTTCAGGACATAAAATAGCTAGAAGGCTGTGGTGCTGGTGGTAGTGTTGCTGGTGCTTGATGATGGAGGTGGTGGTGGCATGAAGGGAGCCATTGATTTTCCAATCACCACTTCTCCCAGTTCGCTAAGGTTCTGGACTATTCACAGAAGAGCATCCTTGGACAAACACATCTTTACTCATTTCCTTGGTGTGCATCCTTGGGATATTTCTGTTAACGTAACACAGTTTTACTGCTTATTTTTTTAATCAACCAACAGAAACCCTGGTCAGTAGACTAAACTGTACTGATCTGTTATCCCAGTCCTATTCCTCTGGGTTCACTGTAGTTGTTTTCCAACACATTTTGTTGGAAAGTTATAAGGCACAATCAATGGATTAACTAGCAATTGTGGGCTAATGATTGGTGCTCAACCTTCACCAAGTTATTGCTTCTGTTAACATAATCCACAGCAACCAAGGTAGCCTACCTGCCAACTCTGGGTTCTATTGTTTCACCAGCTGCCATTCTTGATTAAGACTGTGCACCCCATGTGGGACAGGGACTATGTCCAACTCGATTTGCATGTCTCTACCCCAGTGCTTAGTACAGAGCCTGGCACATAGTAAGCACTTAACAGATACCATTATTATTATTATTTTATCACCTGTACCCAGCATCAGGCAGCCTTCATTTTATACTTGCAACTCTTTTCAGTGCCTATGATCTGATCCCAGATGTTAATCCAACCCTTCGGCCCTGGCAGAGTTGAACCTCTTGCTTCAACCATGAAATAGACAGTTTTACCAACATCATTTGGTCTAAACTGATGGAGGTAGGGGTCCACAATGGCTCTTTTTCAGCCACTTGTTGATTTGCTTTGAAGTTATATTACATTGTTACTGTTACTGAGCCAACCTGCACCAGACATTTAATGGACTCTTAAACACTCCATGACATCGAATTACTTTTGTATAGGCCACAAGATTTCCCGAGAATTTGAGGCAGGGTTCCTGGCCCTCAAGCCAGAAAGGACTAAATAAACCTTGTTAGGTCTGTCAGCATCAACCCAGCCCCGGCCCCATTGACCATAATCTGTGACAATACCCTCCCACAGCTCCCTTCATCTCACTTTCTGGGTTTGGGTTATAATTTTTAAAGGAAATCTGAAGGGAACACCCCCAGCCTGGAGTTTGGCTAATATCAATAGAATAATCCACCAGGTTGTAATCGTGCCAATTACTGCACATGGAACAGGTGGCTATTCAGTGCCTCAGGTCTTGGATTCATGCTCAGTGTGTACCATCAACCAGAGGCTAGCAGTTAGGGTAATTAATTGGCATTTGTCTTCTCTCTCTTGGCATGAGAATGCATTTTATGTAAACTTCCCCAATATTAAATTGATCTCTGTAATCAGTCCTAAACAAAGATTGGCAGCATTTTCTTAAGCTGCTGCCCACACGCTGCTAAGGGGCTTATGGTCTTGTTTCCCAAAGTTAATTCCTTTTGGAACTGCCCGGCTCTCCCTAATAGTTCCAGGTGAGGTTATCCTTTATTTACTGTTTATTTCAGAGTCTGTAGAAAGAAGTAGAAAAGATTTCAGCAGCCACTAGCCAGGCCCTATAGGGGAAACAGGCCAGTGGAGGATAAGAGAAGGGTAGGGGAACCTTTGTGCCCAGTAGAAAAAGCAAGTCAATACCATTGTGGCTGCAGTGGAGAGTACTCAAAGCAATCAGCGGGGGTCATTGTTCGAGTCTAATCTACATGTGTATTTCCCAAGAACTCTATTAGTGGAGCTGAATGGACTTTGCAATGTCCCTAATTCTTCTAATTTGGAGCTGCATTTTTACAGCAGTTACACGGCCACACAATCAGGCCCACTTCTCCACCAGCACTGAGACTGGCTTCTGAACTCAGGTTGTTATTTCTTTCGTTGATTCATTAGGTGGATGAAAGGAAACGGACAGGCAAAAATTCCCATGTCTGCTGCCTGAGGGGCACATGTCAACTTCTCTGGCACTGGGGCTACTTCTGGGAAGACATGGCTCAGGGATGGGTGCCTAACTCAGAAGCTATCACCCAGAGGGTATCTGTGTGGTGGGGGCGGAGGGTGAGTAGAGCGGAGGAGACAGGCACATAGAAAAGGGGGCAAGGATCGAGTGGGCATTGGGTATTAGGATTGGGGTTCGGAGGGGCCAGTCTGAGAGGGAAGGAAAAAGAGTAGATGGGCAGAAGGAAAGTGGGCAGGGAATGTGTCTGTTAATGTTATATTGTACTCTCCCAAGTGCTTAGTACAGTGCTCTGCTCACAGTAAGTGCTCAATAAATATGCTTGACTGACTGAAAGAGCAGGGATATGCAGAGAGAAGGGAGGAACAAAACGTCTAACGTGAGTGGAAGGGTATTGAGGATAATACTTGAAAGGACCCCCACAAAGCTCAGTCTGCCAGGAGAATAAAATTAGTCTGGAAGAGGGTAAGAGGGACTGCCAAATCTAGTGGCCCAACTTCAGGAGTGTGTTTCTCAGGTTGGCCACTGGGCCTGGCCCAACTGGACACTCAAAAATGTGCTTCAGTTGAGAGCTGACTAACTGAAAGTGGGGAAACTGACCAACCGGCTGGATAATTCTTCAACTGGTTAGCCATCCGTGGCTGGAGACGAGTGCATGCCTACATAGCTTTGTGAGTGGGAGGGAAGCTTCCGTACTTCTCAGCTGACAGGCATGTGCCCACTGAGAAAGTGGCATTCTCGGTTGCCAAGTGGGCAGGGAGGACTGCCCTCTGCCCTTATGCCATTTTATTCATTTGTTCATTAATATTTGTCTCCCCCTCTAAACTGTAAGCTTTTTGTGGGCAGGGAATATGTCTGTTACATTGTTGTATTTTGCCAAACTTTTAGTACACGCCTCTGCATACAGTAAGTACTCAATAAATATGATTGACTGACTTCGGGAGCTCATCAAGGCAACCCCCTCAGCCTGCCAATGCTTGATGGGTCAGGGATGTCCGGCACCTCCTCTACTCAGCTGACAGGACAGGTTATCTAAACTTGCAGAAGTGAGCCCAGCAACCTTCACCATCTCATAGCTCTATTGTCCACGATTCACTCTAAGCAAATGCAAAACTATAGCACTCTGGGAGGCTCAGTAATGGTTCTGGATAAAGTTGCTTCTGAAATTTTTGCAGTTCAATTTAATAACCTCAGGTGTTAGAATGAGGAGCTAAATAATAATCACAATCATAAATAGAACATGATTATTACAAATATCATTTGTGGGTTCCAATTTTCCCAGTGTCTGAAGTTATTCCCTGGTAGAAAGATAAGCACTTTGGGGAGGAATATTACCTTTTCAAAACTACTGCAACACACTAAAAAGTCTGGCCTGAAAGAGTTATCATTCCTACCAAAGTGTCTATCTTACTACTACAGAGTACCTCTCTCAGAGGGAGAGGAGGGTTCTTAGTGGGTCAGTGGAGGAAGGGAAAGATGCCTACGTCAGACATTATATAGCTCATCTTGTGCCTGGTTGTAATGAGTATCCAATGGGCAAATGAGGTGATAATTTTTTCAACTGGGAAAAGAAAAACGAAGAGATAGCAAGAACACTGGGCAAAGAACTTGGTTAAAGAACCTGGGACTTGAAAAAGAATGATTTGAGCCAATAGTATTTTCTTTGTCACATTCTCCACAGCCTCACTTTGCAAGCCCTGTGCAGTGTTAGGAAGGGGTTTGCCTTCTTCTACAATTTCTACTGTTTCCCAATCAGGAAACTGGAAAAATTCAGAGACTTGAAAATAGAAATGATTGCACTGGTTTCCTAATTTAATTTTTCATGTTGCCCTGTTACCAGATTTGAACTCCAAATTCTCAGAGCAGAGTCCTTAAATGCTTGTGTTTGAGTTAGTCAAAGGCAGGATTCCAGTCACACCTCTCTACCCAGAAATGCAGGAAGAGTAGGGCTATTTATGGAAGATTATAGATTATAGATTTTGTCTGTATCACCATCAATCAGTTGATCAATTGTATTTATTTAATGTTCATTGTGTTCAGAGCACAGCACGAAGAGTTTAGGGGAGTATGATACAACAGAGTTGGTAGACACATTCTCTGTCCACAACATGTTTACAGTCTAGAGGAACAGGGTTCCTCTGTTGCTGGCCTAACCCAATTTCAGCCTATCCACACTAAGGCAGGGAATTTGCTGCTGCAGCCACTTTTCTCAGATGGAGACACTAGAATTCCCAAATTGATTTGTATCCATTTGGACTAATGAGAAACAGCCTGGTCTGGTGGAAAGAGAATGGGTCTGGGAGTTGTGTATTCTAATCCTGGCTCGGCCACATATCTCCTATGTGACCTTGGGGAAGTCACTTCACTTCTCGGTGCCTCACTTACCTCATCTATAAAATGGGGATTAAGACTGCGAGCCCCACGTGGGACAGGGAATGTGTCTAACCTGTTTACCTTCTATCTACCCCAGTGCTTAGAATAGTGCTTGGCACATAGTAAGTGCTTAACAAATATCATAATTACCTCATCATCAACTCTGCTTCCTCTCAAAGACCTAGAGTGCTTATGTGGCCAGGTGCATTCAATTCTGGAATTCTTACACATAACCACAAAATGTTGGGCAGATGAGATGATACCCTAACGTGTCTTCCCTTGGGGATCAGCTATAGGCATGGAGGTTTGAAATTGGAAAACTTCAAAGCCGCTGGTTTTTTCAAGACAGGACAGTTTTTTTAGTTGCTTGAAGTAAAGCTATATTAATGTAATCCGTCTTTACTTGTTTTCTAATTAGTCTAATTGAATTCAGATTACTTAGGAGGGAACTCTAGAGACATTTATCCTGATGGGATGATGAGTTTGAGCTCCAGGGATCCTATTAGTATTAAGGCTGAAAATCCTGGGCTCCTCCCCTTGGCAACCTCCTCCTCCACCACCACCACCACCCCCTCTGCCTGGTGACAGATTTGTTCTTCCCCTGCTCTCCTTTTCCAAGCGGAAGGACATGTGACCCAGGGAGAACTAAGCATTTGTGTCCTAGGAGCAATTTCTCTTTTTCCAAACTCACTCACCATTTGGTGTTGGTGAAAAGGTGCTTCACCTTTCTGGAACTCAGTTTAGTAGTAATACTATTACTAATGATTTCTAAATCTACTTGTCCAGCCCTGATCTCTCTCCCTCTCTGCAGGTTAGCATCTCCCCCTGCCTTCAAGACATCTATACCCGAATATCCTGCCATCACCTCAAACTTAATATGTCCAAAATAGATCAGATCTTCTCACCCAAACCATACCCTTCCCCTGACTTTCCCATCACGGTAGACAGCACCACCATCCTTCCTGTCTCACAAACCCATAACCTTGGCATTATCCTTGACTCCTTTTTCTCATTCAACCCACATTTTCAATCTATCACTAAATCCTGTTGGTTCAACCTTCACACCCTTGCTAAAATCTGTCCTTTCCTCTCCATTCAAACTCCTACCACATTAATCCAACCCCTCCTTGATTACTGTATCAGCCTCCTTGCTGACATCCCTGCCTCTTGTCCTTGTCTTCTTTCTCCACTCCATTCCTTCTAAACTGTAAGCTTGTTGTGAGCAGGGAATGTGTTTGTTTATGGTAATATTGTACTCTCACAAGTGCTTAGTAAGCTCTGCACATAGTAAAAGCTCAATAAATATGATTAAATGAATAGTCTATACTTCTCTCTGCTGCCCGGATCATAAAAATATACAGTCCTGTTTCCCCACTCCTCAAGAACTTCCAGGGGTTGCCCATCGACCTCTGCATCAAATGAAATTCCCTACCATCAGCGTTGAAGCACTTAATTATCTTTCCCCCTCCTCCCTCACCTCATTACTCCCTTACTATAACCTAATCTGCACCCTTTATTCCTCTAATGCTAACCTACTCACTGTACCTCTATCTCGTCTATCTCACCCATAGTCATTCAATCATATTCATTCATTCAATAGTATTTATTGAGCATTTACTATGTGCAGAGCACTGTACTAAGCACTTGGAATGTACAATTCAGCAACAGATAGAGACAATCCCTGCCCATTGACGGGCTCACAGTCTAAACGGGGGAGACAGCAAAGCAAAACAGAACAAAACAAAACAACAACATCATCAAGATAAATAGAATCAAGGAGATATACACCTCATTAACAAAATAAATAGGGTAATAAATAATATATACAAATGATCACAGTGTTGAGGGGAGGGGATGGGGGAAGAGCAGAGGGTGGGAAGGGGAGGGGAGGGGAGAGGAGGGGGAGCAGAGGGAAAGGGGGAGCTCAGTCTGGGAAGACCTCCTGGAGGAGGTGAGCTCTCATGTAAATGTAAATATAAAGATTTACTGAGTGATTACTGTGTGCAGGGCACTGTACTAAGAGCTTGGAAAGTACAATTCTGCAACAGAAAGAGACAAAACCTACCCAACAACAGAACGCTCTCCCTCCTCATATCTGACTCCCCCCACCTCTTCAAAGCCTTATTGAGGCACAACTCCTCCAAGAGGCCCTCCCTGTGTAAACCCTATTTTCCTTTTTTTCCTCTCCCTTTTGTGTCACCCTGACTTGCTCTCTTTATTCCTCCCCTTTCCCATCTCTATAGCTCTTATGTGTATTTGCTTAATTAATTTGCTCGAATCCACCCTTGTGAAGGATGCAACAAACCAGTGTTAAAATAATAATAATGATGATGATGATATTTGTTAAGTGCTTACTATGTGCCAAGCACTGTTCTAAGCGCTGAGGTAGATACAAGGAAAGCAGGTTCTCCCACGTGGGGCTCACAGTCGTAATCCCCATTTTACAGATAAGGTAACTGAGGCACAGAGAAGCTAAGTGACTTGTCCAAAGTCACACAGCTGGCAAGTGGCGGAGCCGGGGTTAGAACCCACAATCTCTGACTCTCAAGTCCGGGCTCTTTCCACTAAGCCACGCAAGTGTCTTGCCCAAGGTCACAAAGCAGACAAGTGGCAGAGCTAGGATTAGAACCCAGGTCCTGCTGACTCCCAGGCCCGTGCTCTTTCCACTAGGCCATATTGTTTCTCTAGTAGTAGTAATAGTAGTAATATTTACAAAGTAGTAGACGCAGCAATAGTAGCCGCAGTATTTTTGGAGCACCCACTTGGTGAGGCGCACTGTAGTAGGTACTCGGAAAGTACAGAATAACCAGATGATATATTTCCTGACCAGAAAAAGCTTACCCACCAATGAGGGGAGGCAAATGTAAAACTATTTACAATTAGAGAGGTCAAAATAAAAGTAGGATTGCTAAGGAGGGTGTCAATAAATTCATAAATTTATGAATGAGGTATGTTTATGAGCAATGGAAAATTAATTGAAGAAAACTTGTTGGAGGAGTGGGGATTTTAGGAGAGATTTGGATATGGGGAGAGCTGTGGGGAGAATGGGAGTTTCCAGCTGGGGGAACCACCATGAAATGTAAAATGGAACTGGTCATAAACTTAATACAAATGTTTCAGTCAGTGGGCTCAAGACCAGCATTGTAAGAGTCACTGAAATGTGAGCTACAAAAGGGGATGAGAGACAGCGTGGAATGGATTCTCTTGCCCAGGACCCAAGGGCTGAGAACAAAACAAGAAGAGGGTGTGGCATTTTGCTTGTAAATGAAAGACTTTAGGTCAGCTTTTGATATCTGGATTCCTCCAAAACCAAATGGTGCCTTGCAATCCACCCCTTTCCGGAGTCCCTGCCTACAAAAGCCGGCCGCAAGTGACAAATAGCCCTACCTGGCTCTCCTCTTCTCGATTGCCATGGTGCCCCATCATGGGAATCCCCACCCTGATCTCTCAAACAGCTTCGAGATAAATCCCCAAGGCTTGAACATTTGACATGGGAATGGGGGAGAAAGAAATCAAGCTTTTCCCAACTTTCCACCCAGGACCTGCTTTTTTTTTTTTAATGGTATTTGTTAAGCACTTATGTGCCATGGCACTGTGCAACAAACCTGCTGGTCTGCAGGAGAAGCAAAGATTGGGGAAGATGGACTTCTGCTCTAGTGGTGGCCTATCTCTCTTCCCAGTTTTTTGCGCGTGCGCGCGCACACACACACACACACACAAAACCCAGTAGGGTTTCCATGCCACTCCATTGGGCTGGCATCAGAGCTGAGTGTAGCTCTGAGCTTCTGGTTTAGATGTGGGCTTTCCTTGAATGCAGTAATGGTCTCTCAGTGTCCTCCAGTCACCATATTTCAGCAACCCATTGCAATCCAAGCCCCTAAACTTATTCACGTAGTGGCAGAAGATCCCAGAGCATGTTTTTCTTTTTCAAAGCAATGGTTAAAATTCTCCTGCAGCTTTATATTAACTCCCACTCTCCCTCATGTCGTAATGGAATCTTATAAGCATTTATTTGGTGGTTTTTATTGTACTTTCTCCTTTGACCCTTTAAGCCCTAAACACGCTGATCCTATATGTGCTGATGAATCTAATTAGTCCCTTTTAACCGCCAGTTGCTTTCATTGAGATTTTCAAGATGCTCCATGACCCATTTTAATTTGAGGGTCAAAAGCTTTAAATATATTTAAATGTGTTTATTGTTTTTATTTTTTGAAAAATAAATTGCCCTTATATAAAAAGATAAATGAGTTAAAAGAGAACTGTGGATTAGTGCCTAGTATGTGAATTGTCAAAATAATAATAGAAAGTAAATACCTCTGTGAATTTAACAGCACCTCTCAAGTCTGGAATTCAAAGCTTCTTATTAACCTTTCGTTCTTCACTCTTCCTACTACTCCCTTATCATTGATAATACACTAGAATGACTGCTCCCACTTACTGCCAGGGAAACTGAGGCACAAAGGGAAATCATTCAGCGTGAGGAACAAGATATTAAGGCTGTACAAAGATTAAAGATCTGCCTCTTTCTGATTCATTTCTTTTACATTCTAAGAACTACCCACTTTTCTCAAATCCTGGTTTATTTTGACGTGTTAATTCCAAAGCATCCCCAAGCTTAAAGCTGGCTCTGTCAAAGTCAGAAAGAGACTCTCCCTCTGACTCCTGCCACTCAGGACTCTGCCATGTCTAGTGTAGAAAAATACTCAGGGTGGAAGAAGATGAATGTGTAGGATTAAGGTTCCCAGAAAGGCAGGTTGTGTGGTTTGACTACAGAAGGCCTGGGCTTCGGGAGCTGCTCATTTCAGAGTTGGTGGGAGAACAGAGGAGGTAACCTCACATTAGCTCACAAAAATTAGGCCACCTCATGTCTGCTTTACAAGCAGGGGTCCTGGGTCCTTCTCTAGACTGTAAGTTCCTTTCATTCAGTTGTAATTATTGAGCGCATACTGTGTGCAAAGCACTGGACTAAATGCTTGTACTAAGAATACAATATAACAATAAACAGAAACATTTCCTGCCCACAATAAACTCACAGTCTAGAGGGGGAGACAGACATTAATATAAATACATACATAAATAAACATATAAATAAATAAATAACAGATATATACATAAGGACCTTGGAGCTGGGAATGTGTCTACCAACTCTGCGATACTGTACTCTCCCAAGAGCTTTTAACAGTGCTCTGCACATAGTAAGTGCTCAATAAATATGATCGATTGATAGGGGAATTTCAGACCCCCCAGGCACTGGAGGCTGAGGGGTGCCTAAGTTGTTTCCTGATAAATCATCATTCTAATCCTTAGCGCCCTCTCCCCACTACTGAACTCCAAGCCAAAGCAAAATGTGGGGTGAGGTTTAATGGCCAGGGGCAGGGGAGAAAGTCTTATCTTTTGGAAAGAAAGGACAGATATCAGGGGAGAATGTTGTAATGTGCCTGGATAGAATTAAACATTGTTTCCATGACATCTTGGGAGACAGAATTTAGATCCTGGAGCCCACTGGGGCTTTACTAGGACTTTGGAACAATCACTGAGATGTCCAACTAGGACAGTGGGAGCCTTCCCGCAGTCAAATTAGTTTCAGAAGTTCACAAAGCAGAGTGGGAAAAGATATTTCTCTTGTCTGAAGACCTGGGCCAAACTGGATTCATATGGGGGGCAAATGGAAAAAAACAACTTGCCTTTATAGGGCAGGCTCAGCTCTCAGCTGAAACTTCCATCTTCCGTCCAGGTGTTTCTGCAGTTGGAATGTTTTGATAATCCTCACCGAGTCTGACTATTCTCTAACATATGAAATGGCATTTTCAAGGTCTGCAGGGAAATGCGAGGGTGTGATGTTGTGGTTAAAGCAGGTGACAGGGGCAAGGAAGTTGGGTTTGTTCCTCCCTAATGTCACTGGATCATGAGACCTCAAGCTCTTGACCGTTAAAGATTAAACTTTCTTACCCAATACCCAAAATAATGATAATGATATCTGTCAAGTGCGTAATAGGTGACTACTTTCTATTAATAACCTGTACCAATGATGAGATCAAGGATATAGAAATCCACAATCAAAAAATCTCATTTCAGCCATAATTTCAGTGACCTTTCCACTTCTTGCCAAAGTAAAATACCCCCTCCACTGCTCATCCTGCAACCATCTGGTAGTGGAAGAAATAGCCAGTGATATGGTTAATAGCAAAAAGTGCAGAACAGAGACGCAAGAGCACAAATAATCAATCAGTTAATCAATGGTATTTATTAAGTGCTTACTGTGTACAGAGCACTGTACTAAGTCCTTGGGAGAGTACAATAAATGGGATAATCAGCTGCTGAGAAACTGAGAGTTGGGGGTTTCAGTTCTTTAATATGCCAACATGCTGTTTCATACTGCCTTCAAGCCCAAACCCTTTGTTTAGCAGTCAATTATAGCCTCCCTTGGCTTCCTCTAGACTGAAAAGTCTCTTTTAAACTAGAAGTTTGTTGGTGGCAGGGAATGTGCCTATTACCTCTGTTGTACTATCCTCTCCCAAGAGCTTAGTACGATGCTCTGCACACAGTAAGTGCTCCATAAATACTATTGATTGATTAATTGATTCTGTGAATGTGCTGAAACTTTCAGAAAAAATATTTAATTTGTCTAGGATACTTTTTTATCCTTAATTAAAGGCTGTCAGAAGGACTTACAGTAAATGGCACTGGCAATGATTATTCTTCAGTTACCTTTCACATGTTCTTGAAGCATTTCTTCCTTGTGACCAAACTGAAAAGAAGAATGAATATGTAATGTCTTAAACAATGCAAAGATCGCAGAGAACACTGGATCCTAAAATGGACATTCTCTTTGTGGGAAAAGCTGGGGGCAGCTGTGCTCACCTCTAATTTAGACACCCTATGTACACCCTATGTCCTTTGGAGATCTAGGTGTTGTAAAGTGGAAGATCAGCCAGGACCGTGGAAGGTCAGCCAGGACCAGGTTTGGGCAGTGTAGACAGCCAAACTAGGTGACTTAGACTAAAGCCCTGCTTTTTCCTCAATTACTTGGTCAATTCAGGCAAAGGTGGGGCTTTTTTGACTGGAATTATTCATATAATTACCACTGGGTAATAGTGGATCTATTATTCCAATTTGGATCTAGTCCAAAATGTCCAGGAGAAGCACTTGCTTTTTCACTTTTCTGCATGAATATGATTTGGTCTAATTTTTAGTGGTCTGATTTCCTCAAAGTGAAATACACTGAGCAACACTTGCTAGGAATAGTTTCTCACTCTAATGTTGATTTGAGGTCTTTTCTCTCTCTTTCATTAATGGAATACTAACAATCTTTTCCTTTCTTTTCCCTCTCATGCCATCTCCCTTGCTAATTCCCTGGGCATGGATTTCAGTGTGCTTTCCCCTCTCCCCACTGCAAAGACCAGGCTTCTCCCTGCCTTTCCCTCTCAGGCTCAAGAGGGGAGGCACCATCACCACCAACACATCACCAACAGTGTTGATTGAGTGCCTGCTCTGTGCAAAGCACTGTCCACAGTACTGGGAAGTGCCCTACCCTTGAGGAGTTTACAATCTGAATCATCAAAACCATGGCAGGATGGGGTGGGCGGGTGGCTCACTCACAATAGGATGAGTATTGTATCAGTCAGCTATGTCACAGATTCATGGATGATAATTGAAAATGAAGGCACAGCATCATTTGGGATTCTTTTATCGCATTTTTCTCAGATTCCTGTTGAAAAAGACACTGCCTGCGGCATTTGTGTTTAAGGACAAGGCTACACAATGTGTCAGTTGTACAGGAGGAAAAAGCCACCTATTCAGTCTTCTCATGAGCAGGCCTGGAGGCCCAATACATCTTTCAATGACCTCCTCCAGAAGAGTGAAGTTTGCATAAGAACCGTAGAGTAGGAGCCTCTGGTGGGGGGCTTAGGAAAGACGTATTACTGCCTTCAAGTGCTCATCTGTCTTTGAAATAGGTTAAAGGGGTACCTGGAAGTTACCTCAAGTCCCGAGGTTTCAGATTTATTAAATCGATCCTTTCACATATTTCCAGGTTTTAATTGCATCTCTGGGCATTGTTTTCTCCATGAGCTTAAGACTAATGGTAATATTTTACATTTAAAATAACGTTTCTACTTTAGGGAAGCATTTGGGCAAGTCATTTAACTTCTCTGTGCCTCAGTTCCCTCATCTGTAAAATGGGGATTAAGACTGTGAGCCCCACGTGGGACAACCTGATTCCCCTGTGTTTACCCCAGCGCTTAGAACAGTGCTCTGCACATAGTAAGCGCTTAACAAATACCAACATTATTATTATTATTATTATTATTATCTTAAAGTACCTTAAGATCATTCCTCTAAATGCGTCCCTCTGAGGGAGATGGGTGAAGACAGAGTGATAAAGTGACTTGCTCAGGGCTAAGCAACAGGATGCCTACAGAGCAGAAATAGAGCCCTGGGACTCTCGTAGGCAGGGAATGTGTTTGTTATATTGTTATATTGTACTCTCCCAAGCACTTAGTACAGTGCCCTGCACACAGTAAGTACTCAATAAATATGACATTGATTCATTGACTCCAGTCTCAGTTTCCATGTGCATCTCACCCTCTGTCAAGTGGGGTCTCCAGGATCTTGTGGGTCTGTGTTTCTGCCCAATGAAATCCCATTAAATGCAAGTTCTAGAGAACAATCACTGCAGTCAAAATCTCCATGACCCAGACTGCAAATATTGAGAAAATGAAGTGATATGGACTTTTAGAGGTTTAGCTGGGGCAGTAAATATGCTGCTTAGTGTTAATGTGACTGCAGGGAGTTTGAGGGTCACTCAGGGACAGTAATCTGACCTTCAGGTGACCTCGGGAGATTCACTGGGATTTACTCAAGGGTCAGATTGCTGCCTTTCAGTAGACTCAAGGGACATGGTGACCCTGGATCATCCGTGAGGTCAACTTTCACGCCCATACCATTCTGAAACAAAGCAGCCCAATGACTGGGGAATCTGGGGATCCAGACTGGCCTCATCTTTATCTTCTCAGGACAATCATTTCTGTTGTCTTCTCTTAAAAATCAATCCTAGGTTTCTGTAGCACCTGCCTAGTGCCACACGAACAGCAATAGTTCAGACCTCCATGATTCAGAATATTTTTCTGCTCTGTTCTTGGGTCAGAATCAAGGATCCCCTCCCAGAATTCTCTTCCCATATGGTAAACAGTGGCACTGTAGTGAAGGAACTGAAAAGCATCAGCCTGTGTCTTGCTTATCCACAGCAAGCTCCTGCTCTAAACTATGGCAGCAAATTCTCAGGAGCTCTTGGCCTAGGTGGCTGGATAATTTGGATTATGAAAGTTCTCTGGAAATTCTGTAAAGTGGTAGAACATGGTTCTCTTTCTGAACCCATTCACTGCTCATTCATGCAATGAAGCAGCACTGAGACAGCAGCATGGAGAGAAGCACAGGGGATAGAGCACAGGCCTGGGAGTCAGAAGGTCATGGGTTCTAATCCCAGCTCTGCCACTTCTCTGCTGTGTGACCTTGGACAACTCACTTAACTTCTCAGTGCCTCAGTTACCTCATTTGTCAAATGGAGATTAAGGCTATGTCCCTATGTGGGACAGAGATCGTGGCCAACCTGATTAGCCTGTATCTTCACCAGTGCTTAATGCAGAGCTGGGCACATAGTAAGCACTTAACAAATACCATTAAAAGACAAAAAAGGAAAGAAAAATCACAAACAAAATGGCACAAAGGCCATGTCTGCTGTGAGGGCAAAATTAATTTCAGAAATTTCAGCTGCACTTTCATGGCACAAACAAGGTCCGATTCATTGTCGGTTAGCCATAGGTGATGATCGAATTGTTCTTATTCTATCGATTCCGCCCAGAAAGGCTATAAAGAAATAGGCCATATGGTCTAAATAGTCTATATGGGCAGGATGCTTTGTTGGGAAACTGAGTCTACTAAGTGCCGGAGGGAGGCCCCTATTCAACAGGTTTCCACCTTGGCATGCTGGAAGCCTCCTGATCCTCCCAGCTTGTGTTTGCCACGTGTCCGTCCGGACTCTGGGGCTCTGTCGTCCTGAGATCCTTCTGGATGTTAGCAAAGTGGAGAGTCATGGCTAGGAGGTGGTGCAAAAGCATATAAATCTCTCAGCAATCAGGGGGGTGTCTGGTAGCAGAGCGTAAAATTTGGCCTGAAGATGAGATAAGCAGCAGGCAACACTCAGAAAGTCGATGCTGTCTGCAAGGAACATCCAAGGTGAGATCGGCCTGTTTCTACAGATTCAGGCCAGATATATAATTTCCCAATGAAAAATCATCTTCCGAACCCACGCTCGCTCCATGCACTCATGGGTGAAATCTGTATTGGAAATCCCAGAGAAAGGCTGCCTCAGGATCTAGTTATCTTTAATACTTGGGTTACTCCTGTCTCCTTCATGGATGTGATTTCAGGTTAAGGATGATCATCATAATACTGGAGTTGAACTGACACTCGTGGACCACCCTACACACACACATCAATACACACACATACACGAATACACACTCACACATACAGGCATACACACACACATACACACAAAGATGCCTTTGGTGTAAGTGTTATTTTACCACCTTTTCTGCTTTTATTGTTTTTTTTTTTAAATAATGAACATGTAAGATGGGTCAGGTCCACATTGTTGAAATTATCCAGGCAAATAAAACACCAAAGACTTGTAATTAAGGAAAATGTCCCTGTATCTAATCTACTAAAACTCCCCTGTCTAGATTGTATGTTCCTTGAGGGCAGAGATCATGTCTGCTAATTCTATTGTACTTCTTCAAGTGCTCTGCAAAGAGAAGGTGCTCCATAAATGCTAATGATTGATTGGCTAATCAAATAATGCTGACACCCAGTATTATGGGGTTGAAGGGTTATGCTGGTCTGGGGGAGCAGTATGGGATGTCTTTCATTAATCAAAGACTATTGAGGAGATATGATTTATCTGACCCTTTCAGAGTTGAAATTTAACATATGTTTTATGATTTAAAATTTACTGAGGTTAACAGCATGCTAGGTGAGCTATAGGGTGGGGTAGACAATTCTACTACTTTCATCTACTTACTTCTAGGGGTTAACACTGTGACATGACTCTCTCTGCACTAGTTTTACATGCATGATACTTTGGACAATCAAAAAATAGAATCCTGTCATTTGCCTTTGACTTTCCTTCAGCTGGTAGCCTTAGGGAACCCGCAAATTCTCCAATTCACATCTCTTCCTCCCCTCCCACCCCAACCTCTCTCTCTCTCTCTCTCTTACATCATAGAACATTTTTGCTCAGCAGTCTGCTTAATCTCAGTGAAGGTGGCCTGGGCTTTTTCTTTGAGTGTGTTCATGTCCATGTTCTGGAGATTCTGTAACTGTCCTAGAATGGAATCCTTGTCTTCTTCTTCTCCTTGATCTTCATCCACCATTTTCTGAAGGTCTTCTGGCAAATCCACATCATCCCCAGCCATCTGGATCTGGTTCTCATCCATTTCACTCTGCACCACCACCACCCCCAAGAACAACAAAGAGAGAGAAAAGAAATGAGAAATGTGGCTTCTTGGCCACACTCTGCACTTTTGGATATAGATGTCAACCTCATCCAGATAATCCTGATAGAACAATTCTTTAAAGTAATGACTTTTACTTAAGAAAGTCTACTAGTCACCCCCTCGAGGTTTTCATTAATCAGTTACTGCAGGGGTGATTTGCATTTGGTCACAACACTAGAATCATTCATTCCTTCCATTGTATTTATTGTTTAAATACTGTACTAAGCACTTGGGAAATTACAACACAACAGCAAACAGTGATATTTCTGCCCACAATGAGCTTACAGTCTGAACAACAGCACACACACATTTTAGGAAGGAATTAACTAGAGTGTAAGGGCAACATATTTGTCCCCCAAACATGGGCCCCGATTCAACTCCACAAAAAGTGCCAACAGAATTCTTCTTTCAATGCCAGTCCTGCCAAATCAAGAGGAGATTTCCAGACAAAAGTCTTCCACTCTGCCAGATTCCCACCCTTGCCAACTTTGAGTAGACAAAGAATAAGGGGGAGAGGAATGCTTTTCTGCACAAACAACAGAGTATTGTCTTTCAGGTCGAACATGTCTAATTGTGCATGACTCCATCACAGACAGACAGAACTAGGGGACTGGTGGGTTGGCCTGATGATTTCATGCACTATCAACGCCACCATCATTATCATTATCACCATCATCAGTACTTACTGAGCTCTTGTGTGCAGAACACTATACCAAGGACTTGGGAATATACAGCAGAAGTACAAGGCAAGGTTCTACCATCTAACCCATTTTGGCCTCATGAGGGAGACAGGCAGGCACATATTACAAACATATAATAGGAATAAATAATAAGAAGTAGATAGAATTGATTAAAAAAAGGCCATTAGTTTGAGATAGATGAAAATAGATGTATAAATGGGAAGGTAGATAATGATAAATATACATACACTGGAATGTATATACATATATATATACACACACACATATATATTTATGTATATATACACAAACACAAATATATATCTACATGAGTGCTAAGGAGGGCTTGGAATGACAGGAACCAGAAGGTGGGGGCTAATAATGGAATGCCTCCTAGAAGAGGCAGCTTTTTAGGAGGATTTTGAAAGTGGGGAGAGATGTGGTTTGGTACAGATAGGAAGATGACCTGGGCAGCTTTATGTAGGATAGACTGAAGAGGGGAGAGGATGGAGGCAGGGAGGCCAAGAAGGAGATCATTACAGTAATAAATACACTTGTGAGGTGATAAGAGCTCCAACAAAGAAGGTGGCCATTAGAGTGGAGAAGAAGGGAGGATCTGGAAAATGAGGAATGAAAAAAATGCCAAGGAGGTGAATATGTGTCAATCATAATGGAAAGTTAAGTGGAGGAGGTGGTTTAGAAGGAAGGAAGAGTTTTGCTGTTTGAGGTACCAGAAAGTTAGTCATGTAGAGATGGGATTGAAAGGCAGGTGAGAGGTTGCGGCTGGTGAAATCGATTGGGGGAGCCATTTTGGAAGACTTCCTAAATTCTTAACCCAACACAGTATTCTACCTCCCCCTCTTTCCCTTTGCTTTGTACTTACACCTAACCGCGGAAATAGCTCCACAAATAGATACAGATCTCCTTTCCTTAGGGTAAGGTCTGTCGGCTCTGGGTGGGAGAGAGGTGAAGAAGCAAATCAGAAAACTTTCCCTAAACTTTCTCTTCTCCATAATATGAATGAAAAATTCACTTTGGGAAATGAGGGCTGCTCAATAACACAACGTAATAGCCACTTCCCTGTGGTTGGTCACTGCACTTAAAGGGTTAATAAGTTTCTCATCCAACTGCTGTGAGGGTTGATTAGCCAATTCTCTCCACATCCCAACCCAAATTCTTGGTCAATCTTCCATTTTAATTTGTTTATTTATGGGATATTACATTAGTTTTTTAGCCTCTGGGTGTTTTTAATAAGGAAAAGAGTAAAATAATGGCTTCTCCCTATGCAAGTCCCATTCTAAACCATCAGCCTGTAAGTCAACAGGCTGATTGAGTGCTCACAGAGGGCAGGAAGCAGTATGCAGAACTCTGAGCCCCAAGGAGCCTTCCAAAGGAAACAGGAGACATGGTGCTTGCCCTTGAGAATTTACAAAACCCATTCTCACACACCCCCTTCAGCACTTTCAAAATCAGGATGGGATTTTTTTTTAAATTTTTTTCAAAACAGATCCAAAACAGACACATCAGGATGACTGAACATGAGAAAAATCTAAGCCCAGCCAGGCTCCCAAATGATCAAAGAACAAAAGGTGTGCCTATTAATTCATTGAGTCATATTTACTGAGCACTTATTGTATGCAAAGCACTGTACTAAGTGCTTAGAGGTGTACAATATAACAACAAACAGACACATTCCTGCTCACAGGGAGCTCCCAGTCTAGTTACTAGTGGCTGTGAATAGAGTCCTCACCAGACCATCCTCAGCTGGATTCCTCTAGACTATAAGCTTCTCATGGGGCTGGAACAGATCTATCAACTCTGTTGTACTGTACTCTCCTAAGTGCTCAGGCATAGTGTGTGGCCCATAGTAAGCACTCAATAAATACCACTGATTAATTCCTGGGTCCAGGTGGAAAAGTTGCCCCATCTGATAAGTCTCATAGTGGAAATAAAACCTTTTAGAAAGTCTTAACCCACTCACTTCCATCATCTTTCTTCAAAGTCTGTACTATATCTAATGTGTCTAGAACAAGCAGAAGAGGAAGAAACTTAGAATAAAGAGCTATGGGCTTTTTGGTGTGGTCGCAATTTCATCAAAATTCGATGGTGCAAGGGGCTATCTTCTATGGGCCCAGTTTTTCTCATCTATAAATTGGGTAAGTACTAGCCACTTACCAATGTCATCCCTAAACAATGAATAGCAGCATGGCCGAGTGGATAGATCATGGGCCTGGGGGTCAGAAGGTCCTGGGTTCAAATCCTTGCTCTGCCACTTGCTCTGCTGTGTGACTTCAGGCAAGTCACTTAACTTCTCTGTGCCTCAGTTTCTTCATTTGTAAAAGGGGAATAAGACTGTGAGCCCCATTGGGACAGGGACTATGTCCAACCTGATAAGTCTGTATCTACCTCAGAGCTTAGTACAATGCCAGGTACATAATACATGTTTAACAGATACCATAAAAAAACCCCAAGGGCTGTATCTCCAGTTGACTTCTAACTTCATTTCTAATAATTGAGATGGCTACAACTCGAGCAAAGGATTCACTGTGGACAGAGCACTGTCTGACAATGGGCAAAAGAGAGTTACAAAAGAAGAGCAGGATGCAGTGCCTGATCTCAAGAGTTAGGGAGAAAAAGGCAGATACAAACCCCTAAACATACAGATAAACATAAAACACCACAAACAGGAAGGTAAAATCATAAAGAGTACAGCAGAAATCAATATCAGACACAAAACAGAATAGGGCCTACGGAGATCAATGCCAAGGTATTCCTGGAATGATAATAATAATGATAATAATAATAATAGCATTATGTGTCATGCACTGTAGTAAGCACTGGGATGGATACAATGGAATCAGTTCAGATCCAATTAGGAGTGATTGGAGGCTTTGCATAAAAGAGTCCTCTTCAGTGTGGCCTAGTGGAACAGGCCCAGACCCAAGAGTCAGAGGACCTGGGTTCAATTCTAATCCTGGCTTCGCTGCTTGCTTGCTGTGCAACCTTGGGCAAATCGCTTAACTTCTCTGTGCTTCAGTTTTCTCATCTGTGAAATGGGGATTCGATACCTGTTCTCCCTCATACTTAGACTATGAATTTTATGAAGGACAGAGACTGTGTCTGACCTGATGATCTTTTATCTACCCCAGAGTTTAAAATAGTGCTAGATAATCAGTCTCTTTGTGCGCAGGTCACTGTGCTAAGTGCTTGGGAGAGTTACTGAGGGCTTGGGAGAGTTACTGAGTGCTTGGGAGAATACAGTGCAACAGAGTTGGTAGATATATCTCCTGCCCACATTGAGTTTATTAATAATAATAATAATAATGTTGGTATTTGTTAAGCGCTTACTATGTGTCAAGCACTGTTCTAAGCATTCGGGTAGATACAAGGTAATTAGGTTGTCGCTCACAGTTTTCATCCCCATTTCACAGATGAGGGAACTGAGGCACAGAGAAGTTAAGTGACTTGCCCAGGGTCACACAGCTGACAAGAGGTGGAGCCGGGATTAGAACCCATGACCTCTGACTCCCAAGCCTGGGCTTTTTCCACTGAGCCATGCTGCTTTTCCAGTCTAGAAAGGGAGACAGACAATTATATAAATAATTTACAAATATGTACATAAGTGACTATCAAATGTCCAAAGGGAACTGATCCAGGCGCATAGACAACATATAATAAGTGCTTAACAAATACCACCATTATGATTCAATGAGTTCTGGGGACTTGGGAGTGGGGTGCATTGCTTCCATTATTCCATTTACCCAGGACATCCCTGGGAGGGAAAATAGATTTGCAGTTGGGGGACTGTGGCTTGGGGTTCCCTGGATGACAATGATGATGATTATTATTATTTTTATGGTATTTGCTAAGCACTTACTATGTGTCAGACACTGTACTAAGCACTGGGGTGGATACAGCAAATCGGGTTGGACAAAATCCCTGTCCCATATGGGGCTCACAGTCTCAATCTCCACTTTATAGATGAGGTAGCTGAAGCACAGAGCAGTGAAGTGACTTGCCCAAGGTCATACAACAGACAAGTAGCAGAGCCGGGATTAGAAGTCATGACCTTCTGACTCCCGGGCCCGGGCTCCACTAGGCCATGCTGCTTCGTCATCACCATTGTGCCTTGCACTAAGTTCCCCTTGCTCTTCTCCACATTACAGAGGGATTAGAAAACCTTGGAAAGGCCTTGATTCTACTGGACTTGGGTGCTGCCCGGTCTGTTCCCAGCCTTTGGGGGAAGGACAGTGGTGCTGGAGCCAACCATATCCCAAAAGAGGTGATCTGCCCTGCACATCATCAGAAGCCTGATGCTGCACTCATCAATGGGAGAAAGAGGACTCAGATGAAAATTGGAGACCCAAGGATGGGACTTGGATCAAGGAGGAAAGAAAGAGAAAGTGAGAAGAATCAGTTGTGCAATGAAAGACACTTAAACGAGGTTTAAACACAGAAAATTATATTGGCTTGTTTCCTGCTGAAAGTCCTCCCAGACTAATGTCAATAATTTAATCAATGACCATCTTGTCCAAATTTTCTGCTGGCCCCTGACAGAGCCAACTTTCTGAAGCACGGGATATTTTGACACAGATCTCACATAAAAGACAAGCATTAATGGCTTGTTTCAGCTCTACAGTGAAGGCACTGAGGCTTTGGACCAATATGAATGTGTCAGTAGAAGTAGCAGGAAAGCTCCAGTGATCGAGGGAGGTCCAGAATCTGGACAAACTAATGAATGAACTCCAATGAAAGAATGTGGACTTCTGGAGCTCATAGACTTTTTTTCACTATATCGTACCAGGAAAGAGTTGCCTGTCAGCAAATAAGTTGATTTTAATCAAAAGTTTCCAACTTTCAAGGATTTTTCTGGAATTCACAAACTTTATGGAGATAAATTGGTACTCCTTTTCCAAGAACTAGTAGTGACATATTGCACTGTCTTAATAAACACTGCTAAAGACTCGGAGATTAAGCTGTTGCTGATTACTCTTTGTTCACTGAGTATTTCTATCTGCTTATCTGATGGAAAAGCAGTGTAGCCTAATGGAGAGAGTGTGGGCTCAGGAGTCAAAAAGGCCTGAGTTCTAATCCTGGCTCCTTCATTTGTCTGCTCTGTGGCCTTGGACAAGTCACTTAACTCCTCTGCACTTTAGTTACCTCACATGCAAAATGGGGGTAAGACTATGAGCCCCATCTGGGAGAGGGACGGTGTCCAACCTGATTACCTTTTACCTTCCCCAGCCATATAGAAGCCATATATACCAATATCAGTGATATTTCTTGAGTATTCTCTGTGTGCGGGGCTCTGTGCTAAGTGCTTGGGAGAGTTACTTTTATACTATAGCAAGCACTTAACAAATGCCTTTAAATGAAAGGTGGCATGGAGTGCAATAGGACATTATATTTCCATGGTCTCTCATACTACCTTCTTTTAAAGGACATTTAAAGGACATTTTAAAGCTTTTTTCCCCCCATATTCTAGATCAGGGCTTTAAAATATAATCATCAATTTCCAGTCTTCCCAAGTGGGATCCAAGACTTTAAATTACAGATGTGCACAGATACTCTGTTTTGTAGCTGTTGCCAGTTGGTACCAACAGACTATCTGCCTGTACTTGATCTGAGTCTGACTTCTTTCTCAGTTTAGCTCCCCATTTTATCGCCTGATCCAACTGCCACTGCCCTTGGCTTCCTAGAATCAGTTTATTAGAATCAGTTTCACGGTGGCAACCAAAATCCAGCCCCTGTTTTCTCTCCTCACTGTCATTAATGTCTTCCAAGATTTTCCAGTCCTGGAGATCAGAGCCAGAAGGTGAGAAGGAGAGCTCCTGGTGGGGCCTAATTATCCATTATCTACCCCAGCCCTCAGTACGGTGCTTGGCATATAGTAAGAGCTTAATAAATAATGATGATGATGATGACTATCATTAGAGCCATAGAAAAAAGAACAGGATAGGATAACTATTTGAGTAAACAGCAGGGGGCTTGGAGGGTAATCCTGGAACTGTCTGAGGGAAAACCAAATGGCAGGGATGCATGGGAAGGGAAGGGGGTATTGGGGCGATTGGAAATGAGTCTCTTTTAGGCAGGTGTGTGACCGCTGAAGGGGTCACAACTCTGACAAGTCGCAAACCTCCTGGCCTCCTCACACTCTCATGGAGCTAGGTCCAGGTCAAAGTAGTATACATAAAAAAACAGAGGAAGTCAATGTGTCACATTGCTATTTTCCTCTTATTCTGGGTCTGAGTTTCTAGCCTTCCCTTAATCAATCAATTAATGGTATTTATTGGGAATCTACTGAGGGTTAGGCACTGTATAATACACTTAGGAGAGTTACTACAGTAACAAGATCTAGATTCCCTGCTCTCCATGAAACAAGCAATCACTTGCATTTACTGAGTGCTCACTATGTGAAGAGCACTGTACTAAGGGTCCTAGGAGTTCAATAAATGTAGGAGACATAATCCCTGCCCCCAAGAAGATTAAAATCTAAGGGATAAATAGACACAACATAATTTTACAGTTAGAAAGATGAATTTAAGTAGAGTATGTGAATCAATATTTATGAAATCACTAAGCGAAGTTGTGAGTAAGTGCTGAGACGGAGCAAAAAAGCAGAGATGATAGTTTGAGAGGATGTGAACTGGCTGGGGGAGAAGAAAACCTAATTGAGAAGGCCTCCTGGAGGAGGTGGGATTTCAGAAGGGCTATGACTAAGGGGAGAGCTAAGGTCTGGCAAATTTGAATGGAAAGAGACTCCTTCTAAGGAGCTATAGTATAATAGAAGAGACAGACAAAAAGTATTTACAGGTATCACAGACCAGAGGAAGAACAAGGATATAGCAGGAAATAGTGAAACACATCAGGATGAAACTGCTGAATAAATCTTTGAATTTACAAAATTAAGTATGTAATTTATACTGGAGCTGAGTTACAGCCGGTTCAGTTCTCTCTCACAGTTAGACTGCGAGCCCCAGGAGGGACAGGGACTGTGTCTGACCTAAGGATGTTGTAGCTACCTGTATGCTTAATACAGTCCTTGGTACATAGTAAGTGCTGACCAAACTCCACAATTATTATTATTAAATATAAATATGCAAATATACATGAGTGTTGAGGAGAGGCTAGGGCTAAGGGTAGATGCAGAAGCGATGTCCCTAGGATGTTATGAATTAACTGGGGAAGGTTTTCCTGGAGGAAGTGGCATTTGAAGAAGGCTTTAAAGATGAGGAGAGCTGTGGTCTGCTGAGGGGGAGGGATTTTCAGGATGGGGGAACAACGTGAATGATGAGTTGGAGGCAGGAGAGCCGAGAGCAAAGGTGAGCTTTGGAGGGGCAAAATGTGTGAGCTGGCAAGTAGCTGGTGAAGTGAGCTGACATATATGATGGATAAGGTTGGTAGAGGGCCTTGAATAATGATAATAATAATAATTGTGGCATTTTTAAGCACTTACTATGTGCTAGGCAATGTTCTAAGCAGAGGGGTAGGTACAAGATATTGGGGTTGGACACAGTCCCTGTCCCACAGAGGGCTCACAGTCTTTAATTCCCATTTTACAGGTGAGGCACAGAGAAGTTTAGTGATTTGCCCCAAGTCATTCAACAGAGAAATGGCAGAACTGAGAATAGAACCCAGGCCCTTCTGGCTCCCAGGCCTATGCTCCATCCACTAGGCCATGTTGTTTCTTTTGAAGCCCTTAGTAGGGAGCATCTGTTTGTACAGAAGAAGATGGGTAAATATTGGAGGCTTCTGAAGGATGGAGAGATGTGTGCTGAATAGTGCTGCAAGAAGATGATCTGCACAGCAGTGGGGAATTCAGATCAAACCAGAGGAGGTTGGAGCCAGGGAGATCAGTGAGGAGGCAGCTGCACTACCTTAATCAGGGTTGAAAGTAAGCTGGATCTGGCTGTAACTCAGCTCTGGTACAAGAAAATGTCCTGAATGGATGTTCTGTGGTGGGGGTGGGACGGCTGGTACACCCCTAATAAGGGTGGCACTAAATGGGACCAGGCTGGGATGCAGCTGAGTCTGCCCCATCCCTGTCCCCTGTCTTTCCTATATGCTGTCTCCTTGGTCGCCAGCAGCGGCAATTGACCTCTTCCATTTTACACCATCATGAGGCTTGTGCCCAAGATCTCCTTCAGCATCCAGCTATCTCCTGCTCCCAGGAGCTCTCTTATTTGTCACTACAGTGCAGAGAGCCCACCTGCCACTGGGGCAAAGAGCTCCACCTGCATTGTGGTTATGGATCTTTTTTACTTTCAGCACAGAATCTAATCTCCAAGCAGAGCTAGGGCTGGTGGCTTGGATTTTAGTTCTTAGCCCAGCCAGGAAATAAGATATTGAAAATCTTATTGCCAATGTTGCTGCCAATGATGAGACACTATCCCTGGGTGAACATGACAGAGACCCCCTTACATACTTAGATACTATGCCCATGAAAATGCAATGGGATCTCTTTTCTGACCCTTGCCAAATAGACATCATTGCTCAGACACCAATCAGTGGCATTTATTGAAAGCTTACTGTGTGCAGAACACTGTACTAGGTGCTTGGGAGAGTATGGTGCAACAGAGTTGGTAGACATGTTCTCTGCCCACAGGGAGATTATAGTCTAAAGGTATCAAGCAGCATGTGAAAGGGGATGTTCTTATCTTTGTTCATCATCCACAATACTTTAAGCACTAGAGATAACATACACATAACATGGTTTCTGCTCTCCAGAAACAAAATCTTCTAATAATAGCGACTGTGGTATTTGTTAAGTGCTTATTATGTGCCAAGCACTATAGTAAAAGCTGGGGTAGATACAAGATCATCAATTTCCGCATCTACTCTGCCTTGTATTTCAAAGATCAATCACCAGAGAAAAGCATTCCCTTGCAGCCCATTTTAAAAATGAAATGTATTAATGTTATGCACTAGACTGTAAGCTATCTGTTGCCAAATTGTACACTCCAAGCTTTTACTACAGAGCCCTGCACACAGTAAGCACTCAATAAATACAATTGAATGAATGAATGAATAAGCTCCTTATTAGACTGTAAACTCCATGAAGGGCAGGAATTGTCTCTACCCAATCTACTGTACTGTACTCTCCCAAATGTTCAGTACAATGTTCTGTAGACAGTAAGTGCTCAATAAATATCACTGATTGACTGATTCACCAAATCTCCAATATTCACAGTTCACAAATCATGGCCTCAAAATAAAGTGGTCCTTCTATAGCGTTCTGTAGCATTTAAGTACTCACAACTCCATTTAGTGCTTGTGTACATCTCTTTCTATTTCCAATTAGCTATAATGCTTAGAGAAGCAGCGTGGCTTAGTGGAAAAAGCCCGGACTTGGGAGTCAGAGGTCGTGGGTTCTAATCCTGGCTCCGCCACTTGTCTGCTGTGTGCCCTTGGGCAAGTCACTTCACTTCTCTGGGCCTCATTTACCTCATCTGTAAAAATGGGGGTTAAAAATTGTGAGCCCCACGTGGGACAATCTGATTACCCTGTATCTATCCCAGCACTTAGAACAGTGCTCAGCACATAGTAAGCGCTTAACAAATACCATAATTATTATTATTATTATTATTATTCTTAATGTGCTTTAGTGTCTGCCTCCTCTACTATATTGTAAGCTCCTTCATGGCAGTGATCATGTCTACTAAGTCTGTTGTACTCTTCCAAGTGATTTGTACAGTGCTCTGAACACCACAGGTGCTCCATAAATATGAATGATGGAATGATGGAATCAACTGACTGCTTACTTGTTTTGATGTGTATGCATCTATAATTCTATTTATTTATATTGATGCCTGTTTACTTGTTTTTGATGTCTGTCTTCCCCCTTCTAGACTGTAAACTTAGTGTGGCAAAGGATGGTCTCTTTTGCTGAATTGTACTTTCCAAGCATTTAGTGCAGTGCTCTGACCCAGGAAGCACTCAATAAATACGATTGAATGAATGAATGAATGATCATGCTGAGCTGGGTAAAGCATGGTTGGGACAGTTTCTTCCTTCAACCACTATGATTTACTTTCCAATGTAGCCGTGTGGTCTTTTGGAAAGAGCACAGGACTGGAAGTCAGAAGACCTGAGATCTAATCCCAGCTCCACCACATACTTCTCTGTGACCTTGGGCAAGTCACTTTACTTCTCTGTGCCTCATTTACCTCATCTCTAAAATGGGGATTAAGACTTTGAGCCCCCTAGGGGATGGGTGTGTGTCCAACCCAGTTAGCTTGTATGTACCCCAGTACTTAGTATAGTGTCTGGCACTAGAAAGTGCTTTATAAATACCATAAAAACACTGGACTACTTTCTTGTTGTACTCTTCCAAGAGTTCAGCACAGAACTCTGCATATAGTATAAATGCTCAATAAATCCCACTGATTGATGGACTAATCCTATTCTTCCAGGCTCATCTCAAAGTCAACGCTCTCCAGAAAGCTTGTCACTACCTAGACAAGCAAGAGTGTAAAATTTCACCACTCAATACAAGGGATGTGTCTCTCCTTCAAAAGCATGTGCATAAGATTATTTTGAATGAAGTTACATATTCATTTATATGAAAAGATTATAAGTTCCTAGAGGGGAAGTACTGCATGGTCTAGTGGATAGAGCACGGGCCTGGGAGTCATAATCCCGCTCTGCCACATGTCTGCCGTGTGACCTTTGGCAAGTCACTTCACTTTTCTGTACCTCAGTTCCCTCATCTGTAAAATGGGGATGAAGACGGTGAGTTCCACGTGGGACAGGGACTGTGTCCAGCCCAATTAACTTATATCTACCCCCGTGCTTAGACCAGTGTTTGGTACCAAATATTATTATTCTTATTATTATTGAAGTCCTCTAGCTCCTTCCTCCTCACATCTGTTCCCATCCTTGATGCAGAGGTCACTGTTAAGCAGCCACTAGCTGCTCAATCAGTACTTGTGGTGATCACAACCAGTGCTAAGGTAATGCAGCAGCCAATAAGATGGTGATTCCACGCCCCCTTATCGCCCACTGATGAGAGAGCAGTGGAGCAGGAAGAGACTTGTTTACCTCAAACATTTCTGGCTTTTTTTTTTAAACAGTATTTGTTAAATGTTTACTATGTGCTAGGAACTGTATTAAGTGCTAGGATAGATACAAGCTAATCATGTTGGACACAATCCATGTACCACATGGGACTCACAGTCTTAATCCCTATTTTACAGATGAAGTAACTGAAGCAGAGAAAAGTGAAGTGACTTGCTCAAGGTCACACAGCAGATAAGTGGTGGAGACAGAATTAGAACTCAGACCCTTCTGACTCCCAGGCCCATGCTCTATCCATTAGGCCATGCTGCTTGTGAAGGAGGCTTTATTCACACCGTGGGTCCAGGCGGCAGTCAAAAATAGTGCCCAGGGCTTCATGTGACCCCTGCAGCTGCAAACCCAGGGCAGTTTGTCTGTGGGCGCAGTGTGAAAGCAGCTGCAGTCACAACAGCAGTCTTTCCAGCCACACCCACACATAACAACCACATCTCACCATCACAAGTGTCTTCTTCAAAGACAAAGGACAATTCTACACCCGATCAATCAAGGGAATCATGGCCAGGTTGTTCCAAGCAGTGTGGTCTAGTGGTTAAAGCATGGGCCCAGGAATCAGAAGTGCCTGGGTTCTAATTCAGGCTCTGCCATGTATCTGCTGTGTGACCTTGGGCAAGTCAGTTCACTTCTCTGTACCTGAGTTCCCTCATTTGTAAAATGGGGAATAAGACTGTGAGCCCCATGTGGGACTGTATCCAACCTGATTAGCTTGATCTACTCCAGTATTTAGAACAGTGACTGGTACATAGTAAGCGCTTAACAAATACCATTTTAAAAAACAAAAACAAACTTCTAACACTTGTAAGTTTTCCTTGTCCCAGAGGTTCAAGGCTCTGCCTGCTTATATCAGACATCCCTCTTTCCTGACTCATGTAGAAAATCAATTCCTGAAGCCAAGGTTTAGCAACGTTATAATCACCAGACTTGACGGCTCCCAGGAAGCCTTTTTTCCTCAAAGTCCCCTCTTAATAAGGAGGAGGCTCAAGGGGACTGAGCCCTGCCTCTATATTCCCGCTGCCATTTAACCTCTGGGTTGGGAACCCTGAGCAATTATGAATGAAATCCCCTGGGGGATTAATCACTTGTTAGTGGAGCCCATTTTGAGTGTGTTGAACTCCCTGCAGATTGTTAATTTCATTACTGCTGCTTAATTAATGTGGAGGTCCCTTCTCTGTTGACCTGAGCTGGGATCTCTACATTGCAGTTCAGGGGCCACTAGTGACCTGGGAGATTTCAGTGGTGGGGAGGGTGGATATTCAACCCGTTACATCCTGGAAAGTTCCATTTTTAGCTCTTTTCGGTGCTGATATAGAACTGGACTTTTTTATGTTGGACTTTTTAAAACAATTAATCAATCAATAATATTTATTGAGCAGGTCCTCTGGGCAAAGCACTGTTCTAACTGCTTGGGAGGGGGGAATAATAGAGTTAGCAGATATGATCCCAGTACTCAAGGAGTTTACAGTCTAGCCATGGGGACAGACACTAAAATGAATTACAGTCAGGGGAAGCACCACAGTTGAATGATATCTACATTAGTGCTGTGGTGGGGAAGGAGTGGGTGAGTACCTTAGTGCTTAGCGGGTGAGAGGACTCAAGTGTATAGGTGACGCAGTAGGGGGAAAAATAGAGTGGGGAAATATGAGATTGATCGGGGAGATCTTAGTACTAACAACAATAATAATATGTTAAGTGTTTATTATGTGCCAGGCACTATACTAAGCACTGGGGTGGATACAAGAAAATCGGGTTGGACACAGCCCCTGTCCCACATGGAGTTCACGATTTCAATCCCCATTTTAGAAATAGATAAGGCACCGAGTAGTAAAGTGACTGGACCAAGGTCACACAGCAATTAAATGGTGGAGCTGGGATTCTCCTAGGAAAAATATGATTTCAGAAGAGCTCTGAAGATGAGGAGAGCAGTGGTCTGCTGGATATAAAGTGGTAGGGAGTTCCAGACAGGAGGGAGGGTTTGATCAAGAGGTTGATTGATGGTGAGAGAGATGAGAAGGATGCTCAATTTAAATTACAAGTGTCAAGATTCTCTTCTCCTTCGGTTCTACTGCTCAGTTCCACAGCTCTGACACAGTCCTGGAAGGGGGATGCAACTGTTATAGAGCAAGTGGAGTGGAGTCTGAGGTCTTCTGGGATTGGCCAAACTCGGGCATACTTCTATAAAATGGCACCTGTGAAATCCATTGTGTTCTGTTAGAGGTATGGAATAGGATATGTTTCTTACTGGAATTCATGAGGTCCGTCAGTGAGCACCCTATCCTCTTGTTTTGGCATGCTTTACTCTCACTGGGAAACTAGGACAGGTTCTAGGCACCAGGGCCTGGAAGATTTGAAGGAGGTTCAGAGGACAGCAAAGAAATGACAAAAAGATTGAAAATGAAGAGACATCCAGAGACATCCACCCCCTTCCTCTCCTACCAAACAGCTATAGCTTTGGTCAAGCTCTGATTACACTGTGACTAGATTAATGTATCAGCCTCTAAATGGTCTCCCTGCCTGCAGCCTCTCCTGCCTGCAGTTGATATCTATATATAGATCTATCCGATCTATAGCTCTGCTATTTTCTTTTTGGAGCATTGCTCTAGTGGTAATTTTTAAGCACTTTCTATGTTCCAAGCACTGTACTAAGCTGGGGTAGATGCAAGATAATTAGGACCCACATTGAGATCATAATCTAAGTAGGAGGGAGAACAGGTATTGTATTCCCATTTTACTGATGAGGAAACTGGGCACAGAGAAGTTAAGTGACTTGTCCAAGGTCTTACAGCAGGTAAGTGGCAGAGCTGGGATTAGAACCCAGGTCTTTCCGATTCCCAGGCCTGTTCTCTTTCCACTAAGCCACACTGTTTCTCACAGAGCTCCTTAGCACACATCTCCCTGCTCTCCAAGGCCCTCCGTGGTGTGCCCTGTCCTTCTGAAATAAGCAAAACCTCAAGGCTCTCCACCAATTCATTCCACCTCCTCAATCAGTTATTTTTTTTGAGTGCTTACTATGTTCCAAGCACTGTACTAAACATTGTGATAGGTACAATACAGAGGGGACACTCCCTGTTTCATATGGAGCTCATAGTCTAAAGGTGAGGAAGAACATGTGTTGAATCCCTACTTTACAGACGAGAAAACTGAGGCCCAGAGAAGTGAACTGATTTGTCCAAGATCACAAGATTCCAAGACCATGGGCTTGGGAGTCAGAGGTCATGGGTTCTAATCCCGCTTCCACCACTTATCAGCTGTGTGACTTTGGGCAAGTCACTTAACTTCTTTCTGCCCCTGTTACCTCCTCTGTAAACTGGGGATTAAGACTGTGAACCCCATGTGGGTCAACCTGATTACCTTGTATCTACCCTAGCACTTAGAACAGTGCTTGGCACACAGTAAGCCCTTCCTAAATACCATCATCCTCATCACAAAACGGGAAAGTGCCAGAACTGGGATTAGAAACTCCCAGACCTGTGTTCTTTCCATTAGGCCATGCTGCTTCTCAATAGAATTGGTGGACATGATCCTTTTCTACAGCAAGTCTATCTCTATAGGACACTTTACATATATGGTTTCTTCACACCCCACTCCCCAAACAGCTATTTTTGTTCCTACTAAGATATTCTAATTGTTTCTCACTCTCGACTCTCCTACCTCCATCCCCTCACACGTACAGTTCTCCCTTTTTGGAACTCCCTCCCCAAATCTGACAGACTACAGTCCTCCCTAAGATCAAAGAAAGACTTTCTTGAAAGCCCAGCTTCTCCGACATATTTTCCCCAATTAATTCCCAGAACTGCAAACTGTCTAAACCTTCTACCCAGCTCTAGCACTTATGTATTTACCTATGCCATTCTCAGCATGTAGGTATATGTGCTTATTCAATTGTTCATTCAGTTATTTATTTTGATTCCTCTCTAAATACTTTTATGCCTGTCTCCCTCATATGAGTGTAAGTTTCTTGTGGTCAGAGACTGTGTTGCTTGCTTTGAACTTTTCAAGAACTTCATACAGTGCATTGCACCCAGTGGGTGCTCAATAAATGCTGTTACTATTATTATTATTATTACCACTATGACTCCGAGAGGTGGCTGAGAGCTTTTTACAAAGAGTTTTCACACACAAGGAAGGCTTTCACCCCCAGGATATTGACTGACTCCTCTCAATATCTCCCTGAGTACAGAAGAGGAGAAAGGCACTATGCGAAAAGTGTGTATTCTTTAAGCACATTGATACTCACCTTAGCCCCACAGTACTTATGAAAATAACCTTAATACTCTACTATTTCCTTTATCCTTATTTTAACACCTCTCTCCCCCTGTAGACTGTAAGCTCATTTTAGGCAGGGATAGTGTCTAACAACTCTGTTGTACTGGAATTTCCTAAGATTAGTACAGTTTTCTGCACAAGGAAGTGTTCAGCAAATACCACTGATTGATGAGTTTGGGTCAGATAGTAGAAGAAATATATCTCAATAGTGAAGTTAATTTAAATGGGAGTTTGGAGAATCCTCTTCCCTAGAGGCTTTTAATAAATCAATGGTATTTATTGAGTTCTTGCTCTGTGCAGAGCATTGTATTAAGCAGTTGGAAGAGTACAGTAGAGTTCATAGAAACTTTAACCACAAGAAAGATTCTCACTTGATGGAGATAACTGAAGGGAGCCTTATCTATAGGCCTGCTACAGAATTTCTCACAAGCTCTTCCAGCCTTCAAATCCTAAAGTCCCTTAGCTTTGGGTTTCCTCATTTTCTGAGGTAAACTTTTAGAGTAAAATATCCCTGGTTAAGGATAAGGTGAGAAGAGGGAGGCCATTTGTCGAGTTTTATAATGGATAGTCTGTTTTCAACTGGACCATTCCCTGCCTGATGTGGGTATGATATCAGAAGTTTTTTGGCCCAGTATTTTTATTTTACCCGTCCTGTCTCCCTTCACCTCAGCTCCTGCCACTAAGTCCCACAGCTTCTTGACTCTATTTATTGCCATTATTCTTGTCTGTCCGTCTCCCCCGATTAGACTGTAAGCCCATCAAACGGCAGGGACTGTCTCTATCTGTTGCCGACTTGTTCATTCCAAGCGCTTAGTACAGTGCTCTGCACATAGTAAGCGCTCAATAAATACTATTGAATGAATGAATAGAGTCTGTGTTTACGAGGACCTGGGAGAGAGCCAGTAGCCCTGGAGAAATGGAGGGAGACTGGGTCCCCAGGCCAACATAATCACAAAGATTATTTTCATGAGTCCTTTTGCTGACATTACACTACATCATGTAATCTATGTCATGCACCCAACATAGCAGACATAGTTTTCCTTTTTCTTTATGATATTTGTTAAGCTCTTACTAGGTCAAACACTGTTCTATATGCTGGGGTAGGTTCAAGTTAATTAGCGTGCACACAGTTCCTATCCCACATGGGGCTCACAGATAAGCAGGGAGTGTCTGGTATTCTCTTCTGCCGTCAGTGGCCATCAGAAGTAGGTAGCACTGGAAGACTGAAAAATCGAGGATGCCAGCAAAGCTTTGTGAAGTTACTTCACTCTCTTTCCATTAGCTGTCCTGGAGACACTTGGGGAAGGTCAGTAGAGTCCCTATGACCTGGACACTGAAATCCTCCCGCTCCAGTGAGTTTCTTGGACCCAAAGTCACTGAGGAAACAACCGCCCAACCTTCCTCAAGTTGGTCAAGCAGGCCATTTTCAAAATAGTGACCTTCCTTTGACCTCTATTCCACCGGATCACAGTTTCACTGAACACTGCACAGTTTCAAAATAGCAATCAGCCTGCATCCTGATGTAGCCTGCTGCATATTCCGCATACAGTCATCTGACTAAAACGTGTAATCACCCATCTTCTTGGACAGAATGCAGTTTGGGATTTGGGGATAATTCCTCAGATTGTGGGCAGGGAACCTATCTGTCATTTCTGCTGTACTCTATTCTCCCAAGCGCTTAGTAGAGTGCTCTTCACAAAGTAAGGGCTTAGTAATAATGATGTTGGTATTTGTTAAGCGCTTACTATGTGCAGAGCACTGTTCTAAGCGCTGGGATAGATACAGGGTAATTAGGTTGTCCCATGTGAGGCTCACAGTTAATCCCCATTTTACAGATGAGGTAACTGAGGCACAGAGAAGTTAAGTGACTTGCCCACAGTCGCATAGCTGACAAGTGGCAGATCCGGGATTCGAACCCAAGACCTCTGACTCCCAAGCCCGGGCTCTTTCCACTGAGCCACGTTGCTTCTCGCTGCTTAGAATATACCCCTGATTGATTACGCATATCTGTCTGGCTAAGAAGGGTTGTATATTCCGGCTAACGTGGCTCAGTGGAAAGAGCAAGGGCTGGGGAGTCAGAGGTCATGGGTTCTAATCCCGGCTCAGCCGCTTGTCAGCTGTGTGACTCTGGGCAAATCACTTCACTTCTCTGTGTTTCAGTTTACCTCATCTGTAAAATGGGGATTAAGGCTGTAAGTCCCACGTGGGACAACCTGATCACTTTGTATCCTCCCCAGCGCTTAGGACTCTGCTTTGCACAGAGTAAGCGCTTAACAAATGCCATTATTATTATTATTATTATTATTATTATTTTTAATGTGGTGTTCCTGCCTGCTTATTCATCCTGGGAACACGAGGGGGCGCCCAGAGACAGAGCCCACGACAATGTTACCATGAGCTCCAGGCGCTGGGAGAAGCCTCCTTCCACTTTCCATTGGGAGGCAGGACTGTTCTCTGCTTTCTATTTCAGCCTAGAATGGGATGGATGAATTCTACTGTCCAGGTTTCAGGACCGAGAACCTGTTCTAAGGGACTGATTACAACACTTGCTAAACATCGTGGCCTAATGGATAGAGCACAGGCCTGGGAGTCGGAAGGATCTGGGTTCTAATCCCAGCTCCTCCACTTGCCTGCTGTGTGATCTCGGACAAGTCATTTCACTTCTCCGTGCCTCAGTTACCCTCATTTGTAATACGGGGATTAAGACTGTGAGCCCCATGTGGAAAATGGACTCTGTCTAACCTGATTATCATGTATCCATTTCAGTGCTTACTGTGGTGCCTGGCATAGAATAAGCACTTAACAAATACCATTTAAAAAAAACAAAAATCGCTCGTGGCTTGCTCAGAACCATTTACACAGTCGTCCCTGCTACTGCTGTTTCTGCCGGGGCACAGAGCTCAACTGTTGAATAATAATAATTGCTATGGCGTTTGTTTAGCTCTCACTATGGGCCAAGCACTGATCTAAGTACTTGGGCAGATTCAATTTAATCAGGTTGGACACAGTCCCTTTCCCACATGGGGCTCATAGTCTTAATTTGTAGGCAGACAAGAATACAGCATATTGTGAAGGGCACACAGAACATTCACTCAATTGTATTATATATATATGTTTATATTTATTTTTTTTGTTCAAGATCCAAGCACGATCAAAGTGATTATGGCATAGTGCCAAGGCACCGTGACCTGGCAGAGACTCAGGAGTGATCATTTTGGTTGCCACTCTAGTCTTTGCTGCCCATTTTAGCCAGCTATTTTCAGGATTCCTGCTGAATGGGAAACATTATTAGAAGCCGAGAAAGCAGGAAAAATATCTAACAAGCCAAATACAGATGCAGTCCCTTGGAGGTATGTTGCGGCTTCCCCCTAACTCCCCCACTCCCTTGGCCTACAGTGTTCTTCCAGATGAGAAGGCCTCAGTGGTCTCTGGATTGATATCAATCAATCACTCAGTGGTATTAATTGAACACTCAGAGTGTGTCAAGCACTGTACTAAGGACTCCAGGGAGTACAATAAAGTAAGTAGGCACAATCCCTGCCTTCAAGAAGCTTATGGTCTAGTGGAGGAGACAGAAAATAAAATAAATTACAGACAACTAAGTTTAAGGATATATACCAAGTGTTGGGTGGGGGTAAGTACCTAAGTGTTTAAGCCGTATAAATGACAGAAAAGGGAGGGGAAAAAAAGGATGGAGAGATGAGAGATTAGTCAGGGAAGTCTTCCTGGAGGAAATGAGCTTTTAGTAGGGTTTTAAAGATAGGGAGAGTGGTCTCTTCTTCAGGGCTTAGGATAGTGCTCTGCACTGAGTAAGGGCTCAATTAATATCTTAGATCAATTAATTGATTCATATGCCAGATATGAAGGGGGAAGGAGTACCAGCCTAGAGGGAGGACGTGAGCAAGGATGAGAGAAATGAGAGTGAGACTCAGTGAGTAGGTTGGGAATAGAGGACCAATATGTATGGGCTGGACTGTGTGGGAGAGAGCTGAATGAGAACTCTCAGAGGCAATCAGAGGATTCACTAGGGACATTTAGAGGATGGTCAGGAGACCTAAATCACCACAACCTCCATATCCACCAAGAGTGAAATGGAAAATAGAGGATCTTCCAATGTTCTATAGTTGCTCTTCTGACTCATATCAAAGAATTTCAAATGTAAGGCAAATGGATTATGTTAGGATCACCAGCAATTAATCAAATGCCATACGAAGAATTGCTTACAGTCCTCTAGACTGAAAACTCACTGTGGGCAGGGAACATGCATACCAACTCTGTTGTACTGTACTTTCGCAAGTGCTTAGTACAGTGCTGGGCACAGTAAGCACTTAATAAACATGATCGATCGATTAAATGATTGTTTTAGTTACTCCCTGAATCCACTGAATGCATTTGAAAAAGCTGATGCTTCTTTCAGTCCTACCCAAAAGTTACATAATAATAATGTTGGTATTTGTTAAGCACCTACTATGTGCAGAGCACTGTTCTAAGTGCTGGGGTAGACACAGGGTAATTGGGTTGTCCCACGTGAGGCTCACAGTTAATCCCCATTTTACAGATGAGGTAACTGAGGCACTTGCCCACAGTCACACAGCTGACATCTCTCCCTATAATGGACTATTCTAGAACCCCACACCTGACCCTGGCTCTCTGAGTACCTCAAGAAGGATGTCAGTTGGTCTCTCCCTCACTAGTTGAGTTTTTCTCCTTAGTTGTGGTTTGGGAGAGTAAGGTCCTCTCTGTCCCCTGCATTCGTCTGTCTGGATTCTGTGAAGGTGGCCTTTTGGGGGTTCTGAAGAAAATGGGCATACTGGTAGTCTTTGATCCCATAAGCCTTTGGTCTCATATCCTGTAGAAGTAATCAAGGCTCCACTGGGGCCTTTTATCAAAGTGAGGATGTTCAGAAGATGTGAAGTTGGATGCTCCATTCAAAGAAAAACTAGAGGAGCCAGCATAGCCTAGTGGAAGGTGCATGGTGTGGGAGTCAGAGGGCCTGGGTTCTAATCCCGGCTCCACCATTTGTCTGCTGTGACCTTGGGCAAGTCATTTAACTGCTCTATGCCTCAGTTACCCCATCTGTAAAAAATGAGGATTAAGATTGTGAGCCCCATGTAGGACAAGGACTATGTCCGACCTAATTAGCCTTTATCTATCCCAGGGCACAGTACAGTGCCTGGCACATAGTAAGCACTTAACAAATACCATTAAAAAATACTTAAAGGATTCTGACTGGGTCTGTAAGGAGTTTCAGTTTCCTATTATTACCACCGGTAAAACCCCTAGTTGCTTGGGATAGCATTCTAGATGCTGCTGAACAGAGCAAATTCAAGGACACTGGCCCTGCTCATTTACAAAAGCTTGCAGTCAAGGTCAGGCAGCACTGGTGCAGACTGATATAGAAACAGCCCTCAGGCAATTATGCAAGTTTTGATTAACAGAATAAATTAACTCAATGACTAAATGAATAACATATTAGCATTAGGCATCTCCAAAGAGATAAGATGGATATTGCTGGGTGCAGAGGATCAAGAGAGTCATGAGAGTGCATCATTATTGCGCTGGACTCTGAGCTCTTTAACATGGCTAAGATCAATCTCTTAAGTCACAGCACTACAATGACATCCAAGAGCATTCAGTGAAAGCTCTTCTACCAGTGTGGAGGAACCAGAGAAAAAATTATAATTCCTCCACACAGTTCTCAAACACTCGGAACTCACAGATGTTTCTTTCAATATACAGGGAGAGAAAATGGAGGGCAGCCATACTAGAATCACACAATTACTCTCCACCAAATATACAGGCTTTGATAAACGCACCGACTAGCATTAATGCACAAGCAAACTTCCTGAGAGACAAAGACATGATTCTGAGCGTGTATACTTACATGTCAGCATGTGGAGAAGACTATCCAGAAAGGCTGCCAGAGCTATGACTCAGCGGACTGGGAGGAAGAGGGAGAGAGGGAGAGAAAGGGAGAGAGCTGGAGCGGAGAGGGGGGAGGAGAAGGAATGGGAAAGGGGGAGGGAAGGAAAGGGAAAGGGGGAGGGAAGGAAAGGGAAAGGGGGGAGAGAAGGAGAAAGAAAGGGGGAGAGGCTGGGGAGAGGGATAAAGAGAGGGAGAGAAGGAGAAAGGTAGAGAGGTAGAGAAGGAGATGATGGGCAGAGAGAGAAAGGGAGAGAGGGAGAGAAGGAGAGGATGGGGAGAGGGAGAGAAGGAGAAAAGCAAAGAGGGAGAGAAGGAGAGAATGGGGAGAAGGGAAAGGGATAGAGGGAGAGAAAGAGAAAGGCAGAAAAGGAGATAAAGAAGGGGGAAGAGAAGGAGAGGGAGAAGAGAAAGAAAGGAGGGAAGGAGGAAGGGAGGGAGGGAGAGAGAGAGAGAAAAAGGAAGGCAAAAAGATAGTTCCCGTTCCAGAATTTAAAGGGTCTGCCCAGCTGGATGACTGGTTCTCACCCTCAGAAGATTCTGGGAAATGTAGTTCCCAGGCAGTAGTTGCTCACATGAAGTACTTTAAATTATTCAGTCCTTTTAAACTCACTTCTGCCTTAATTAGAAGTCTAACCTACACAACTGGGCTCTGCCAATTGGGCGGAGATGAGGTTGAGGAAAAGCACAAGAGGGGAAGTCCAAAACTGACAAGTTAGATCAGAATGTAAAATATCACAATATTACTGATATGACATTCAGCTCAGGGTCACGCTCTCAGTGGGTGCACAATAACCAATAATGTTTGAACAAGAGTGCAGTTGGATTTCTTAGAAAAAATAACACACTATTCAGTGACTGAACCAGCTGAGTGAGCATCCAGACTACTAAACATGTGAGAAGAAGATGTCTACATGGACAACGGTTGCAACCTGAGCCTGCTTTTCTATCAGTCCTGAGGGACTGGATCAGAATTTGATTGCTTTTCTGGGGTGTTGATCTTGTGGGCACCGTTTCCCATTTTTCCTTTGTTAAAAACCAGAACAACATGTCTCAGATCCTTCTGTCCCCAAGCCTTGTTATTTGCGTGGGGCCTCTTCACCCCCAGTCATGTCGTGTTGCAGTGCTTACCTTTGGGAGTCTGTATTTCTCTCTGAGGTGGACCCGGAGGCAGGCCCGCTCTGCCTTTCTGTGGGCAAATGCGGCATCTCTCTCCATCCTGAAAGTGAAAAAGCAGCATCAAACCTAGGGCTGGGGGAGATTCCAGAAGGATGTGGAGATAAGGACAGTTGGGAAGGGGAAATCCGTTGAGGATATCGCAGCTGCTGCACTGTGAGTCCATGGCTACTCTGCAAGGGGTGATGAGAGTAGAGTGGGGTCTTCTTTCCAGGGCCAAGATTCCTGCAGCCCCTCCCCACCATCCATACCTCCCATCACCACAGGGATCGCATCTACTAACACTAAGGAACTACTCCAAATGCTCAGTACAGTGCTCTGCAGCATATAAGGGCTTAACCCATACTTTTGATTAATTGATTGATCTTGGTGCTTTTTTGAAAAATGCCCATTTCCATTTATTACAGCTGTTTTACTGTGTAGGGCAAAGGGTTGCCCGGGGATAATGAGAGATTTGGCTCTATTGGAATGACAGGACTGTATCCAAGACAGCATTAGAAAGCATGATTAATTAATTTGAAGTGAATTATCTGTACATGGGGAAGGAAGAGATTAAGGATCATTTTAGTGACCACAGATGTGATAGGAGAGCAGCAAAAGAAAGCAAAAACAGAGTCCATGAGCTACTTCCACCTTGTTTTTTGGCTAGAGTGTTAACATATTTTGAAAAAGATTAAGAAAAATAACTTCTAACCGTTCAGTTTGTGCTTCTCACCTTCACGACATCAATAAAATCCACTCTTACCCCTCCAACCAAACTGCTACCACATTAATACAGAAATTAATACAGAATACTGAAAGGAGGTTGATGCAATCATCTAGGAGGGATAGCATGAGTGATTTCAATTCATTAGGCATTACCAAGATTACTGCATCGGCCTCCTTTCTGGCCTCTCAACCTCTTGCCTCTCCTCACTCCAGTCCGTACTTCACTTTGCTTCCAGGATATCTTTCTACAGAAATGTTCAGGACTTGGCACCCCACTCCTCAAAAATCTTCAGTGATTGTCTATCCACCTCTGTATTAAGCAAAAACTCCTCACCATTGGCTTTAAAGCACTCCATCACCTCCTCCCCTCCTACCTCACCAAAGAACCAGGGCTTGGGAGTCAGGGGTCATGGGTTTGAATCCCGGCTCTGCCACTTGTCAGCTGTGTGACTGTGGGCAAGTCACTTAACTTCTCTGTGCCTCAGTTACCTCATCTGTAAAATGGGGATTAACATGAGCCTCACGTGGGACAACCTGATTACCCTGTATCTACCCCAGCGCTTAGAACAGTGCTCTGCACATAGTAAGCGCTTAACAAATATCAACATTATTTATTATTTATTTACTTGTCTCTTTCTACAACCCAGCTGGCACACTTCACTTCTCTGGTGCTAACCTTCTTACTGTGCTTCGATCTTGCCTGTCTCGCTGCCAACCCCTGACTTACATCTTACCTCTGGCCTGGAACACCTTCCCTCCTCAAATCTGCCAGACAATTACTATTCCTTCCCCCTACCCCTTTCAAAGCCTTACTGAAGGCACCTCTCCTCCAAGAGAGCTTCCCAGACTAAGCCCCCCTTTTTCCTCATCTCCCACTCCCTTCTGCATCACCCTGATTTATTCCCTTTGCTCTTCCCTCCCCTCTCCCTGCCCCACAGCACTTAAATTTATATCTGTAATTTTATTTATTTATACTGATGTCTGCTTATTTGTAATGATGTCTGCCTCTGCTCCCCTAGACTGTGAACTCGTTGTAGGCAGGGATTGTCACTCTTTATTGCTGTATTACACTTTCCCAAGCGCTTAGTACAGTGTTCTGCACACAGTAAGTGCTTAATAAATACAATTGAATGAATGAATGAATGAGTGCTTGAGATTTTTCCTATTATAATTATTTTGACAGCATTACAGGAATGTGAAAAACTGAAATAGCCAACATATTTTCATCATATTCTTTCAAATCTTCTACTTGAGTTTTAATTTGATCCGTGTCCTGAGGCCTCCAAAAGTGGAAAAATATCTTGGCCTGGACCAAAATTCTTATTATTCCTAACCAATTTAGGTTAACTCTAAAACTTTCCTTTACAAAATGATAAAATCGTTACCACTTTTCAAGTTGCTTAACGTTTCCTTTAATTTTTCTTAATGAAAAACATCAGCACCAGTGTTTGTTGAACACCTACTGTTTTCCAAGCACTGCTTGAAAGAATACAGTGAAAGTCAAAAAGCACATTCCCTGCCCTTGAGAAGTTTATAAACTAATAGGTGAGACATAATAACACAACCTTATTAATGTTATTATATAACATAATAGCGTAATAGGTGAGACAAATAGGTGAGAGTTCTCCTATTCAAAGTTGACACTATCCATGAATGTGTCTGCAAGAGAGAATGTCTTGCATATTTGCTCAATCTGTTCATGAAGATATAGTCAAGCGTATTTTCTAGCTAATTGTCATTCAAGAGTATTCTCAAGAACAAGTGACTTGCTAAGAGGGGAAATTATGTTCTACTGACAGTAGAACATGGACCTGAGTTGATGTCCAGTAACTGTAGTAATTTGTATAGCATTGTCTAGTGGAGAGAGCACAGGCCTGGGAATCAGAGGACATGGGTTCTAATCCCAACCTCTCTACTTGTCTGCTGTGTGACTTTTTCCTTTTTTCTTTTTTTTCTGAATGACATTTGTTACACATTTAATATGTGCCAGGCACTGTACTAAACACTGGGTAGACACAGATATCAGACTGGACCACATTGGGCTCACAGTCTTAATCCCCATTTTACAGATGAGATAACTGAGGCACAGAGAAGTGAAATGACTTGCTCAAGGTCATACAGCAGACAAGTGGCAGAGCAGGGATTAGAAACCAGGTCCTCCGACTCCCAGGCGGTTGTTCTTTCCTATAGCCCTTGCTGTTTGTTATGACCTTGGGCAAGTAACTTCTCTAAGCCTCAGTTTCCTCATCTGTAAAATGGGGATTAAATTTTCCTCCTTCTGATTTAGACTGTGTATCTATCCCAGCACTTAGTACAGTGCTTGGCACATAGTAAGTATTTAACAAATAGCATAAAAAAATCCTCACTCTTTCATTCAGTACCCCGGGGGCAAATATTGCAGGATAGCTGATAGGGAGAATGTTTTGAAATTTGTAGTCAAAGAACAAACTAGCTCTGAAATCTCAACAGCAGGAGAAGCCTTCAGCCATTGGTAAGCCATTGTTAATAATAGTGGTATTTATTTATATGCAAAGCACTGTGCTAAGTACTGGGAGAAAAATACACAGGTGGAAATTAATTTCAGTCCCTGTCCCTCACAGGAGCTCACAATTATTAAGTATTTATTTGTTTATTCAATTCATTCAATCATATTTCATTCATTCAACAGTATTCACTGAGTGCTTACTATATGTAGAGCACTGTACTAAGCACTTGGGAAAGTAGAATACAACAACAAACAGACACATTCCCTGCCCACAACAAGCTTACAGTCTAAAGGGGTATTTATTGTATGATAGAGTGGTTGTCAGGGTTGAGAAGGTGGGGTCTTTCTCATTTTCTTGCGAAAACTAAAAGTAGAGCTAAAAACAAGAAATGAAAATTAAACAAAGAAAAAACAAAAAAATAAAAAGCTAAACCATTGTCTTCCACATAACCAGACAGACCAGAGCTCTGAAACAGCAGGGGCTTCAGAGCAGAGAGCAAGAGAGTGCAGCATCACCAGATGTCTATCTCTGGGTGGATTTGGAGAGCCTGATCCCAGCAATTAACACTGATGCAAAATCACCACCTCCCTTCATACCCAGAACCCCTTGAGTGCATGTTGTCACTGGGCAGAGGCAAGAGAGTCGGGGGAGAGAAAGGGAGAGAGAGAGAGAAAGAAAGACAAAGAGAGAGGAAAAAGAGAAAACGAGGGAGAGAGAGGAGAAACAGAAAGGAGGTAGGAGGAGGAGACAGAGGAACACGACCAGTAAAAAGAGTACAGGATTAGGAATCAGGAGTTCTAATCGTGGCTCTGCCACTTACCTGATGTGTGACCTTGGACAAGTCACTTAACTTCTCTGTATCTCAGCTTCCTTATCAGGAAGCAGCATGGTGTAGTGGATAAGACCTGGGAGTCAGAAGATCTTGGATTCTAATCCTGGCTCCACTACTTGTCTACTGTGTGGCCTTGGACAAGTCACTTCACTTCTCTGTGTTTGGTTACCTCATCCGTAAAATGGGGATTAATACCATGAGCCTCATGCGGACTTCCTCCCTCTAGACTGTAAGCATCATTGTGGGCAGGGATTGTCTCTCTTCAGTGCTGTATTGTACTTTCCAAGTGCTTAGTACACTGCTCTGCACACAATAATAACAATAATAATAATAATAATAATGGTGGTATTTGTTAAGTGCTTACTATATGCAAAGCACTGCTCTAAGTGCTGTGGGGATACAAGGTGATCAGGTTGTCCCACGTGGGG